>NC_046314.1:65096850-65438207 GCF_009819535.1 Lacerta agilis
GAAACAACCTTCCAGCTATGTAGCAGGTAAATCGTGGGTTCACTATGCATAATTTGGGCCATTAGATACCTTTTGGAATTAATCACAGCATACTGAATTTTACTTGTTTAACGACAGCTGTATGTACACTTCCCAAGAAACCACAGGTGAAAGATATTTTATGTTGTTGCTCATGCAGCAAGGCCAAGCATCTCCCTATGGATGTGCTCTGCCAACTCCGTTCTCAAAAGCTCTAGAACTGAACTGTGTAGGCACAGAACTTTATGCAGAGACCATGAGGAATCGCACATTCACGTTGATTCTACAGCCACGTAGCTGTTCCATCTGTGGCCAATTAAGGTTTCCAAATTGCTCCTTCAAATTAAGAACACAAAGCCAAATCATATGTGTTTGTAACCTAACTACACTTTTCTTGAATTTTGCAGTGATTGTGAAAGCAAGACCAATATAGTCAAAGTGATTCGTTCAATTCTAAGAGAAAACTTAAGGCGTCAAATAAAGTGCGACTCACCTTTGGAGAAAACATGTAAAAGCCGCCTAGTTCTGCATAAAAATCGAATTCCTGTTTCAGCAAGATTGGGTAAGAATGTATTTTTTGTCAAAATTTAAACTCATACTAGTTTGAACATGCTTGGATAGTATTACTACAAACACTTATCTGTAGTATTGCTGGAGAGGAAACAAAGATTACAGTAACTAGACTTATTCTGTTTGTACTGCACATTGTTGAAAATTACTAGTTGTGCAACTGTATATTTAGTAGGAGTTATTGCATCATCTTGCAGTTGAAAAGGTAGGAAGAACTAAGAGCAAAGCATAGAATTTATGTTTTAAATACCTGTCTGATTCTAGGTTGGTTTTGGGTTGTTTTTTTTGCTTAAATTTAATAGTAAAGAAAAAGTGTACAAGCATAGCTGATAGGAAGAACATTAATTTTGCTTAAACTAAAAGTCAGTTGTGTTGGATTATAAAGGGGGGGGGAGCCAGAATCCACCTTAGAACAACCACCTTACTAGGTCAACTGAAATGTCACAAAACAGCATGTAAGCTTTTAAGTGTTCCTGAACATTTAATCAGACTGGATAGTAAACAAAGCAAGGGGACGAGGAGGGAAAAAATATTTTGGGTTATTTATTTATTTAATGTTTATATACCACTTAATAATAAAAAAATATATCACAGTGGTTTACAACAATATAAAACCTTTCTTATGTATCTTTAGGCACCAGGCAAAAACATTTATCTTCTCTCAGGCCTAATTAAAAAATATATGGCGCTTTAAAACTTTGGGAGGGTATTGCTTTTTATTTGTTACTACGGTATGCATTTTTGTTTTTATATTGTAAACTATCCTGTGATCCTCAGATGAAAGATGGTATAAAATTGTGTATTATTATTATTATTATATCAACTTGCAAGAAACTGAGACTAGTGATTAACAAAGCAGGATATTCTTCCACACAAAAAGTTTGAGCAACCTCCAAAACAGAAGTAGTTCCTCTACACTGGTTGCTAGAAATTACTTTCTCATAAACTTGCTTGTGACTACCATAGAGGCTTATCCTCAGAGCAGTTGAGGAAAGGTTGAAGCATAGCACAGAAATGAGCAGTTCCGTATCTTCAACATTGCATAACTTGTTCACTTCAGCTTCATGCAGAGATTCTTGCTCAGTACTTGAACCTTACAAACTTGCCTTTGTAGGGGTTTTTTTCGGGGGGCAGGGGGAATATTGTTAGTCTATTTTATTGACAGGCTTCCACAGTGACTAGGCTGGAAGCACTGAACCCTGTTCCTTCCTAGTGCTACTAAGGCAGCTTAACATTGCCATTTTTACACAGTTAGTCCACATGTGGTTTGGCTCTGTGGGCTCCTAGATAAATCAGCCAATCTAAGTCCAGGGTTTTGATTTGAAGAAAGCCACACTTCACAACTTAAAATATCTCCCCTGCGATATAATGAAAGTAGTTTAAAATGTCAATTCATACTGAAACATTGTTATGCTTGCCAGAGTTGTTGAGTATAGGAATTTAGCATGTGTTTTTACCCTGGCAGCTTCCTCAAGATCATTAAAGTTAATGAAGAACTCTCCCAGTAATGAATGGAACACTGAAGCAGGCAAAGTAAATGAATTGGATTCTGATGAATGCAGCCTGAGTAGCAGTACTCCAAGTAGCAGTTGTCATACCACTGATAGCATCCTGGAATCAAAAAATTTGTCTCCAGTGAAACATCTCCAGAACTATGCATCAGATTTTTCAAACAGTCCTGTCAAAGAATCTGACATTTTAAGTGACGACGAGGATGACTACCAGCAGATTCTAAAGAAAGGCAGTCCCACAAAAGACATAGAAATTCAGTTCCAGCGGCTGAAGATTTCCGAGAATCCTAGTGATGATACAGAGGATAAATATTCTTCTGAGAGTGGGTATGGAGAAGGGCGGAGGGTGGGTGATCACCCTAAACTAGTCAGGGCACACTTTTGCCCTATTAAACGGAAAGTGAACAGCACAAGACGCGACAAAGGAACATTACTGGCAATGCAAGAACGGCACCAGTCTCTTGACAGCCATCCAGATGCTGCAAGTTTTGACCTGAATTCTATTTTAGAAAGAGAATTTAGTGTACAAAGTTTAACTTCAGTGGTTAATGAGGACTGCTTTTATGAAACAGTAGACAGACATGGAAAGTCCTAGCTGCCTGATTCCAGCATCACCACATACAGATTTACATACTTTAAAAAGGGTGATTATTGTAACTTGAGAAACTATTCAATTTAATGCACTACTGTGTTTTCCACAGAAGTAGTTGTAAAGGCTTAAGTTATTTTAATTTATTGTGGAACAGAAATTTATAGAGTGAGCTGTTTACGATTCAGGGCAGCGTAATCTCATTTAAATAAAATTAAGGGATTTTTTTAAACTTTTGAAAAGGGGATGAACTCTTGTCAATACCTATGTTCTTTTGAGAAAGTTCAAGCAACTTTAATTTGGGGCATTTAAAGCAAAAATTATTTTTAAATTCATCTTAGAAAAATTAAAGTCCTGCACTAAGATGTTTATACTTGATTTATATACATATGTAAATATAAAAAGCCTGTACTGTAATCTTACTGTATTTCTCATTTTTCTCTACAAGCTTGTACAGTAAAATGCTAAATGCAATTGGTGTGCTTTGTTTTTTATGCTGTTCTCTCTTCAATGAATTTCACATACCTTAGTTCAAAAAGACTTAACATTCCAACTTGGAATGTATTTCATTCCACTCGACAGAAACACACACCATGGCTGGTTAATTTTCTAGAATGAGCTACATCACGTCATCCTTAGTTTTGCCAAATCTGCTCCTCTTCCTGTTTCGCTTCTTTGTCAATTCATCCCTATAGTTATACGTAAAAAGTTTTGGGTCTTCATCACACATTTTTCTATAGACATCACAAAGGCTTTTAAAGTGAAACATAGAAAGTTGAGTCGGGCGCAGAGTTGGATCAATATCTGCCAGCTTGAGTAGCTGTTCTGCTTTTTCTAAACGTCCAGCTTCTGGAAATAAGACCCTGAAAGAAAATAGTAGAGATAATCCAAGTGAGATTTCTTAAACCACCAGAAACAGTGACCCGCTTCAATAAAATTACCTTACTAATCCATGCTAAGAATAGTTGCCTGCACTAACTGCAGTTACTCTACATTGTTGGTCTACTACACCCTACCCCAATGGAATCATCTTATGCTGCTCAATCTTTTCTCCTGTACTCTGCCCCCTCACTCAGTGGTTGGCTTTCCTTATCCAATTTTTTGCCTTCTCTGCACATCACTTAGAAATTTTACTTTCTCTTCCCGAACACTGCCATTCTCTATGGAAAGCTTTCGTTCTAAAATGAAAAGCCACAGAGCTCAAGCTTGCATTGACATCCTAATCATACAGGTAAACCAAATATGTCTTTATTTTGTCTTACAAGTCAACATGGAAACACAGTATGGTTGTTTTAAACTGATCATCAGCGCAACTGCAACAGCAGCACTAAAGCATCACCAGTTTAGTTTTCAGCAGGCAGCAGATCAGTTCACACTGTTAAAATTTCTACCACACTGAAAATTCCCCCTCCCAGTTCCTTAAGGAGGGGTGCTGCCACAAAGAAAGCCTCACCCTTTATCCCAATCAAGTTTCAGATAATAAACAGGCACCAAGGCCTCATCTGTTGATTGTAGGGCATAGAGGTGCGGTGACAAGATGGGGTTGTGCCCTGGCATTTAAAGCAAGGTTGGGGAGGCAGTGGCAGTCCATATATTCTTGCACTCCAATGCCCATCAGCCCCAGCCAATCCAAATTTCAGCCCAACAGCTGGTTCCGCATGCTCTGATTGGTGTAAACCTTTTCAACACAACTATGGCCACTACTTGTCAGCAGGTGTTTACTGTATGGTGCTTATTTTTGCTTGGTGTACTTTGAAGTAGATGCTAGTTAATAGAAAGGAACTAGGCCTGGATAATTTTTCTCTCTCTTTGTAGGGCTATAGAGCGGCAAAGACAGTATGCGTGTGTGTGATTGTCACTGTTTATTCTCAGAGACATATCTGAAGACACTCATTTACTTTGTTTCATGTTCCCTTGCCCAATAATAAAATTTATTATGTTTATTTATTTAAAAGGTAAACACACATATATTTTACCCTCAAAATAACTGAGATTTGTATCCACTGGTCATAAAAAGCTCAAATTCAGTGGGGAAGCCACAATCACCCACCCTACACCTGACATAACATGGGATGACAAGCAGGGGGTGTAAGGGTGGGACTTCAAAGGAATGATCAGGAGCTTAAGATGGACTCCCGACTGGGTGCATGCCTTGCTCCAGCAAAGGAACAACCAGCCTTCAATGGAAACTGGAGGCTTAAGGAGCAACCTGGGAAGAGAAAAGCAGTTTCCATTGAAGGCTCCAAAACTAGAAGTTTAAGGAGCAGCATGGAAAGGAGAAGGTCGTCTTCAGTAAAGTGAGAAGTTAATACCAAAGGACTCTCAAACAGCCCAGCATTGTGCTTTGAATTTCCCACAATCAGGGCTGCAAAGCACAACATCACTTGACCTCACTAGGACATCAAATGATTGACAAGTGGGTGGCCCCAGCTACATGTTACATTTGGCCCACCTATGGCTAGGGAGATAAGGATCTGGCCCAAGGAGGAGAAAATGCTTCCCAACTCCTCCTTTAGATAATACGAGATGCAAGAGCTCTTTCTGAGGAATTTGGTCTATGCTAGCTATTTCTCTCACACACCATGCTGACTGCAGTCACCAACTAAAGATTCCCATGTGTGAAATTACTTTGCATAGCCATTGTATTAAGAATACCATTCTGAAGATTTTTTAAAATGTATGTAGGGAAAAGATCTCTTACCGTACACTTTGATGACAATATTTCCTTCTGAACTGAAACACAGTTCGGACAACTTTCTCCACCAGATTAAATGGCTGTTCTATTTTTGGTTGCACCAATGGGGTAAAATGAACAACAGTCACATCCACCTGCGAATAGAAATAAAAACAATGGATCTAAGAAAGTATCTGTTGGCTATTTTGATTCCTTCTATAAGGGCTCTACACTGCAATCCTGTATGGGAAAACCTGGAATAATTGCATTTACCTTGAACAAATCTACCCCAAATTCACATCAACATAGAAAATAGTAATTGCCAAAGTCATCCTCCTACTACAATAGTCGTGGATGATGGGAGATGCATTCCAGCAACTTCTGCAGAGTGTCACCCCTGTCCTATTTTCATATATGGTGACAGTTCGTGGATAGGCATTCTTGGGAAACTCACACCAGTCCCCTTTCACAGGTAAAGCAAAATGTTTATGAGCACTTTTGCCCCCCCCCCCAAACTACACTTTGTGAGGGAGCCTTGTAAGATCAGTCCTGAAAGACAATACAGTTTCTTAACTGTGTGTGTACTGTTTTGGAAGATTCTATGGTACCAAAACAAAGTTTTTGACTCAGAACCAAAACAAACAATGACTTGTGTGAATAATTGTGTAATCAATAGCAGGAGATGTCTTGCAATGCAGTACCACAAATGATTCATTGGTTATGTTGCAGTATATGAAATCCCATGAATAAGGACAATATAGGAAATAGCAGTTAAGAACTCTACAGTGGTGCCTCGCAAGACGAAATTAATTCGTTCCGCGAGTGTTGTTGTATAGCGGAAAATTCGACTTGCGAAGCACAGTCGGAGGAAGTGTGGTCTTACGGGGGAAAATCGTAAAACATTTTCGTTTTGCGAGTCATGGCCATAGGAAAATTCGTTTTGCGAGTCACCCTTTTGTTAGCGAATGCTTCGTCTAGCAAGTTTTTCGTCTAGCGAGGCATTCGTCTTGCAAGGTACCACTGTACTGGCTTTCAAAAGGAGCTTGTGCAAAAATATTGCATGAGCAGAAGAACTCTGGTTTTGGAGGTTCTTGTTCCCACACAGCCCTCTTCCACTAGGTCAGAAACAGTCATTCCATGAGCAAAGGACTTTCCACTTGCAGAAGTGGAAGCCCATATAAATAAATATTTTGGATAATATGATACAGGTTAGGTTCCAATGGAAACTAAGATATACAGAAATAAAGTGCATTAGCATGTTTTCTTTCTGTAGAAATACAAAGCAATTCTCATTACTTCATTATAGGCTTGGGCTCTTAGAATACTAGGAAAGCTGCTTTGTTACTATGGGAACAGTTATAGAAAATGCTGTTCCCTTCTGATTGGATGCTTTGAAATTACTAACATTATATCCTATTTCTTCGTTGAGCATACTAACAGGCTGAATTTCAAAATCTAACAAGATACACACAAGCATATTTTAAAACTGCTGATAATCATACCACCTCCACCTTATTTTGCAAATGTTTTTTTGTAGAAAACAAAAAATTACAGCTAAGATAAAATACAAGCTCATCTCACTGAGGGGGACCTACACCCCAGTCCCCACACAATTCCGTCACTTCTGCTGCCCAAGCCTGTTTTGTTTTGCAAACACAGGCCTGGATTTTGTCCAGGGTGGAATCTACATACATATAAAAAGTGTTCTGATAATGCTTTTTTAAAGAAAGTGTTTGTAAAAATACAGCAAATTTTCCTTAAGGCTCATCATCACCATTTAGTGTCACATTGTGTATTGCACTTAAAACACACTTAAAACGTTTTACTTGCAGCTGTATAGCTAAGTTCCAGTACATTAAGAAAAAGGATTTCTGGATAAACAGAATGCCTTTTTGAATCCTTTTCTCAAACAACATGCAGCTATATACAATGATAATGTAATAAAGAATGTAATAAATAAACATTTTAAAACTATATTATGTTAACTCCCTAGTTTTGCTCCTCCAACTTTACCATCCTTAGCTGCTGCCTCCGAGTGTCCTGCTCTTTTAAACTCCAGCCAGTCTACCTTATTGCTCCTTCCATTGGAATTGTTTGCCCAAATAGAAACATCTACATTTATTTATTGGTTTTTTATTTTTAGTAAATGCACAATGCAAACTTGTAAAATGGCACCACCAATCTACTGTATATTATTCAGTCTACATTCCTTCCCACCTTTCAAGCAAAACTGAAGCCTGCGTTTTCGTCAAGGATAAGTATATGCATACAGGTATGTTTCGTTACCCTTGCTTCTCCCATACGTCTCTTGCCATTTAAGAAGTTTATATTACAGTATAGACTTTTCAGGGCGGATACCTGCTTCATTTTTTCTGGAAAATTCTGTAAACGCCATACAAGGTCAGTACTAAAACTATACAGCCTAGACCCAGTGTACCTGAAGGAGCGTCTCCACCCCCATTGTTCAGCCCGAACACTGAGGTCCAGCACCGAGGGCCTTCTGGTGGTTCCCTCACTGCAAGGAGTGGGGTTACACGGAACCAGGCAGAGGGCCTTCTCGGTAGTGATGCCTGCCCTGTGGAACACCCTCCCACCAGATGTCAAAGGAAAAAACTACCAGACTTTTAGGAGACATCTGAAGGCAGCCCTGTTTAGGGAAGTTTTTAATATCTGAAGGACTATTGTGGCTGAGGAAACACAGCCAGATGGATGGGGTATAAATAATAAATTATTATTATTATTAATATTATTAATTTAAATAGTGCAGTTAAAAAAACTACCACACTAGCCTTTAGCTACAAGAACCACTCTGAGCTCCTTAGAAGTGGGATATAAATGTAGTAATAATAAAATTAAACAAAAGTTGGAGATTTCTGTTAACTTAGCCCTCTCCTAGGCTAAGCAGCGTCACCATGACAGAAAAAAAAACCTGTGGAAAAAGAATACACAATGTCTTGTAGGCACATTTTACCTGAGCCTGAGAAAGAACATGTACCTAACGTTTGCTCAGGATTAGTTCCCATGGATTTCAATGATAATTACTTGCTATTAAGTGTGGCTAGAAATGCAGCTTAAAATAGTCTACAATTCACTATTTATATAAACCAGGATTGTTCATTTAAAAAATGAAATAAAACCCATTTATACAAAAATCTGTCTACTCTTAAAACTTAAGTTCTTATTGCAACTTCACAAAATGAGTAAGGAAAAACAGCCAATGGAGTGCAGTGCCACACACTGTTCTGGGGGTTCTCCCAACCTTCCCAAGCAGATGGTGGGGGTGGGGGTGGATTTGCATTGCACTAGTGGGATTCATTGCACTGATTTCCACTACCACAACAACTCTGTTGAATCTCCCACCCACAGAGTTTCAAAAACTGCTGGCCCATCAATGGCCCTGGTAAGTCCACCTAATTACCTGACCAGGGGAAAAAAGAGAAATAATGATGATTTACCATCCCATCACCTTGCTGCTTTACAGACATTCCTTTATTTGCAGAAAGGATGGCACACCTGTGGCCCTCCAGATTTGGTGGACCCCAACTTCCATTAGCATAGCCAATGGTCAGGGATGGTGGGAGTTGTAGTTCAGCAGCATCTTGTGGGTTAGTTTCCCCAATTTAGAGGAATACTAGTCTAGCAACTTCATAAATGAGTTACAACCACAAGTACTTTTGCTGTGCATTTCGACTGTCAGCCATGGGGTCCACAATTTAATGCCATTAAGTCCAATACATGTGCAGCCCAATGCTATGAATGTTTACTCAGGTATAAGTCCCACCAAGTTCAATTAGACTTATGCCCAATGAAATGTTTTAATAGAATTGTAGTCCTCTCCAGACATGAAAAGCTTCCAAGTGTTTTCAAAGCGCATGTGCCCACAGAAACAAACCCCTATCCTTATACTGGGCTAGAGAAGGGAAGGGGTTTATCCTGTTGCTGCAATGAGCTTCACTCCCAAGCAGCTTCGCTCCCAAAGCTCAATCAGAGACCCTGTCGCAACCCAGGGTCAACCATTGCCAAGCCCAGACACAATCACCAGAGGCTGTAGAAATCAAATGTGAAACTGCATTACTGTGGTATGGATCAACCTTAAAAACTCAACATTGAAACTGTTCTGAAAGGAAAACGTAGAACACCAGTTACTTCCAAGACTAATGAAGCAAGGGATAAAATTATGTACCGTTAGCTGTAAACTATCACATGCTACAAACCACTGCCTTTTCCCTTTCCACACACTGCAAAGAGTCAGACAACGAAAGGAAGAACTCATATTTATATTGCTGCACAATCAGCAGGTTTCCCTTCCCACTTTTTTGCTTTATAGTCTCCCTCTTGCTGACTTGTCAGGATCTCCTCAACAGCGCTCTGTATTTAATCACAAAGCCTCATCAGCATTACTTTATTTTGCCTTCTGGTGTTTAGGGAAAGGTGACTAATTACAGAATTACAGAAGGCTACAAGCTACTAGTAGCAGGTATGTAAAACTCAGCCATATACTTCTGCCACTTTAAATATATTTCTGCACCATAATTAATAGCAGGAATTATAAACTTATTGTGGAGGATTTGGGGTAGTGGTGGCTGTTTGCAATGTAAATTCTGATTTGCAGGTGCAGTAAAGATCGCTCGTTTCATTTCCTTATAGTTAAAGCAGCTTTTAAAATATAGGGTTGGGGGGGGTATAAAAGTTTATGTTTTCTGAAATACCTATTTCTCTACATTTCTCCTGATTTCTAAACTACTGTCAAACATTCATCATAGGATTCAGAAATCATTGTATTTTTAGAATTAAGGGTTTGCATGTGTTTCCTCCATGATCTCTTTACATTTGCTCCTTCAACAAAGTATTCCCCCCCCCTCTTCAGTGCAGATTCATTAAACAAAGTAGTTCTTTATTCTCCAGTAGATGGTACTAAGACAGGGAATGGGCAGGACTGCTGTGGTGATAGCATCAGAGAGCTATTT
Source organism: Lacerta agilis (assembly GCF_009819535.1). Taxonomy (NCBI): domain Eukaryota; kingdom Metazoa; phylum Chordata; class Lepidosauria; order Squamata; family Lacertidae; genus Lacerta; species Lacerta agilis. The sequence continues at coordinate 65,107,180 of NC_046314.1, forward strand.
TTGTTTAATAAAAAAACAAAAACCAATGAATTTTTTTTAAATGAAGAGACCTTTACATTCAAGAGAAGTTGTTTCTACGACTTACACTGCCGAGAAAGCATCCTGAATCTCCCATTTAGCAGTAAGTACTGAATTTCATTAGACTCTGTACAGTACATTACAGTTTATGGTGTTTAAAAATGTTCTAACCAAATGTTGCAGTTTAATGTGGGTGTAATTTAGTCTGCTTCTAGAAGTTATTGGGATAAGCTACCATTCCTATTGTCATCATGCTTGTTTTTATTTTTAAAGCTGCTGAAATGCAAAATCTGAAGCAAAGATAAACAGTAAAAGAATGATGGGTAGACAGTGCCATGCAGGGATGGCTCCACTGAGAGCTAGTGTGGTAGAGTGGTTAAGAGCGGTAGACTCGTAATCTGGTGAACCAGGTTCACGTCTCTGCTCCTCCACATGCAGCTGCTTGGGCTAGTCACACTTCTTTGAACAGTCTCTCAGCCCCACTCACCTCACAAAGTGTTTGTTGTGGGGGAGGAAGGGAAAGGAGAATGTTAGATGCTTTGAGACTCCTTTGGGTAGTGATAAAGCGGGATATCAAATCGAAACTACTCTTCTTCTTCTTCTTCTTCTTCTTCTTCTTCTTCTTCTTCTTCTTCTTCATTTCCCACCGTCACAGCCTAGGAAATGGATGTGAAGTAAACAGGGGCATCTGCTCTGTGGCAGATCCATGGGTTGGTTTGTAGTCTGCTGGTCCCACAGAAATATAGACCTAGTTAACAAGTCAATCTCTTTTGCTGAGCCAAGCAGCTCTTTAAAGATGCAGCAAACTTTCAAGCTATATAAAACTATATTGTGGGAAATTGAGGCTATGAGAGGGTAGAAAGGCGCTTGCATAACTGTTTTAGGTTGGACTGTTTTAAAAGCAGATATATCTGTAAGCTGCCTTGAGTCCTGGTATAAGAGAAAGGCGGCATAGAATAAATGAATAACAACAACAACAACGTAACAGGACAGCTCTCCTGACCAGCTTCTCTTACTGATACCAGCTTCTCTTACTAATTTCTCTTACTGAGAAATTAATACAGCAAAATTTCCTGAAGTTGTCAGAACCAATCAAGATTTTCTGCCATGGCAGCAATTCCATAAACTGATCACTAACTGGGTGTCACATTTTTCAAAGACTACCAGAAGGGCAGGAAAGAATGTGTATCTCTGCATTGGTGGCAAATGGGGCAGATAACTAAATAATACAGTTTCTCTGCTGAAAGGGGGAGAGAGGGCATGGAAACAGAAAATTGTTCTGAGTAGCCCAGGTGATATTTGCTCCCCTTGGTCCATGACACAATCAAAAGATGCCAAGAGAACTTCACATATGCCACAAATTTCTTTTAATGTACCTTTTGAAAAAGGAAGTTAAATTATAGATCATAGGGGGCAGACAGTGACTCCCTTCTCTACACAAGTTGCAGTATAATATGTGTGGTGGGTAGTGAAAAGGGTACTTTGGGCTCATACAACAGAAGAGATGGCAATTAGGGTTCATGGGGAACTGAGCAAGATTTGTTTAGAAAGCTTATTAAAGTGCTTCTTTAGCTTTAAAATCATTATCCAGAAAATAAAATACCTATTAAAGGACAGACAGCATCAATTATATAAATATAAGTATAAACTGAGCAAATCTTGTTTCTTTCTCTGGTCCACTAAAAAGTTAAAATCAGCAGATGTCATAACAGATATCATACAAATGCCCCCCCCAAAAAAACATAGGTGGGAAGACCCTTGTTCTAAGCATAAGTGCATGCAATGCAGTACTTACAGAAAAGGTCAAAAGTTCTTTTTTCTTAAACCACTCTAATCTTCAAAATATCTAGCTAAGCAGGTAAAAAAAAAGGCTGTTTCAGCATAATGATGTTTTCATGTTTTTAAGATGTTGGCAGCACATTTTGGATTCCAAGTCTTGTTATATACATGAGAAATGTACAAGCTGAAGAATCCATTAATTACTAGATTCTGAATATGCTCAGGCTTGCATGCCATTTACATGCTGCTTTTCACAAGAGATGTTAGCTCATCTACCATTCAGTATAAGCCCAGCCTTTCAAATTCAAATACATGTATTTTTGTATTTTATTTTATTTTTTAAAAAAATCTAATCACACCAAGTCCTACTGTAACTACTATTATACAGGTTGGCTCCAAAGAGTACACACATATTCACTGAGTTAGACCACTGGCCCTTGTGGGTCAGCACTGTCTATTACACTAGGTGGCAACCCCCCGAATACACTTTGTGCTCTTTTCCAGTGAATCCAAATGGTTTAAGAGGTACTGAACTCATGTCCATTTCAATGTGACAGGAGATGGGATGTTTGCAGGCAGAGAGGACCTAAATGTAACACCTAGAGCAAAAATGTATTGGACTTCGCCAAACCTTTCTGCTTAGACCTTCAAGTGGTTCACTGGTAAACTCCTACCAAAATTAATGGACCTGCAATTTTATCCACCCTGTTACTAAGTGATACCACCCAACTTAAGTCACTGGCACTATTTAAAAGCTAAAAATGCCAGTAAGTGGTCTTATGAACAGTTAAATTAATTAGATGAGCTTGCATTCAATACTTTAAGATTAATAGTATAAAACTAATGACCTCTCTCTATAGTTAGAATGCTGAAACCTCCTCTCCTTCTAAATCCAATTCATTTGAATTGGAATTAAAAGTAATTATAACATTATTATTCTATAATTTTAATTATCATGGAAAATAAGCTAGCTCTTTGTCCAACAAAATATATGAAACCTAGAGCTATATAAGAGTTTTCCATGTACCGGGCATCATTTAGACTGCAAGGAAATGATCCAGCTGATGTTAAGCACATTTAAGTGTCACTGATTTCAACGACAGCGTTGATTTCAGAGTTAACATGCAGCTGACCCTGCCATTTAAAACCAACAAAATTTAAATGTACTTTAATTTAGCTGAATCATTCTTTCAGTCTTTAGTAATAGCTTTATTTACTCTTAGTTATTGTGCTATATCAGAGGTGGTTAGTATGAATCAAGGGATAGGGTAAATATAAGTTTCTAGTCCTTAGGAAATTCAAATTCTATATGGCCAACACAGAAGTTTGAACTTTGCTCTTCAGAAAATAGTAAGGGAACAGATTTTTTTGTAAAAAAAACAAAAACTTGGGACCAGTTTACCTGAAAGATTGCCTTAATTCATATATGTCTACTCAAACACTTTGATATGAAGAACTGGCACTGTTACAGGGGCCACATAATACCCATTCTGCATTCGTAAGAAAGCAATCTTTAGTGTTGCAGCACCCACACTTTGGAACCCCACCTATTGACATCAGACAGCGGCCTTCACTGTGCTCTTTTTGATGCCTGATAGAATCATTTTTGTTTAGATAACCCTATTCAGATGGGTAGAATGTTGATGCGTGTTTTAATCTGTTTTTAGTTTACCAGTGATTTATTTCAAAAAATTGTTTTAACTGCTTTTATTGATCATTTTATTCTTTTTGTAAACTGCTGAGGTTTTTTTTTTAAAAAAACAATGAAGCAGTGTTCAAATTTTATGAAATAAATACATAAATAAAAGAGCACTTGCTGAACCATTAAAAACCATGGAAATGGGGAAAAGATTATACTGACCTAAATTTCCAAGAATTAAATTTCCAATGGAAACTGGGAAGAAAGTATATACTTACAAGCCACTGCTTTAGTTAATTATAGATTTGAATAGATACCTTGTTCTACTTTTGTGCCACAGAAGCGAGATGGCCACTGAGGGCAAGAATATCTCAATTTTGTATTTCTGTGTTTTTTGGCATTTACATGATCCTAGTATTGTGCCTTCAGTGTTTCAATTTGAGTTTTCTTGAAGTAGCAGAATATTGAAGGGCAGTTCCTTGTGCTCAGTCGCTCACACACTGTTCATTTATAATCATTTCTGTTCAAGTGCCCTGTGTACAGCTGCGCTGTGCTTTTGTAGCCTTCTCATCTGCTGCAGGGTCACGTTCAGTCATTCATTCAGATAGCAGTGATTTTAAATGCAAGTGTTCTAGTTTGCTCATTTCTCTTTCCTTTGCCCCTGCCATTTCCCCCCTTCCTCCCCCCTTCTATCACATGCGGACAGCTATAGCTGTGGCTGGGGAGCCATCAGGCATACAAAGGTTTACAACAGGAGAGGAACAGGCAGACAAAAGGTGACAGCACATCTCATCATGGCATCAGCAGCTCTACAGTTCTTTGCTTTCATTCTAGCCTTGTTTGGTGTTTTCGGTGCAATTACAGCCACCTTGTTGCCCAACTGGAAGGTGAATGCAGATGTAGGTTCAAACATCATCACAGCCATAACTCAGATGCAAGGACTCTGGATGGACTGCACATGGTACAGCACCGGGATGTTTAGCTGCACGTTGAAATATTCAATCCTCTCCCTCCCTGTTTACATCCAGGCAGCACGGACCACCATGGTGTTGTCTTGCATCCTCTCCACTTTTGGAATCTGCATCGCCACTGTGGGGATGAAGTGCACTCGGCTGGGAGGAGACCAGGACACCAAAAGCCACACTACATTTGCAGGAGGTGTCTTCTTCATCCTTGCAGGTATATTCGGCTTGATACCAACAGCCTGGTACACGAGAGAAATCATTTCAAATTTTCTGGACCCAACAGTCCCAGAAAGCAGTAAGCATGAACCAGGAGGAGCAGTTTACATTGGATTCATTTCAGCAGGACTTCTGCTCACTGCAGGTGCCATCTTTGGCACTTCCTGTTTTACAAAGCAACAAAGAGCATGGATTTATCCCAATAAAACGCAGCAACAGTTCCCAGCTGCCCAGCAAGAGAACAACACAGGCTACAACCTGAAGGATTATGTGTAAATACAGTTGTCGGTCTGTCACTTAGGGCTCCTGCCCAGTTGGGGGGGGGAGTGTTTATTGTAGTTCTGGGTTTTTAAAAATATCAAAGAAAGTTTTTTGTTCTTGATGCAAGTGTCATCATTACACTCTGGTATGGTACTGGGGGGAAATTTAAATCACTGCAACAACCATTAATTTATGTTGATATTGCTTTGCAACTGAATTGTATTAGAAAAAAACAAAAAGAACGGCAAAAATGTGTACAGGTTGTTGTTTTTTAGCACGTGAAAGTTAGATCTCTGTAATGTGGCTTACTTAATTTCAGCACAACTCTAATTTTAATTAGGGTACCCGCCAAACCTACTCTGCCTTTATGTGAAACCCTATGTATTGTTTTTAAAATTGTAGCTTTCATTGTCAATACCCAACTACCATGGTAACTAAATTTCTTCATTTATAAACAAACAAAGCCTCGTGTATTTGCATATCAGAGGCTGAAGACACTGCTTCAGTTGTTGCCAAAGCTTCCCCCTCATCTCCTGACCACCTGCAGCAGATTCCATTTTTATGTTGTTTTTTATATGTCTACTTAGCAGTCTGCAGCTAATTGAAGGGTTAGACACAACTCAGGACTAAGAAATGGGTGTATCAGCAGCAGCCTCTGTAACTAAAAGAAACTTAAACCCTCCAATTTCATCCTCCACTTTAAAAATATTTTTGTCCCCTCCTTGACTTTTCTATGTTATACCCAAGTCACTGCATGATTTAACTAACCAAAATGCATCTGTTCCCAATCTGTTCAGGGCTTCAGTGTGATTTTAACCTGTACATCATTTGATTTCTTTAAATCCTTTCTTTTATGCAAACTATTTACTATTGGATCAGAGTTACTGGCAGTCTGCCACACAAAGAGTTCTTGCAGGTGATAGCAACTCAGTTTGCAATTACTTTGTCAGCATGATTCACTTGGTTAATTTGCCTTGCTTCTCATAACCTTCTTTTTAACATGCTGAAATGATTATTAGTCGCTGTGGGGAACCCCTCATTTCTATTCAGGAGGTGAGGCAGAGTTTGAATCCTTTGGCATATAAGGGAAGGAATAGAAAAGGGACGTTTGGACCATAACTTGGGACACATGTGTAAATTGCATACACACAGATATTCTAGTGCAAATATAATGAGTTTACATTTCACTAAAGAATATGGCTTGGCCTCTTGTAAAAGATGAGTAAGATTATTTGTTCCATATTAGTTTTTATTTTTCTACCCAGTTTTCAAATATTGGCTCTGAGCTGCAGATGTGCATAGAAAAGGTACAGGAAAAGGGCACCAAAATGACCAGGGAGCTGAAGTAACTCCCATACTAAGAAATGTTGCAACATTTGGGTCTTCTTAATTTACAAAAAAAGTGAGTAAGAGGGGACATGCCAGAGGTGTATAAAATAATGTCTGGTATGAAGAGAGATGTTTTCTTGCTCTTTCATACTACTAGCCAGGTTCATTGAATAAGGCTGAATGGTGGGAGATTCAAGACAGGAACTGTTCACACACTGCATAGTTAAACTGTGGAATTCACCATCACAAGATGTGGTGATGGCAACAAAGTTAGATGGCTTTAAAAGGCGATTAGAAAAATTCACAGAAGATAAGGCTATTAATGACTACTAGCAATGATGGTTATAGGCCACCTTCAGGATCAGAGGCAGAATGCCTCTGTGTTTCAGTTGTTTGCGAACAACAATAGGGAAAAGTCTATTGCTGATTGGACACGTGTGGAGAAACGGAATGTTGGACTAGATAGGCCTTTGGTCTGATTCAGCAGAGCTCTTCTAATCAAATGTGAAACGTGTTACCCACTATAGATTGATGGACAGACCAAGAATGTACCAAAGTTATTTGGTGACTGCAGTGGTTCATTCTGCATTCTGCTATCTTAGGTCTGTAAATAATAAGGTGTCTAACCCCACCACACCCCAGCTAACAATTCTTTTAGAATGAATAAATACTGTCTTATTTTTATTGCAAATACCTGTGATACCTAAACAAGTTACCCAAACAGCTCAGATGTGTTTTGGGGCTTTTTACAGTCCAATGTATATATTCTTTCTTAAATAAATAAAAGATATGCTAAAACTTAAACCAGGAGAAAGAAGATATCACAGAAATATTAATGTTGCTACTTGGTCATTAAGACCAAGATCAAGACCATGGTATGAAAGGAAACCAAATACAGAATACTCCACATGTACGACACCCACAGAGTAAGACATATAATCCAGACCACATTGTTCCCCCAACAGGGAGATCCAGGAGCAAAACATAGCCCCCAGAAGAAAATACAGTGGAACCTTGGATTGTGTGACGGAGGCACGTCGGCAAACCGCAGCGTTCGCATCCTGAAGCGCCACATCTGCGCAGGCGCGATTTGGCGCTTCTGCGCATGCAGCAAAACCCAGAAGTAACCCATTCCGGTACTTCCAGGTTTCCCGCGGTCCGCAACCTGAAAACACATTACCTGAAGTGTCCGTACATGAGCTATGACTGTACAAGCTCTTCTGAGCTACATTGAGCTACAAGCTTGAACGTAATAGTTATTCCAAAGCAGTCTTAATTATTTTAGTGGGTTAATTCTCAAACAAACAGTGGTGGTTTATCAGTGTAAGGCAGGGTTAGGCAACCTAAGGCCCATGGGCCAGATGCAGCCCAATTGCCTTCTCAATCCAGCCCACGGATGGTCCAGGAATCAGCATGTTTTTACATGAGTAGAATGTGTCCTTTTAATTAAAATGCATCTCTGGGTTATTTGTGGGGCCTGCCTGGTGTTTTACATGAGTAGAATGTGTGCTTTTATTTAAAATGCATCTCTGGGTTATTTGTGGGGCATAGAATTCGTTCATTCCCCCCCCCCCAAAAAAAATATAGTCTGGCCCACCACATGGTCTGAGGGACGGTGGACTGGCCACGGCTGAAAAGCTTGCTGACCCCTGGTGTAAGCAGTATGGCCATCATTTTCTCCAATGCATATTTGTAGCTCTTTTTAGAATACACCAGAGATCAAGAAAGTATTTGGTGGTTTGGCTGGGAGGGGGGGGATCCAGCAAAAATATAAAATATGATAGACACTCTGAACTGCTTCTGTATACTTTGTGTATTAAGCATTCCTATCTGTAGAATTATTTAAAAGTTTGCAAAACTGAAACATATTGTCTGACTTAGGAACTGAAAGGCAAGTTTGGAAGGTTTCATTAGCACAAATAACACAATATTAGAGCACTACAGGGTCATTCCAGCTAAATGCTTAACAGGCTCAGCTTTTTTAAAAAATGAAAATACTCTGACAGAGTCTACAAAGACACAGTGCTGAAAATGACACCAAGCAATTGCCTGCCAACAAAACCCATGTCAGAGCAAATGAAATGCCACATACAGAGAGACAGAGAAGGGGAATAGTCATTAACAGTGAGCACCATCCCTAAAGGCATATATTCTTGCTACAACATTCACATAGAAAGACACATCCAGTACAAAGGGGGGGGGGAATAGAGCACCATCAGGAACGACCAGATGGCACTACATACTAATGCAAATGAAATTAACATACACAACTCTCCATTGCTACCCACCATGGTGATCTCAAAAACAAAACAGATCTGCAAGACAAACAAGTACCCTGTTGCTGGCACAAATGAACATTAGCATGACACAACCACAACAGCACATGCTCAATAGGCCAAGAGAAAAAAGCACAGACCTAGCTCAGTCTCTGTTCTTCTCTCCTACAGATGAAAATGACCATCTCCACAATGCAAGAAACAGGAAATTATCACACCTGAAATCCAGAATGTCTTACACAGAAAACATTCTACTATTTCCCACCAAGTTCTGAGAATCCCCAAGACTACTGTTCAGTGTTTATAGAGGGGTATTTTCAGATGCACAGAGAATGGGGAAAAGGCAACAGTTTACAGAAAGCCCGCAACTTACATGGGGGTTACATTCCAGGGAAAGCGCCTAAAGCCAAAATCAGAAACAGTCAAACCTCATTGGGTTCAATGGCAGGTAAGCTTGCCAAAGCCTTTTTTTCCTGTAACTATGTCCCCTTTCCAAAAAAAATAATTGCCACACACTTAAATCTGAGTGTGCACAAGTTAAATACATTTAAGTTGCAGGCTTGCTGTTACTGCATTTAGCAAGAAAATAATTTTCATGCATTAAGCTTCTGACAGTACTTGATTACTTCTGATTGTTTCAACCTGACAATGTAGATCAGTCTTGGGCTACTACATGACCACTACCACTAGGAATCCACCTTGCTTCTGTATCTCTTTAGTACAATAACTACAACCCATCATCTCATACTAAAAGCACAAATGATTGATTGAAAGTCTCCAAACCAACCTTGCAGAGTGAATTTATGAAACATGTTTGACACATTAGCATCCTCGTCTCCTTCCAAGGAGTTGAGAACAGCATACATACAATTTATCAGATGAGGGCCAATAAACTGAGACTGAATCCCAGTTAAAACATGAGGTTTTTGTGGCTGGTTGTTGCAAGATCCAAGAATTAAGTAGGTGCATTGATTAATCTCCCAGATAATCTCCCAATTAATACTCAATTGACTCTGCACTATTGAGAAAATTTCTGCTAATCATTTTAAGTCACCCCCAAATCAGCTTCAATCAAGTTTGATTGGCTTCACTGCTGTTAGTGTTCAGGAGCTTTTCAAAGCAGCACCTGACAACTGGGCTTGTAGCAACTGAGTTGAAAATGACCACATCAATTTATAATCATAGCAGTGCTATAGGTTCATTCATCCTCTGCTAGTGCCAAGCTTAATCTTCAAGTCTGCATTCCTAGTCTGGTATTTGTCACTTCCCTAAACCTTTACTTAGATCCCATGTTGACTGTAACTGGCTACTAATCCATGGGCAAAAGCAGCTTTTCAGATTACAATTCTTTCTCTGGGCATCTGGTGGTCAATCCTCCAAGTGCCAGTTAGCTGTAAATCTTTAAATTCGTGGTACTGTCACTGATCAACACTAATGCCTATATTTTCAGGAATTCCATGCATTCTTTTTGCTTGGGGGAATTTCCTCACATGGCGGGAATCACATTTACAAGGCAGGCTGCATAAAATTGCAACACCATTAGAAAAGAGGTACCATTTGTAAGGCTACAGTTCAAAATAGTCAGTTTGAAGAATTACTCAAAAAGAAGTTGGTGATACAATTACTCAGTCTTTTTGAATTCAAAATATCACAAACAAATCATACTAGCAATCCAATTCTGAAACATATTCTTCAGCAAGAATGTTACTGTAATGTGATGGCTGATCTACTGACCCATCTCTGCTTTTAGCTATGAGACTGTACAAGAAAACTCCTAAGAAGCTCTGATAAAAACCAGACACACTTGTGATTTTCCTGATGAATTCTGTCCTTCTCCAGAGCAGTGGGCAGCCAACTCTAGACAATATTTGCCTCAGGTGGATACAGTTAATGAGCAATTCCCTTTTCAGGATCTTTGGATCTAAATCTATAGTTGTGTTTGATTTAGCAATCATTCAGTCCCATTTCTCAGATTCAGACAGCACATTCAGCTTGCATTTATGTTCTGGTGGCTTTGCCATTTTAAGTTTGAAGCTTTAATTTCTAATTTTTAGTACTAAGAAAGAAGAGACTCACCTCTGCTTGGAACAAAAGCTCGACCTGGAATTGTGAAACACTTGTGACAGTGCACAAGTACTGAGACATAATGAAAGTCTGCTTCGCTGCCTGGCTCCTGTACTAGCTGTCAATCTCTGTGAAAGAAGCAAACACTTTTTGGGAGTAAATTCATTCCCAGCTAATTAAGCATTAACTTCTAAAATTTAACAGGTGATATTCAACTTGCTAAAAACAGAAGAGACTTCTGAGCATTCTCTTAATCAGAAAAACGATCAAAAGCTTCTGAAGATGTCCATTAATATCTAAGAAGGGCATGTGTTTTTACTTATTTATGTAATTTATATACTGCCCTTCACACAAGCCACAGGGTGGTTTATGATAGGCATATAGATTTTTAAATCCGTAATCCTTAAAAACACCAAAGCAAAGGGCCCAAGCTGGGCTGGAAAGGACAACCCCAGCCACAAGGGGCTTGCAGTCCATGCTAATCAATGCCAAGAGCAAACCCTTTTTTTTCAAGAGGGATCAGCATAGCTCAGGAACACACTGGAACCAATCCCAACAGGGCCTTCCACCTAGCATCAAAGTTAGGCCTACTGGACCAATTTTGACCACGGCCCAGATATCCCCATACGATTATGCAAGTAGTGAACATAACTGCACTATGGTCTCTTATACAAACATAAAGGTCCCTTTGTTCGCTAAAGAGTTTCTCATCTAGCAAAGTTATCAGATAATGAAAGATTCCCCCTTCACCCTAAAGCTCCCAGCACCATTATCCACAATGTACTGAAGGGTTTCTCAACTCACCAGATTAGATTTTTGGGAGACAAAAGAGGCAATGGCAAAAATACCTCTCTGTTAGTGGAGGTATCCTGTGGGTCAAAAACCCTTCTGCAAATGGATCTGCATAATTGCATTCAACCTGTTATTCCTGGGACTGGACACTTGGAGCTTATACTGCAGTGTAATGTTATCTGCACGGCATATCTGAGCTCAGTTCAAGATACCCGGTTCTGAAATAATGCCTTCTGATCTGGGTATTTGGATGACCCACTATATACACCTCACGTATTCCATTTAACACCTGAGACTGTAGTTTGGTTATGTCTATCAGAAACAAGCCCTTTCAACAACTCTATGGTAATGCTTTCTACAGGCAAGCTCTCCCCAGTAATTTCAGGCATCAAGACTTTTCAGAAGTCTTTAGGGACTTATTTCTTGGTTGCATTTACAAAAAGAACAGTGTGGGCAGAAGCGAGAAACAAGAATTAAAATCTTCTCTTTCTTTCTCAAGGAAACCTACTTCACAGGCGTATTGTTGAATAATGAACGGAGGAATAATGTACAAAAGGCTGAGCTCTTTGAAGGAAGACTGAATAAAGATGTACTTAAACTTGAAAGTGTGGGGTGAAAAGCTTTTAAAGACTAGAAAACTTCCACCAAACTAGCTCATTCTATCACCATGATCATACCACTGCATTTCTTGTAGCTTTGTTTCTAGCAGACAAACACAAGAAACTCACTGTGCATGCTATTTTCCATCTCCTTTAAGCTACATTTTGTGCAGAAGCACTATAATCTTGCATGTCCACACAAAAGGAAAAAAAAATGATCACATATACAGCTGGTTACAGCTATAAAGCACAGACTCTTTAATTTCCTCCTAGCTGCCAACGTACTGTTTCCATTTCATTTCCAATCTATTTCAGATTACAAGTCTCATCTACTGGCCATATCACTAGCTTAGAAAGCAGTCCCACACTATCAAATATTTCAGCAAATCAAACACAGCATTTTGTGCAGAAACCACGTGGATTGAAAACTGACAAAAGGGATTTGTTTTGTCTCACAACTGCAGCATCTTAAGAGGTTGGTGCTGATGATCCTACATCATGGCAACAACATTAGGAACTGATATTCAACATTCATAAATTGCACTACGTAAGATGCAATATATAAAAGGCCAGCTTAAATACCAAATATGACTGAAACAGTGACTCCAAGGTGCTGGTAGCACCTGATAGCAATGGTGTCATACACACTTCCAAGGGGAGGAAGTGCCACAGATATGGTGCCACTACAGAACTTAGCTCATTCACTACATGTCACTACATTGTGGGCAGCTTTCACTGGTGGTACAAAGAATCTTCACTGCATTTCTTAAGGCTCCAGCAAGATCATATAGGGAGAGGAACTTGCTCAAGTATTTGGATGCAAGTGGTTTAGAACTTTTTAAGTTAACCAACATTTTGAACTGGGGCTGGTAGTGTATAGGCAGCCAGTGCAGATTTCTGTAGAACTGGGGATACGTTCTCCAAGTACGTTGTACCAATAACAATTCTGGTGGCCATACTGAAAGCTTACGCTTCCAATCATGTGAAAGATAGCCTCAAAAGAGTGCATTAAGTAATCTAGTTGAAAGGTTAATGGAGGATGGATTACTGCGGCAAAGTTATTCTGGTCCTGGAGTGGCTGTGCTTGTGAACTAGCTGTAGCTAGAAATAGGCACTCCTTGCCACTAACACCACGTGGGCGTCAAAATACAATGATGGATCAAGAAGTACCCCCAAACAATGTACCAGCTCCTTTGGGAGGAGCAACAACCCTGTCAAGACTAGGCTATCTTATGAATTTCTGGAGAAGAGAACCAATAACAATTTAGGTTAGATGTGCCTTAATTTAGAGCATTTGTACTTGCAGAGTTGCCTTCCTAAAATGGTGAACAAAACTCGCCATCAACCAAATTTTGGCGCCAATGTTGAAGTCAGAAAACAAAGTTAGGAGTGTAATTCCAGTCACAACATTTAGTTACTTTTATAGCTCAGTGCATAAGAGGCATACATTAAGAACCCATGGGATCACCAGAAGAAGGGTTCAAGTCTGTCTGTAGGAATACTGCAGGAGAGTTATTTTGCAAAGGGGGGACCAGAGTCCCAAGGAAAAACAGAACCCACACAGGATACACAAGGGTCCACCACCACATACTCTTTCCAAATGGAATTATTGCCACATACTTCCATAAGAGGTGCACCATATCTGCCATAGGTGTCTTACAAAAGCCAGCACCTATTATGTATGGACTTACATACTAAACAGGCACAGTTGTTGGTCCCAAGTTTCCACTCAACTCTTGCTCTCTCCCCCACAAAAAGAAACCTGATCTCTTGCCATATACAAGCTTCACTCATTTTTTGCCCTGCTTTGGAAGTTTTTTGCAAGTGTTTTAATTATGCTGGCACAAATGATTGTTAATGTAAGCCCCTCCCCAAACACCACAATACACACACACCAGAGCGAGCGAGAGAGAGAGAGCGCACTGTGCTCAAATAGCAGCCTGGGGGACTCATGGGTAGGATCGCTTGTTGGACTCTGATATGCATAGTCTAAGTCAGCTACTTTGACAGATGTCTCTAGTTTTTGTCCAGGACTTGCTTATGAAGCTATTAGTAGTAGTAGTAGTACTAGCTATTTATTTATTTTGTTTATTTTTATTTAGGAAGAAGAAGAAGAAATAATAATGGATTCCCCTTGGAATAGTTGTGGATGAAAAGTGCTAATGGTTCCACTACTGTGTTTTCATCCTAAGAATGAATTCAGTAACTGAAAAGGCAGAATTAAGGAACTTCAAAATAATACCTGTTGCACTTAAAGAATTTGGTTCTCACTTTTATATTAGCATAGCATGCAATATAATTTTTGTTACAAAAAGTTATTTCCTACAAATCTTGAAATGGTTGAAAGAGCAACACACTAAGATGTACAACATATTAAATGTCTCAAAAAGCCAAATACAACTGCGACATTTCTTCATTTACATATAGATCTGTTTCTGGTTTAATAATTTATAAGGAAGTAATAAGCAAACTTACCTCCCCAACTTCCTTCTGAAAGGTCAATGTCATCTGTGTTCTACCATATCTAAAAGGCCCATCTCTCTTTGATATATTCTCAAGCCACTTGATATTAGAGGGGTTGAAACACTAAAAGGTAGATTTCCTATAATATGTATGTCTGGTGGATCTATAAGAAAGTGTGAAAGAAAACATTTTTACATATCTCTATGTGATTAATTGATATTTATGTAAGAATAAAGCACAATTTTACTATGGGTGGGAATTGGCCACAGGATTTGACTCATCTCTGTACCTATGGGAAGCAACCTTCCTTTGCTCTGTGCATTTCCATTAACTGGGACCATTAATTACATCTGTTAAAAATGAACCGTTTCTCCCTGCTTCCCAAATTACTAAAAATAGCAATATATTTCCCCTCTTTTTCATATAAGTAGATGACATTTGCAGACATACAACCCCCTCCAAATGGATTAAGCCTGCCAAATGGTAGGCAGATACATCCAGCACACCCTATGTTTACTATAGAGAATACAAAATACTCATACCACCTTAGTATTTTAGCATGCCTGATGAGACATTAGTGTCATGTCTAGATCAGCCCTATATGTTTGCTGAAAGATTCACGCATCACACTGATGAAGCCTTGTCAAGTATATGTAACCAGCCAAAATAAATTCAAAAGAAAGTTAAAAAGAATCTATTGGAAGGGGCCTGTCACACCTTGCTTTGGTTAAGCCCAGAAATAATCTGAGGGTCCCATACATTTTGTTTGTATGTGTTGTTTTTTAAAAAGTACTCGTTTTAATCAGGTGAATGTTAAAAAATGTGCAACAGACCTCCAAAATCCGTTTTTTCTTCCTGTAATTTGTTCTTATTTGCTGAGTTTCTGCCAAAAGTCAGGGTAGTATGAAGGTTCAATTTATTTTTTAATGAGAATGCGCTGTCCCTTCCTTTGGTAGTTTCCCAAGTTAAAAAGCCACAAATATTCAATCAATTCCTTGCTTTTAAATATCTGCCATATGCCACTAAAACTGCAATCACCACAGCTAAAAATATTTGATAGCAGGTGGAAAGTGAATTATCTGGACCATAGTGGGAGAGGACCTGCATATCAGGAATTTGAGACCAGTTTAGAAAGGCAGTCTGGAATGATAGGTGGAGAAGCCCAAATTAACCACCCACCCACGTGGGGAAGAAGCCTTCTTATCAGTGATCTTCCAGTTCCCTCTCAGCAAGAATTAAACAGCTGGAAAGGAAGCACCAAACTTCTAAACAAGAGTGAACCAAGTGTCGGAAACTGGTAAATACATTGACATTGCATCTATACACTGACAGAAGAAACAAGTGTATAAAATGACTGCTTCACAAGGTATTCCCCAACCGGAAACAATATCCACAATTGCTTTGAGGAAGCATAATGTTGAGACAAGTACAAGTGGTGCCCCGCTAGACGAATGCTCGCTAGACGAAAAACTCGCTAGGCGAACGGCATTCGTCTAGCGGAGCTGCCCTGCAAGACGAAAAAGTCAATGGGGCTGCTTCGCAAGACGAAAAAATTCGTCTTTTTTTTTTCTTTTCGTTTAGCGGAGCGCGGCTGTCATTGCTGCTTCGCTAGACGAAAAAACCGCTAGACGAAAAAATTCGTAGAACGAATTATTTTCGTCTAGCGGGGCACCACTGTATACCAGTCTGCTAGCACTCACAGATAACCGAAAATATACAAACTACTTAGTGTTCCATTCATCCAATAAGCAGCTAGCAATTTTGCTTACAGAATTCATTTTTTAAAATTATTCTGAATCACTGTAGTTCTAGCATACTAACCATCTTCCCAGTTCTTCATAAGGTGTTCTGGAAAAGCTTTGCCTAATTTATTATATGTTAAAATGTCTCCATGAACAATACGAACTTTTCCTGGAGCTGCATCAGACAACATCTGTGATTTTTCAAAGAAAAAAAAAGAAAGAATAAGAGAAGGAAGGGACCGGGGGATAAAGTATAGAAAGAAGAGATAGACACTATGAGGTCCTCTATAACAAATATATCTTAACCCTTATTCCACACACAGAAGAGTGAACCCTCCCAGCTCTCACCACGGGACCTTCCACTCTTCCTCCAACCTCCCACCCGGGACATCCTCTCGACCCTGCCCCTCACGTAGGGGTGTTAATAATAATAATAATAATAATAATAATAATAATTTATACCCCCGCCCATCTGGTTGGGTTTCCCCAGCCACTCTTCCATCCATCACCTTCCTGTGTGTATCTTTATATCAAAGCATGAACATGGGACAGATAAAGGCGTCAATATTTGTGATAGGGTGAGACTCAGATCATATTTACTGGAAAGTGAATGCACTTAAAAAACTGTAACTACCTGCTGAATAAACAGGACTATGGCAAAACAACTGAATATGTTATTTGGCATTAGACTTAATAGGATATCCAACTTTAAAAATAGGATATCCAACTTTTAAAACAACTTAACTTGGAAAATTACTATCAAAAGTTTTGCGAAACATTTGGATACCTGAAGCCCTGGAATAAAACGAGGATCTTTCTCAATTAACAGAACTTCTGCAACACCAGCATTCAAAATAGATCTTGTGATTCCTCCTGCCCAGGGCCTACCTCGCACACATGTGCATCTTTCAGACTGCCGCTTTTCTCACTATCTTATCTGCAAAAAAGGACACACATATTTGTTCATCCTCAATGCAGTGAGCTCATTAAGAGAAGCAGTTAATGAGACCTTTCAGAATTAGAAATCAATGATTGCATCATCAAGTTAATTAAATTGGATATAAACTGGACTAAGACATCTATCACACTACAAAACTGTAAATGTAACTTATTTTTAACTGTATTAGAAGGTCCTCTTTCATACAGTGTGATGAATCAGGTTATAGTTAGGGGCTGTTTAGAGACCCAGGGAGTTTTTAAGGGTTAATGGAATCCCCAGGTAGAGTGACAGACACCCTTGAGAGGCGGGACATTCCGCATTTTAAAAGGAGGGAGCAGCCGTTAGGGTGGTTGATTGGGGGGTTGGAGAGTGGTGACTGAAGAAGGAGGGTGTGTGGAGAAATTAGGTTTAGGTTAGGTTAGGAACATTAAAGATGTGTTTATGTTTATGTTGATGAAACAAAGAATATACACTGTTAACCAACTAAGCTTATGAACCTATACTGAAACCGCTATGCTTTGTACTAAATAAAGAACTCTTGTTTTTGAGCCAAGTCGTCGTTCTTTGGTCCAGCAGGTTACCTAAGCTCTTGAGGAGGGGAGTTCAGGTAAAGGGCAAAACTAATCTGAAAGAAGATAGTTTGTGTCTTAGAATTCCCTCAGGAGGGGCTAGTGGGCAAGAAACCTGGGTTTGCCACAAAGTTGCTAAGAGGGCTTAGTCAATTGGTATAGTGAGGGGATCTAATAAAGAGAGGCCCAAACTATAGGCAAAAGAGAGGTTTAACCCCCAAAGCCCAGAGCAGTGGAAATAACCGGCCACGTCCGCTGGACAGTAAAACCCCTGTTACTAAGAGATTCCCACTTTATTAAATAAAGGGAAAGACAGTAACAGACGGACCTCAAAGGGACAGGTGGGGTGAGAGTTAATTTAACCCAGAACACCTGAGTAAAAACGTAACTTAGTAACAAGGGGAGAGTTTGAGGTGGAGGTTCGTTTTAACTGTATTAGAAGGTCCTCTTTCATACAGAGTAACATTGGCAAGGGCATACACTCTCTAGCCTATACATGTTTACCTGGGAATAAGTTCCACTGAACTGAAACAGACATATTGAGGACTCGGCTATACAGCTGCAAATAAAATGTTTTAAGTGTGTTGTAAAGTGCAAATACAAATGTGATACTAGATGGTGATGGTGAGCTACAGCAAAATTCAATACCTTTTTCCAGTGCTTTTTCTGGGGGGGATGCAGGGGTGCGCATACCCCTAAAACATTTTGTGAATCTAAGTTTGGCCTCATTGAGGGGCAGTATTTCAATATTAGGAAAATGAGCGTACCCGTAAACTTTTTTTTAGAAAAAAGCACTGCATTTTTCAAAACTTTTTTTTAAAAAGCATTTTTATATGTGTGTAGATTCCACCAGAGTATACATATATATGCTTGAATTGTAAAAGTAATAAATTTTATTAGTTTGCAAACATTTTCCTCATTTACGACTTTAGTTTGCAAGCTTTTTTAAAAAAGAAAAACAATTACAGGCAAAAACTGTCTGCAAATGAACAGATATGGCCTTCTAGATTAAAAAAGCTTACCTCTGCTTAAAACTTCGTCAGATTGTACTATGCCGTTTTCTTCTTCCTCCATGCTCTCTCGTTTAGTGATTCGTCTGACATACTTAGTTTCAAGAATCACCTTTCAGTTGTCACTTTATTCCTAAACCTACCCTGGCATGACAATGGTACCAGATTTGTTTGATTAGCAGATCCTACTGACCAGAAAGAACTGGGCCACTGTGTTACTGTTAATGAAATTTAGGCTATTTACTGGCTATTCACACAAAAAAGTTCCCACCTCTCCAACTTCTCTGTTCAAATCTCTAGAACTTGGCAAAAACTAATCTTTCTGGGCCCTCAGCCTGTCTATTCACAAAATGACTGCCAAGAAAGCAACAAAACTGATTAAACTGCATTCAATCTCTCTCACACTAGATCTTCACAAATGCACATATGTTCTCTCCCAGATAGTGACTGGAAGTGCATTCATATGTAACACATGTCATATGTTTAACCAGTCCAATAGTCAAACCTATGCCACATAGTTGTGCTACAGTGCAAAGCTATCAGGGAAGAATGGTCTAGCGAACTAGTTAAACACGTGGCATTTGGTTCACAGGAATTACACTGCCACACATGAACTCTCTCCACATGGTCTACCTCACTGGTTCACTGTGAAATCAAATAAGAGAATCATCACTCTCACTAGTGGTTTCAGTATGGGGCACATTGTGTATGTTTCAGTTTGGGTGGCATACTTGTAAGGGAGGATTGGTGTGGGGCATAGTGTGGTGCTCAATATGGGATTTACAGTTACAGTGCAACGTGGGGCATAATAGGTTGCCTTCATGGCAACCTATTGTCCCATGACAATTTCTCAGGTTTATAAACACATCCATGAGTCCCAAAGGTTGATGAGCCCTCATATATTCATTACACCACACTGTGGTATTTCATAACTAAAGGAAGAAACATTGCACATAACACTCACTAGGTTACACCCTCTGCAAATATTGCATTCCTGGACAAATTTTAGCTTTACTCTTGCTTCCAGTCACGCATAACCCTATTTAGACAGTACTTGTTTTCCATACTTTAATGAGGTAGGAAAACCTTCACAAAACCAACAAAAGGGTTTGCTCCATAACAAACCTAAATAAAGTATATCAGTAGTTGTCATCAATTCAGAAGGAAATATTTTTTTTTCTTAGTAACAAAAAAACAAGGAGCCAAAGTGTTGATTTTCAGCACTTTAAAAAAATTAAAATTTGGCACTCTCACATACCTCATCAAGTCTGTGTATCAGATGATGAATGCCAAGTTTCAATTTATTATCCCAGCTGATGCCATTTTTTAAACTTATGGAATTTAGAGACTTATAATAATTGAATCTTGGTTTTAGTTCTCATGTTAACTATAGAAGTTCTGCTCATATAATTCGGTTAACTATCAATGTTGAGCTATTAAATCTAAAGTTCAATAACCACAACTGCTCTTTTGGTGCAACAAAAAAGCCCTGTGTTGATTGATAACCTGGCTCTGTATAATATAGCTTTACCCATTAATATATATCATCAGTATATGCTATAGAGGTAAATTGATAGCCCTTGATCTATGGTACCATATTGAAGTATTCTAAACTGTAGACATTACATAATTAAGGCCTGGAGTACAGGCAACTCCCCATTTATGTGTGTTCAAGGCATGCACAACCGTGACCACACCCATCGCCACAAACCTGGAAGTGGCACAAAAAGAGCACAAAAACTGCAAAACAATTGGCAAAAATGTAGCAACCCAACGAGCCTTAAAAAGTGCAGTCCCAGGAGCCTTTGATTTGACCTTGGATAGGCTTGTGGAGAGTTGGAGTTTTGAGCGAGCAATTGTGGTGGAATTGGCTATATTGAATATTTTCATGAATCAAGTCATATTTGGGCTTTAATTGTGCACTCACTTACTGGGAGTAAGCCCCATTAAACTGAATGGGTCCTTTTTCTAAGTGTGCATGAACACGAAAGCTCATACCAAGAACAAACTTAGTTGGTGTCTAAGGTGCTACTGGAAGGAATTTCTTATGAAATTTAGAATGCTTACACTGTCAATCCATGTTTGAATAATTTAAACATAGTGTATTCAATTTAAATAAACATACAAATATAATCTATTTAAACATAGCTTTTTAAAAAATGTAGAAAACCACAAAGTAGTGTATGTCTGAAAACAAAGATGACAGACTGCTTACCTGTAAGTCTCAGATCCAGAAGAAAATTCTGGGACAGCTGCTTTTGAGCTTTGAGCTTAAATAGTTTAATAATTTCTCCAATTGTTGGAAGAGGTGGTAGGCGAAACATAGCCGCTTGTCTCAATGCAGCCATTGATTATAAAAGTGTTACTCCTTGCCACTAGCAAAATATTAGGAGGAAAAGATTAAATTAGAACTATATTATATATTTGGCTATCAGTTTAAAAGAGGCCTTGAAATCCTTCACCCACGCACATGCTTTTTCGGTTGGACGAGCAGCATCCAACACATACTTTTCATCAGCAATCAAACGTTCAAAGTACCCAAAACTTTACGTAATATGTTTCTGAAGACTTTCTGACTGAAAATATGGCCTATAGTGGATACAAATATTTATGCGTGGTTTAGAAAGGAGCACACAAGGTAATAACAAATTGTCCTTGCAATCCCTGGTTCAAATATATATTGGGGTGCTTCTAAACTCACTTCGAGAAAATTCAAACCCCAGTTTTTCGCAGCCCTCATATGGCAACTCTAGCTTGCCTTGCAGAATTTGCAAGGGCCGTATATAAAAACACTGGTCTTCCCTGAGTGCAACCTACTCAAGTTAGCAAGCAAGGCGCCACACAGCTCCTCGGCTGCTTCTGTGTGTGAGCTGAGGGGCAGAAGCTTCGGGATGCCAACTGGCTAGAGAAAAGAACCGCTCTTGGAGCCCGCGCTGACAATAGTTTATATATGTTTTTCACAGCATTTGATAATGGATTCAGATGGGGTGGTCGAGAGAAGGGCATACCCCGTCTCCCATCATGGGCTTCTGTGGGGGGGGGGGGGGCTTGGCGGGCTCTAACCAAAAAGGCTCGCGGCAAGTTCACTGAGGAGAGTTGGCGCGAGCGCACAGGAACAGCAGAACAGCCGGCAGAACCAGCCGCCGCGCGCTCAGGTCGCCGGTGCGCACGCGCAACGCGGGGAGGGGGAAGGGGCGGAGGAAAACGCGCGAGAAGCGAAGGCGGGCGCCTACAACTTACAGTTAAGGTTCCATTCCCCTCACAAGACGCCACATTAGGAAAGGGGCGGAATGAAGTACAACGACGAGGAGCACAAATGCCAGGGTGTGGGGGAGGAGGGGGAATGCTCGCTTGTTGCTAATGAGATTGGATATCGTTAATTGCTCTTTTCCTTCAACCTCCCTTAAATAAAAAAAATTACCCTCATGACCCAGGATCCGGATGAGCTCCGTCCGGAAATCCGTATCATTTGCCCTCTTCCCACTGCCGGCTTGGAAAAGACGCTCTACCCCTTCTTCTTGTCTTCTCTCCAGGGAGAACTCCGCTCAACTGCCGATAGCCGCCCGCTCATTGGCTGGTGTTCATTAGAGCCTAAATGGGGCGGGACGCACCTGGCTGCGTATCGCGCCCGAGGAAGGCGTTCACCGCTCAACGCTTTATTGCTTCGCTGCCTTCTACCGCATCTCTGTTATTTCCTGAGTTTTTCGCATGCTCCCTTCCGCCGCCCGACCTTCTCAGCCAGCCCTCAAGAGCGAAGGGCGGGAAGATCTGAGATCCTTCTGTGGCATTTAAGCTCTTCCTCCATCTTCAGTGGATCGTGCAATAGGGAATACCATAGGAGAGTTCGGAGTCATAACAACAGAGTCCAGCGAGAAAAGAGCGTCTCTGGACATGTGCAAAGTGCAGTTCCCTCTCTGCTTATTAACCATGAGAGATAATATTTTAGCATTAGGCGTAGCTAGCATATAGAATGCAATGCAGAATACTAATGAAAAGCTAATATTTATAGCAATCAAGAACTCACTTCTGTCATGCTGATCCTTGGAGAGGGTCAGGTCAGTCACATTTTCCCAAGTCTAACAAAGGTGTGAGGGGATTTCCTAGACTTCACACTGACAACAGAAAGCAGCAAGACATCTCAGTTGTTTTCTCAGCCAAGAGTTCCCAAACACTCGCACATGGACCACCAGTGGTCCACAAGGGTTATTCAGGTGGTCCGCAGTGTGTTTGGAATTTGTGGTTGGAGAAAGAAGATGGCACATCTTTTGCATTAAATAGATTGTTTTTTTAATTCTTGGAAGATCCAGGCTACCTTTCCTGTGAGGTAATGCCCCTCTAACTAAGATAACTGTCATACAGCAAATTGGTGGGGGCCCCTCTCTCAGCTCTGGCTTTTGTCTTTCTAACTACCATGGTTAGAAAGACAAAGGCCAGAGGTGAGAGTTGAGGCTGGATGCCTTATCTCTACTAAGTATAGAAGCTTGTGTATTACGTTAGAAAATGTAGATTTAAAAAAAATATAAAGTGGAAGTATACAAAAAAAACACAACCCCATTATTTTCAATCTTTAGATTTTGTTTCATTCCGAAAAATACTATTTCATTTTACGGTTTATTATTGCTTACTTTTGAATTAGATTATATGGGGGCACCAAAATCAAGTGCTTAGGGCCTCTAAAGGTCTTAATCTGGCCCTGCCCCCTCCCCTTAATCTAATTTTTCCCTTTCTGTAAAAAAATCTGTTAAATAAATAAATAACGGTTGGTGACAACACATTTGCAGTATTAATGTCCTCTCTGTAAGCACCCATAAAAAAACTTGAGAAGTATTTCTACAGCTGTAGTTTTCAGTCTACAAGTGGTGAACACACAACACTTCATTTGTTCCATATTCTTAATTTAATCTGACAATAGTAAAGTGTTTCAGGTTCTCAATACTATGTCTTCGTATTCAGTGGCAATGTCCAATCAATTCAACATTTGTGTCTTACACAGGTCCTGGGCACCACTTAGAATTAAGTGTTGGGCTGCCTCCTTTCTTGCTGGGTCCCTAACACAAGTTATTGAACAGAGGTTGAAATGTCACACTAGCATTCCAGCTGCGGGATATAGTATAGCTAAAAATACACATACCTTCTTCAAACAATTTCTAGGGATGATTGTCAGAGGAGTCCTGCTGGCAAAGGAAGTGATTTTGGGAGGCCGTTTGCACAAATGTTCCACAAAGCAGGGAAGAATGTTCTCTCCGTGGTACTGTAAAACTAATGATGGGTTTCAAGGATTTCCTTAAGATTTTGTCTGTTTCCATTTTCTTACTTGCTGTTCACTGTGAGTATAAATGAATGGCAAGGCACTGTTTTGTGGCAGTGGAATGTTTAATAAAAGTGCATAGAGATTGTCTGGAAGATCAGGCAGTGCATTAGATAAGGGCAGAAATCAAAGATTTACTGAAGTAAGTAACTTCACTCCTTTTCACCCATTCACTTTGTAGAATTGTCCAGTACTAAATGGAGCATCATGCACTTGTTATTTGGATAATCAGTGATAAATTAAATTTTAAAAAAACCAAGTTAGTCCCACCCATTTTTTCTCCAAAATGTGACAAACATTAGTCTCAAATGACTTGAGAACCAGAATCCTAATGACACTTAAGCACTTCTTAAATGCATTAGGCAGAGTGAGATAGGACATTAATAGATCTCAGCCTCAGGTGTTTGTACACAATCCAGGAATGAAACAGATATTGATGTAAGAAAAAGTCTTAAGATCTGATTTAGGAGTGGAGGAGGAAGCACAGGCCCTTTAAAGAAAGATCATGACAAAAATATTTGGGAACAACTCATCTCTTCTCTCCAGCACTCAGTAAACCTGTTCAGAAGATGCAGAAATAAAGGCATAGAAAAAAAACAACATGCACAGTAATCTGACCACTAGATGGCACTCTTGTTCTGTGCTATGTGAACTCTTAAATTTATAGATTACCAACACCACCAGCACCAAAAACCTGAATGCATAGATCAGGTTAATGAAATAATATTGCTATGAAGAAAGAAAAGAAGAAAGTACACATAATAAAACTGGATGCCACCTTGGATAGGAGAGGTAGATTTGCACAAGGAACCTTTATAATGGAAGGCGATTTTTTTTTTTTGAGATTGTTTCATTCACGTGCAACCTCTCCTTAGCAATGCACTGATTATGCTGTCAGCTGACCATGAAAAGTCTTTAAAATGGCAGTTTCCTGTAGAACAGTGAGGTGGCAGCACAGCTAAAGGTGAGCATGTTGAGAAGCCTTGGCTCCATTATATATAAAAAAGCCACTTTGCCATGGGAAAAATTGCCTTATTTACATAAAGTGCACTTATTTACATAGGGTGAACTTAATTGCACACAATGAATGAATAATGAAATATTTCAATGAAGACTGAGCAACTGGAGCCCAGAGCTTTCCAAACTTTTCATGCTGGTGACACACTTTTTAGACATGCATCATTTTGTGATACAGTAATTCAGTTTTACTAGCAAACCAGAGGTTAAACGAACCCCTTTCCAGCCCTGGGAGAAGCGTGAGGCGCATTCACACGACACACCTACACACTGCAGCAGACACACTAATATCTCACGACACGCAGTTTAGAAAGCTTTGTTTTAGCCCGATATTTTTATGTTACATTCGTATTAAGACACTCATGCTGCAAGTCTCAACCCATTTTCTTCATCATAGTGCCATTACAGCGGTACCTCGGGTTAAGAACTTAATTTGTTCTAGAGGTCCGTTCTTAACCTGAAACTGTTCTTAACCTGAGGTACCACTTTAGCTAATGGGGCCTCCCGCTGCTGCCACACAATTTCTGTTCTCATCCTGAGGTAAAGTTCTTAACCCGAGGTATTACTTCCAGGTTAGCGGAGCCTGTAACCTGAAGCGTTTGTAACCCAAAGCGTTTGTAACCTAAGGTACCACTGTCCTCGCAATGAGGCTGCTCTAGAGTAAATAGTTCTAAGGAGGTTGTGACCTCAATGCTGCTGTTTCATTGTTCACATGGTGTCCCCAAGAGTTGAACCTAAATGTTAAGATAGAAAGGTACGTGTGAAAGATTTTTATGTCTCTCTACCTGAAAATCTAACCATTTTTAAAAATACTTTGGTGAACTCAATGCTTCTCCCTTAACACTCATCCATGCAGGAGAAACTGAGCATGCGATTAACCACTTGTAGAATGACTGAAGGGAATTTTAAGTAATGGTCTAGTTGTGCTGGTCGTGGGGACTATGGTGTCACTTCTGTCATTATGATAGGTTGAGCTCAAGCCCATGAATCAAGTTTGTGATTACCTGATTTCTTAATTGATAATGCTTGCTTCAGTTGACAGAGCTTTCCCTGCTTAACACTCCCAACTAAATACTTAATGCTTTTGGGTAGTCATTGGAATTAATGAACATTGTCAAGTATAACCACAAAACTGAGACAAAGGGAAATATTTTACTCCTCTGTTCATTTTCCTGGATATCCCACTGAAAATTCATTCATGCTGCAACAATGATTTTTGTATTTCTTGATGTTAAAGAACAGGAAGACAGGACGAGACCTGCCAATCAATCTGGGTTATATTCCAATAATTCTCAGAAATTGCCCATCATCTGTGGAAGGTCTTGGGGAACCACTGTAATCCTGTACCCACGTACCTGGGAGTAGGCACCACTGAATGTAATAGTGGATTAGATCTGAGTTGATACGTATAGGGAAGAACTCATATAATGCCCTATCACAACCCAACAGTGGTGTATTGTGGGTTGCCTGCACCCGAGGTGGGGCAAGTGCTGCACCCCACACCAGTGGACTGGGTAGCTGGGGTGGAGGCATGTGCCTGAGTGGCGCACGCGGAGCCCACGAGGCACATGGCTGCTGGTGACGGCATTGCTAGTGGTGGTGGCCACATACCTTCTTGACTTGATGGCTACAGCGCTTCCCAGTTCAGCCAGCCAAGGGGCAGGGCATGCAGGCATCACTTTGCCAGCCACAAGGAGAAGGAGGTGTGACCCCAGCTTCTAAGGCCCAACCCAGGCCTGGTTTGCCTCCCCATGGCTCTAGAAAGGGGCAGAAGTTCAGCCACGCAAGGGAGCCTCTGAGAATTTTGTGCCCATGGTCACTACCCTCTACCCCCCTCGACACTATGCTTGTTGTTTAGTCGTGTCCGACTCTTCGTGACCCCATGGACCAGAGCACGCCAGGCACTCCTGTCTTCCACTGCCTCCCGCAGTTTGGTCAAACTCATGTTGGTAGCTTCGAGAACACTGTCCAACCATCTCATCCTCTGTTGTCCCCTTCTCCTTGTGCCCTCAGTCTTTCCCAACATCAGGGTCTTTTCCAGGGAGTCTTCTCTTCTCATGAGGTGGCCAAAGTATTGGAGCCTCAGCTTCAGGACCTGTCCTTCCAGTGAGCACTCAGGGCTGATTTCCTTAAGAATGGATAGGTTTGATCTTCTTGCAGTCCATGGGACTCTCAAGAGTCTCCTCCAGCACCATAATTCAAAAGCATCAATTCGCTACGCTACGCCACTGCAACTCAGGCTTCAAGAACAAGGTCTATGTGATGTTTATTTCAGTTCTGCAGTTTTGCTAAAGCTTCACATATCCAAAAAGCAAATTCATTTCTGTTTGTTATTTTGTTTTGTCCTTCATTCCACCTCACTCCAGGCACAGCTGCAATATGCACTCCTAAAGTTGTAGTCAATGGGTAAAATAGCACTTCTCCCAGCGGGGTTCTATACATCCTCATCCTATTATCCATTTCTGATTTCAACCACATCCATAATAAAGTGATCTTCATTCATTGTAAATACAGTTTCATTCTAGTCTAACAAGCCTCACCAATCTTCCCCCCACCTCCTGCCTTCCCCCCCTCCCCTTTCATTCTAAGTCACTCGCCCTGATACCAGGGAAATTCACCTCTCACAGTGATAACACTTCTGCTACTCAGTGAACTACAGCAAGGACTCAAAATGCGTCTTCTGTAGCATACCACATTGATTTGCAAAAGTGAGAATAAATCAAAGCAGTGAAGAGATGCCACATTGAGTTAGAAGCAAAAACATTACATCTTGTTGCAGGAGGCTGCCCTAAGTATAGGTTGTGGGGAATGAGAGCATGGTACTTCAGACACTATGCTTGTTGCTTCCTATATAGGCCCCATTAAAAGAACCACTCTGGATCTGTCGGAAATTACCGCTTCTTTCTTTAACAGAGTAGCAGCTGATCCTTGTTTCCGCACAGCACTCCTCTTCTCTTCACAAAAGCTTGATGTTTCTTTCTCTATGAAATTTATATTTTTAATGTGTCAAGTTTCTCTGAGGTTCAGTACAACACTGAGGCGAAGGGAAGCCTCCGGGCAAACCACCACGGAGATTCATTCATCACTTACTCTGTGGCTCCTGCCAATGCCCCACATTAATCATTTCATACAGAAGGGAAAGAAGAAGAAAAACCACATCTTTTAAAACTATTTGGGAATAAAGATATACAGCCTTAAACTCAATCATAGTACAACTGTGCCTTTTATAGCAAGCTTTCCATACAAATTTGGTCCCCAAACAGAAGATTATAAACTATAACTGTAGTGTTCAGTAATATGCAGGTTTTCTTGCTCTGTATACGCTCTATTGGGTTTTTGTTTTTGTTTTTAGTGTTTTACCACTGCCTTGTACGTGCGTGTATGTATAATGTTGTCATTTGTCTTGTTCATCTGCTGACACACATGGGATGTTTTGCACTTCAGGTTTTATTGCGTGGATCAGTAAACACATTATCTGATCCCCTTGATCCGTATTTTACACCTCAGTACAACCGCATTACCTTTCTTTTGTTTACTGTCGAACAAATCTACTGCTATTTATGTGCTAATTCTTTGGAGTTTTTATGGATTCCCCCCCCACACACTTTTTGGAAACTTCACCATGAAGTATGTGAGTGTCAGGTTTCAAATACATATTCTTAATGGTTTATCAATGACCAGAGTAAAGAAAAACACCACTTACAGGGAGGTGGAGAGGAGGGAAGTAGCAAAGCACCTGAGTTGGAAAAGTGTTATGATCTCAGCTGGAATCTAAAAGGAGATGGAGTGGAATCAGGTAGAGAGAAAAAGGGGGAGCAGAACCGTCTGAAAGCATAGAAGTAACTAATCTGGACCTAGGGGCACTTCCAGACTGTTACTATTTTCAGGTGGGATTCAATCACATACCAGGCACATTCAGGCTGTGTAATTAAAGTTGAGGCTCCAGTACTTTGGCCACCTCATGAGAAGAGAAGACTCCCTGGAAAAGACCCTGATGTTGGGAAAGATGGAGAGCACAAGGAGAAGGGGACGACAGAGGATGAGATGGTTGGACAGTGTTCTCAAAGCTACTAACATGAGTTTGGCCAAACTGCGGGAGGCAGTGAAGGATAGGCGTGCCTGGCGTGCTCTGGTCCATGGGGTCACGAAGAGTCGGACACGACTGAACGACTGAACAACAACAACAATTAAAGTAGATCTGGAGCTCTTGTGTAGGGTTGCCATATGTCTGGGGAAACCTGGACGTGTCCCCTTTTTGAGTGCCAACATGCCCATCAGGGCAGATTTTTACAGTTTAAAGGAAATTTCCAGGTTGGGGGGGGGGGGTTGGGGGCTCAGGCATTTCAGGCTTGGGCTGCTGCCAGCCCAAGCCATGGAAACAGGAATCCACACCTGCGTCTGCACGACTCTTTCCCCAGCTCGTGCTTGCACTGGCTCGGGCTGTCCTCTTTTTTGCTCTTCAAGATATGGCAACCCTATCTTGTATGACAAGCTTGCTCCCCTCTTTGTGTGTTATATCTTTGTAGATTATGAGCCTGAGGGGAAGGACCTGAAACTGATTTCTGTAAGCAGTGCTGAGAGCCTTTTTGGCTAAAGGGCAGGATATAAATGCTGTAAAGAAATACATAACAAAGGGGGGATGCCTTGAACAATACATTTTCATTGTTAAAGATCAAACAAGGTTCAGACAAACTTAGACCCAGTACTCCTTAATAATTCTGAACTTGCAAGCTTTGTGTTCCATGTTATAAAGATTTGGTAACTGATTCAGTTTCATGAGATTGTGTATCTATGACCAAGAAGGCTATATCACTCTAGAAAAGACCTTACAGGACAGATAGGTCTGGTTCTTTTGTTCCTATAAAAACTGCACAATAGTAACACATGTTGTATCTTCACTACCACACAAACCCAATTCTCATTTGGACCACCAAATGGGGTACAATTGTTGTTATTATGATTAATGTGCAGTGACTGGATGGTGGGACTGGAGAACTGAGGTTCTGCCCATCACTTTTCTATTCTAAGCGTGATCTAAATGTATTAGCACTTATATGTATTATAGTTGCTGTTTATTAATTTATATAACGCTTATATGCAAAAATGGCTTCTAAGTGGTTTACAGCTATAAAATCAATTATAAAATTTAAACATAATTAAAATACACAATAACAATTCCACCAGAGCATTTAAACATCCCTAATTAAAATATACAATAAAACAAGCCAGTTAAAAAGCACAACAACTGAAGCAGTTAAATAAATAAAAAAATCAAGTTCAGAGGAACCCTTGCCTAAACAGGTACTTCTGGGACCTCTCATATTTCAGCAGGGAGGGCATTTTACAACACTTGTGCTGCCACTGAAATACCCCACCTCTAGGTTACCATAAGCTGACAGAAAACCAGCCAAGTCCCATTTGCTAATCCTAATGCTCATAGAGGAGAGGGGAAGATTGTTTTTCAGGTGACCTGTCTGCTTAGCACTTGTGTAATTCAGAATACGTGTGACTACTGAGCTGGTGAGAACTTCCCTCCACTACTGTGCTTTTGTTTTTAAAGCATCACCTTCACTCTAAGCAATCTCGGGTTGCAATTTAAGGACAAAGTAAATTCCTGTACTAAACACAGAATGCCAAATGTTCTGTTTCAAGATGACGCAATTCCACCAAAATCAAGAAAGAAAAAGAAAAATACGGCAAACAGAGCTGTCAGCTACCATTTCCAAAAGAGGTCTAGATTCTAGAAACTTTCTTTGTTGTAGTAAAACTGAACACCTCTTGGATCAGCAGATGAATACCAGCTGCACTTCTTCCGAAGGGTTTGAGACAGAGATTTAGGTCCGCAGAAGAAAACACCAATGTTATTGCTGCCAAGAAAAGCAAGATACCCAGATTAATTTCAGAAGGAAAGAAAGGGGGGGGGAGAGAAAAAAAGAAAAGTAATAATATGTAATGCCAACTTTATTACAGAGCATGGGAAATATGTTTCCAGCTTTATGACCATTATTTGGGGGATGCTGTCAGAACACTGAATGGCAAGATGAAGTTTGCACTGCCCTGGAGCTTTTTTTGTCTGTTTCTGAAAGTCACCCTTTGAAAAGGGTCATAGGGCTAAAGATGCATCAAACATTTTATAGGAGAAAAATCCTTTAAAGCATGACCTATATGGACTTGAAAGCAAAGACTTTATATTCTGTCATTTTTGTGTATCACAGCTAATTTCATGTGGCCTCCCAAGTCAATGGTTAGGTATCTCTGGATTAGGTAGTCCACTGGATAGATTCCATTTGTACATTTTATATTCTATACATATCTTTCCTAAGGCTTGGATCCTTACTAGGAAGTAAGCTTCACTTGTCTTATAGCCGAGTAAACATACTGGTACATAGGATTGGACTGCATTTTTTCTTATTTAAAAAGACATTCTTATTGGTCAACTGGCAGGTAAATAGTGGGACTCCTAAACAGGGACTGATGGGTCTGTCAATTTCCACTTCTAAATTTTCCAGTCTTACATTCACTTCTCCACATTTCCACAACAGCTTGTAATTAAAGAAAACATTGTCATGAAAATTCACCAGCATTTTAGTGCAATTTTCTCCTAATACTGTATTGCTTGTATATATACACATGCTTATATAATTCTGCCTAATATACACATTTTTGCAAAGCAATCTGCCCTAAGATAATGCACTTTTCACATGTTACTTTCATTAGTATATGCATATTCATGCACACTGTATAAATTACTTGGAGAACTAGATTGCAAAATTTGAAGAAATGCAAATTTCAAATGATGGCTGCATTTTGGTATACACACTGTTTCAAATTTACATAGATTCGCCTTTAAATGCCAACTGAATCGAATTTCTCCCACACCCCTACTGCTGCTAAGAAATCACAAAATATTTTTGTTTATGTCCTTTTTCTGGGTGATGAAGACAAAATAAGCTGCAGTGACTGCTTCAGAGGCTACTAGGAACAAATAAGCATTTTCTAAGCTTTCCTTAGCAAAACTCTGGAGTTCAACTTAGACCTTTCAAGCTGAGATGAACTAATAACATAAGAGCATTGTCTTTACATCCACAGCCAATTATGTTGGGGAACAAACACATCCTTGACATAGTAAGAAAAAGGCCTCACTGTTTATCTCTTTAATAACCATTTTCAAGGGAAATTAGTGTTACTTTGTCCTTTGTGCTGAACAATAATTGGATTGTGTCTTTCAATTATAGCTGGACAAATGCCAAGATATTTTAATACTTCAAATATTAGATTCTCCTGTCCAAAAATTAGATTTTATTGGCATTGTCTATCCAAGATTTCTTCATCTAAAGTTTTATTACACATAAAGATGCTTTCAGCATAAGAACTCAGCTCAAATTATTATTGAAAGTGTTATTGATAAAGTGGTACAATTTTTCTTCCCTACCTAGCTCACTGGGGAAAATGCAGTATAATGACATTACTTGCTAATTTGCCTTACCTAGGATGATTTTCTGCTATATGTTTTAATTCTGTGTCCCAGTTTGGTCGTCCATAGAAGGTCTTTTGTTTCAAACCAGTAATTACATCCAACTTTTCATCATAATGTAAGGCAATATGAGTAGCCTGTATTGTTCAGAACCAAAAGGTTATTATTTTAGAACCAGCAAGTTTAACATCACCTTCAAGTAAAAAAGGAAAGGCTATAATCCTAACATATGGAGGAACAGATTAAAAGAGGGACTCAAAAGTCTAGATCAGGGATGCCCTCCAATTGACCACTGACCTTGTTGCCTGGGCTGATGGGATTTATATTCCAAGCTCATATTCTCCTGGGATAGCTCAGTCAGTAGAGCATGATACTCTTAATCTCAGGGTCATGGGTTCGTTGGGCAAAAGATTCCTGCATTGCAGGGAGTTGGATTATAGATGACCCTTGTGGTCCCAACTCTACAATTCATAAGACATCTTCATTTGTTATGATTGTGGTATTGTTGCTCCTAAAAATTATTTGTTGCATACGATAGAATAGCAAGGGGTTCTCAGGTAGAATGTGCCAGCTTAAATGTCCGAATCACCTTTGCAATTGACCTCTATTTTATCTAGTTCTTTTCTCCTGATCTTCTTAGCTGCCAATGCATATAGTGCTACTTTATAAGTTACGAAGTCATCAGTATAATGGAATTCTGTAGCTATGCCTCCCTTCCTTCTTCTCTTTTCTCCATCTCCCAGCTGCATATTCATACCCCTTAACCCTTGCTTCCAACCTTGCATTCCTTTATTTATTATCACAGTGGCATCAGTTTGTGTAGCAGCCTACACAGAGGGCAGGAATACCTGCCCTGGTCATCAAACTCCTGAAGGATAACCCCAAATTATGTATAGGTAGAAGATAACCCCAAATCTGTCCCCAGTGCCTTCCTGTTTCTCCATCAGTTAACCAAAATAGTTAGTAGAGATGAATGTACAAGTAGTGGGAGAAATTGTGAAGTGCCATAAAGAGAAATTCAGTGGACAGGGTGGCACTGCCATAAGGGGTTGAGAGCAAGCAGAGTCACGGGGAAAAGGAAAGCTGGAAGGAGGGAGAAGAAAGAGTAAGAGAAGAACTAAAGAGAAGAGGGCTTGGGGAGCAGTTGCGGATCCGGCTGCCAATCTGCCAGGGCTTGGGTGCTCGTGCATCTGCAGAGAACTGAGCATCAAGTGGTGTACCTGGGATTACCGTGGTAATATAGTTGGAATGAATACTTTCAAAAGACAAATGTTACAACTATTCACTCTAAGGAAGCTACGCTTTATGTGATTAGGCATTCATTTGATTACTGTTCCTTAGGCTGCAGTCCTGGAAAAGTAAGATTCAGTAACTCAGTCCCATAAGATTTCATTTATACCTGACTTTCATCCCAGCCAGTAAGAAATATGTGATAGCTTAGAAAATGGGCTTTCCCTTTCTCAGCCATTTGTGCTTCCAGCAAGCACAGGAGATCAGCAAACCACTCAAAGGCAGATGGATCTCGGCAAATCCAATAGAAATAAACCTGTCAAGGGAAAGTAAAACAATTCAACAAAGTGCAAGCTTTCATCGGGCGTCCTATATGGCTCTTAAATTATTTATTTGGAGATAAGTAGCTAATCTTATAGCTGGCTACTGTGCTCAGGTGTAAATTTATACTTGATTTTCTATCCAACATTGACGATGTAGTTTTTTAAAAACATACTCCAGCAGTCATTCATATACAGTTTAAACAGATTTTTGAAAATCACAGCCACTGCCTCTAAGGCACTGAGATGTAGACATTCTTAATGCTCCATCTAAACTGCTTCCAGTAATATGACAGCACAAGGGACTTGGACCAGGGATATTTGGTTCAAATATCTGACGAGCCGGGATGCTCTGGCAACTAATATAAGAATTTGGAAAGTTTTGGCAATCAATATAAGAATAGTAACCAACATTTCTATAGCACTTCTTAAATGTTCAAAGCACTTCACATCCTTTACCTCAGTAATTCTTACAACAACCCACTGAGGTAGATCTTTATTTTTATCCATATTGCAAATGGCTGAGAAGAGTGGCTTGGCTAAGTCCACCTAATGAGTCACAGCTCACACACTTAGTCACTACATTGCGCCAGTGTGGTGCAGTGGTTAAGAGCGGTGGACTCGTAATCTGGGGAACCGGGTTCGTGTCTCCGCTCCTCCACATGCAGCTGCTGGGTGACCTTGGGCTAGTCACACTTCTCTGAAGTCTCTCAGCCTCACTCACCTCACAGAGTGTTTGTTGTGGGGGAGGAAGGGAAAGGAGAATGTTAGCCGCTTTGAGACCCCTTAGGGTAGTGATAAAGCGGGATATCAAATCCAAACTCTTCTTCTTTTTAGACTTACTTTTCATAATGAGTTCATGTACAATTACTATCAGTTTTCTGTCGGTAAAATGGGAGTTTCAGTGACACACCTCCCAACATTTTTACAAGGGCCAGACACCTCCCCTCAATGCATTACCTTGTTTGTGGAATACTGTGGAATACATGCGGAACTGAAAAGGGGGGGGGAATGGAAATGAATTAATAATTCAACTCATCCCCTATCACTAGCAGGGCACCAGCATAATGAATGCCAGCTGACACAGTTAAACAACAACAATCCAGCCACTAAAGGTAAAGGTAAAGGGAACCCTGACTGCTAAGTCCAGCTGGGGATGACTCTGGGGTTGCGGCGCTCATCTCGCTTTACTGGCCGAGGGAGCTGGCGTTTGTCCACAGACAGCTTCCGGGTCATGTGGCCAGCATGACTAAGCTACTTCTGGCGAACCAGAGCAGCGCACAGAAACGCCGTTTACCATCCCGCTGGAGCGGTACCTATTTATCTACTTGCACTTTGACGTGCTTTCAAACTGCTAGGCTGGCAGGAAATCCAGCCACTAGATATTGCTTAAATGCAGGCCATACAACCATATTTCAGGAATCAAATGAAGCTAATTCCCACCCCAGTGGGGGAATGGTTAGCATGAAAATAGGATATGGGTTATACCACCAAACTGACCAATATAGTGTACATCAGAGAAGGAAGATAATGCAACAGGGTCAGCACAAAATGAAGTCTGTTTACTTTTTTTTTTTTTTTTTTTTACTAAGCTATGAAGTTCAAGTTATAATCAATACATATGTTCTATTAGGTGAAATATAGTCCGGACTTATAACTTTGAATATCTAGAATCATATTAACGTATTTCTGCAGAGTTCAAGGCCCCATCTGCGCTATACATTTAAAGCACCATCACACCACAGTCATGTCTTCTCCCAAAGAATCTTAATACTACGGTCCATTTAGCTAAGTGTTGAACAAAGGTAAAAATAACCAGCTACAGATAGGATTTGCCTAGGAAAAAGCCAGGAAGCTTTGCCTCCCTTACACAGAATGCCACAAATTAATAGAATTGGGACATTAGCTGGAAGGCAAGTGGCTAGTATAACCACAATGTTTATTTACTGAAATGATCCCCCCAAACGAGCAGGTGATGCAAAGCATATTTGCAAATGAAGTACTGTATATTCTGGTGTATAAGACTACTTTTTAATCCAGGAAAATCTTCTCAAAAGTTGGGGGTCGTCTTATACGCCAGGTGGAGAATCTGCAGTCGAGTATATCTCAAACTCTATATTTTAACTGGAAAAGTTGGGGGTCGTCTTATACGCCCAGTCGTCTTATACGCCGGAAAATACAGTATGTAACCACAATACTGATTACCTTTTCCAGTCTCAGTCCTGTGCTTAGATTACAGCACTTATACCAAATCGATTTCAGAATGGAAGCAAAAGGAGTGACTCCTATTCCTGCTGCAATGCAGACACTAATTTGATACTGAAACGCATCTGTTGCTGCTGCTCCAAAGGGCCCATCCACAGCTAGCCTGTAACAAGAAACATTCAGCTAAAATTAGAAGTCTGCCACTGTTCAGAGTTTTATTTTTGTTGATTTAACTTTATGTGGATTTTATTTTTCTAATACAGTGGTACCTTCGTTCTCAAACGCCTTGGTACTCAAACGTCTTGGTTCTCAAATGCCGAAAACCTGGAAGTAAGTGTTCCGGTTTCCGAATGTTTTTCGGAAGCTGAATGTCCGATGCTACTGTCGGCTATTGTTTCCAGGTCACCTGCACCAATCAGAAGCTGCGCCTTGGTTTTCAAACATTTCAGAAATCTAATGGACTTCTGGAATGGATTAAGTTGGGTGCTTTTGTTTTTGCTATTTATTTTGTGGTTTTGTTTTTGAGGCTTTTTTGGTTAATTTGTTTTTGTGACTGTGTGGAACCCAGTTCAGCTACTGATTGATTGATTGATTGATTGATTGTGGGACTGCGGAAATGGATAAAAGCCCCCTATCCTATTCATCAGTGCAGGCAAGAAAAGAAGTTGATTTTAATTTTTATCATCTACAATACTGTCTTATTTATTTTATAGTATAGTACATTGATTATTGCTTTCATTTTTGGTTCAATGGTCTCGTTAGATAGTAAAATTCATGTTAAATTGCTGTTTTAGGGATTGTTTTGCATTATTTTCTACAGGAAAATGCACCTTGCTTTTGGAACACTTTGGTTTTGGAACGGAATTCTGGAATGGATTAAGTCTGAGGAGCAAGGTACTACTGTACCTGTTATTTTAATATATGGATTATTAACTGTCATGGGTAAATGGAAGAACGGTGGGATATAATCTTTAATAAATACATAAATAAAATATGTTAAAGGACAAAACAGAATCATTCCAAAATGATGACTTGGTTATATTTGTTACAAGAAGAAGGGCACAGTTTTCCATGAGTGCTGCTTTGCTATCAAAGAAAATATTTAGCACAAGAGAGCAGGAGGGCTATGTGCATAAGGGCTCTGGCCATTTTATTTAAGCATGCAATTGCAATTTTAAGGATTCCGCCAATCTGATTAGTGACTTAATTGCATGGCCAAATTTAGTGAGAGTATTTGCATATTTAATTATGATTTAAGAAAAAAAAGCATCCTGCTTTAAAAGACTTATTTTCCATAGTGTGCAAATCAAGGCACAGAGGAACTGATTTAATTTTGGAATGTTTTTAATCAGTTTGAAAACTTCTTGCTATGCAATGAAGGAATGAAAAATGTGAGGGTGGGGATAGAATAAGATATATTAGCATGTAATTCATAAATACTGTATATAAAAAGGTCTGCATTAAAAGGAGCGTTCAGAGCAAAACAAGCTTGCCACCAATTCGGGAAGGGAGATCCCTTCTTCTCTCACACTGCTTCTCAGTCCTCCTGGCTAGATAAGTCTTTTTCCTACAGAGCCACTAGCTCTTGAATGCACGTGACTTGTGCCCAACTGCCCATTGTTCTTTTTTAAATGCCATGCTTAAAATCATCTAACATCTTTTCTACTTTGAGGATATTTTGAAGACCTAATCCCTGATTCATTGGATAAAAAGTGGTTTAGTGACATAAACTCACAAGACTTAAAATTCAGGATTTGGATTTAATATATAGGGTTTATATTTTAATCCTCTCTGGGGCAATCTGGTTAAAAAGAAAGAAGTTAAGGATAGTTAATCATACACAGGAAGCTGCTTTATACTATCTTAGACTATTTGCTCAGCTAGCCCAGCATTGTCTAATCCAAGGCTGGAGAACAGCAGGCCTTCCCATTTTCCAGGCCCTCTTCCTAAGCTTCACTCCTTCCCAATCCACACACAGTCTCATCTCAGGCTACAGCCCAATGGCCCTGTTTTGTGCCCTCCTCAAGAGCTTTTTGCCTGGTTGAAATGCTTCCCTGAACTATAATTAGGCCTCTTGCTAGCCTGAAAGGATGACAGAGAGCTTTGGGTGTAGGGAGGGGAATGCGACTGTATGTCAAAATCTTTGATGTTTACTGTACAAGAGTAAGAGTCATACCTGTTGCTCCGCCTACATGTGCTCTGACCCCACCTACTACAGGCACGTGGCCCCCAGGAACAGGGATGGCGGGGAAATTTGATTAATTGTGTGTTTAAAGCCAAATCTGTCAGCCTCACATTTTCCGAAACAATATGCAAACCGAAACACAGCTAGCTGGCCTTTGGAATTCTCACTTATCCATTCTCCATCAATGCATATATTAGGGGAAAGTTTGCATAAAAATGAAGATATCTATGAAAATAACATACAAAACCACGTTATATTAGGTGGGGATTGTTTGCAAGAATGGGTCCATTAGTCAAAACTGCATAGAAGAATGTGTTTATTAGGAGACATTCACGCTAAAATGCTAAGGGATTTTCTGCAGGTTGCTGCAGAAATGCGGAGAGCTGAATTTAAGATTGGAAAATTGATAAAAACATAATTATACACCCACTAAACAGGGTGAGACATAAATAAAAGAGAGAAAACGAAAAAGAGAAACCATCTCTAACTTTCAATAAAGATGTCTGTGGTTTTTTGTGGGTTAAAAAAAAAAAGATTGGAAAAATGAGAAACCGAGAGAACCAAAATTGGCTGGTCCTTCCACCCTACTCAGGAGGCTGTCCATGAGGGAAGGAGGCATGACGAGGGATCCCCACCCCTGATCCAATCTGACTGGCAGAAGCTCTTTAGGATCTCAGGCGGAGGTCATCTTTCCCTCCACCTTTTACCTGATACCTTTAACAAGAGATGTCCAAGGCCTCCTTGCAAACCTTGTTCTCTGAGTTTCAGTCCCTTTCCTACACTGGAACCTGGTCATTTCCTATCATGGGTCTTTAGGCACATTTAACTTTCTCTAGACTGCACCTCAGTTCAGAAGGTATCCCTGGCTGGTGGGGGTTTTATGAATAGTGATATTGCGTCAGGTCGCATGACATGTGCCAACTTTTAGGAAGCTGCAAGCAGACGGGAAGAAGATAGATTTGTGAACAACTTCCTGAGAACAAAATGCCAGCACCCAGCACCCGCTGCAAAGATTATCTTGTCCCAGATACCCTGTTAAGTTGCTGGTACTATTTTATAATGATTAGGAAGGATGAAGAAAGTTTATGGCAAAGCTGGAAAAAAATAGCAAGTATGCTAACAAGCAAATAAGAACTGGCTATAGAGCCAGAGTAGATTCAAAAAGTTTTACTTCCAATCTGGGAGTAATTTATTTTTATCTCTTTTATCCTTTGGTTATTTATAGGCATTGCAGCAAAAACAAACATTTCTGATTTTCAGTTAGAACATTTATCCTCTCCGTTCCCATGCAGCATAGTGGTATGCATACATAGTTGCTCAGAAGCAAATGCTATGGAGTTCAATGGACTTACTCCCAGTACAGTGGTACCTCTAGATGCAAACGGGATCTGTTCTGGAGCCCCATTTGCATCCTGAGCAGTCTGCAACCTGCAGCGCTGCTTCTACACACACACGGGTCGCGATTCGGTGCGTCTGCACATGTGAGTGACGTCATTCTGCACGTCTGCGCATGTGTGACCCACCGAACCCAGAAGTAATCTGTTCCATTACTTCAGAGTTTGGCGCGTTCGTAACCTGTGCAGTTTGCAACCCGTAGCGAACGCAACACAAGGTATGACTGTACTTGAATTACAGGGGAAGAAGTCTTTGCCTTTGTGTTACTGTTTTTAGAAAATTATGGAGGGACATGATTTTGCTAAAATTGTGAGGTAGGATCTGTGGATTTCATTAAGCCCCCGGCCCCCCCAAAAAACCTGTCCCTTCCCCTATAAGTGAAGCACTTTATGGACCTTACAGTTGCAGACTTAAACAGTTGCTTAGCTTTCTTACTGAAAACCATGGAATGTCAAAGTGCTTAGTCTTGGCTGGATCACGGGCATATCAAATAATATTGAATATTTTCCAAGTAGCATGATTTAAGCAGTCCTCCTGAAGGAAAACATTAATATATGGGGTTTTTTCCCCTCCTGCCAGTGAGACTTTGAGAATGCTGTGTTTTACTACATCTATAATTATAATTTATACTCTGTTTTGATACGCAAAAAAACAAAAAAAGCCTTCACAAATTGTTAGTTAATCAAAACAAAATGACAAGTATGCAACACTGCAGTTAGTTATCAAACCTTGGCAGCTTCCACGGCTCCTTAAAGGTTTTCTCCTCTGCTCCAAAGGCTCTGAAAAGGGCTTCTGTCCAATCCCCGACTGACCTTATGTGTACACTGAAAAAGTCGTCTTCCGGGGCTGAAGTGAGAGTGAAGGGGTGCCACTCCATTTGTGAGATAGCAGGGCACTGGAGAAAGATATACTGACCAGCCTCCATCTTAAAGCCACGTTTTTTCATATGAAGCTCCAGAACTCCAGAGGAATGAGACACCACCTAAACCACAGTCAAATGACAATCAGCACACAATATATCCAGGAACCCAAGAAGCTTTCTCATACCAAGTCCATTGGTCCATCTAGTTCAGTATTGTGTACACTGACTGGGAGTGGCTCTTTCCAGGGTTTCAGTCAAGGAACTCATGGAACTCACACAGCCCAACCTAGAGATGCTGGGGTTGAACCTGCATGAAAGCAGAGGCTCTACCACTAAACGGCAACCCCAAAATAGTCCTGTGCATCAACAAGGAATGTAATAATAGATGTGACTCAGCTGATTTTAAATGGGCAGAAATTAGGTACCATTTGCACCAGGATGCATGACTTTTTGCTGGCCACAGCGCCTCCATATTTCTCACATGGTGATGATGTTGCATACCTTGCAGTTCAAATTTCAGACTTGCCGTTGCAGGAAAAACTTTTTTTCCTTAACAGTATTATGAAAGTAAGGCAATATTGAAATGCTCATGTATATGGTAATGAAAATGAACCCACGAACAGAATGTGCAATACACCAACAAAATATTGAATACAGAACTTTCTACTGATGAAGCAATATAACCATACATTTTTATTTTAATACAGATAATAAAGCTGATACGACATACACACCTTTGTAATGACAACCTCTTGCTGAAACCTCCAGAGCCTAATAATTCTTTCACAGATGTACAAAATCACAGGGCATAAGACCCACTTCCAAGCCTGTTGGGGATCATATAAAGAGAAGTTTTAATGCATACATAAGCTTTACATTTCTGATGGAAACCACCGCAGGCACTATGTTATTTCAGTCCATCTCCACCTTGTCTTCAAAGAGGATGCTAAGGCGGGCAATATACCCAAAATTCCTAAGCAAAGAGGAGGAGTGCTTGCCAAACACTGCACCGCCCCACTGACTGAGAAGAGTTGCAGGTTTCCATCTTTTCCACAGGGGTTGGAAACTTATGGCCCATGGTGCTGTTAAGGGCTTACTAATAGTAACACCTTGAATTTAGCCCAGTAACGAAACAGAAGCCAGTGCAGCTCTCTGAGCAGGGTGTCACTTCTGTCAGTAATTGTGCTGTATCTTTCTGAACTAACTAGGTTTCCAAAGAAAGTGCAAAGAAAGCCCTACTTAGAATGTGTTACAATAATGCAATAACGACGCGGGTGGCGTTGTGGTCTAAACCACTGAGCCTCTTGGGTTTGCCGATCAGAAGGTCAGCGGTTCGAATCCCTGTGACGGGGTGAGCTCCAGTTGCTCTGTCCCAGCTCCTGCCAACCTAGCAGTTCAAAAGCATACCAGTGCAAGTAAACAAATAGGTACCACTGTAGTGGGAAGGTAAACAGCGTTTCCATGTGCTCTGGTTTCTGTCACGGTGTTCCGTTGCACCAGAAGCAGTTTAGTCATGCTGGTCCCATGACCCGGAAAGCTGTCTGTGGGCAAACGCCGGCTCCCTCAGCCTGAAAGCGAGATGAGTGCCACAACCCCCTAGTCACCTTTGAATGGACTTAACCATCCAGGGGACATTTACCTTTACCTTGCAATAATGCAATATTAACGTAAGTAATGCCTAGACTACAGTAGGGAAACTGTGAGAAATGGAATTCCCTACCTGTTCATTGTTCAGAGTCCTGAACTAGAAAAAACAATGGGGAAGCATTTCCAAGCTTCTGGCAATCGAGGAGGGGGTGGGCTGTAGAGGGTCCATGGTGTCAGTCGTGGGCTCTGCCAGGGCATAGGGCTTCTTGCACCTGGCTAAGCATGATGGATGCTGATGCAAGCCATGCTCAGCTGTTTGGGACATGGATCCTGTTTGGCTCAGAGAGTATAAATGCATGCTCTGTGAAATTTTCACTTCTCTTTTTCTAACACAGGCTCTCTAGATTGGATTCTTGAACCTTTAAGAAGAGAGAACCAATTTCCACTCCCTCCCTGATGCTGCTGTACAATTAGCAAAGTTTTCTAGTATGATGCATTGGCCAGAAATTGACCCAAAAAGT
Source organism: Lacerta agilis (assembly GCF_009819535.1). Classification (NCBI taxonomy): domain Eukaryota; kingdom Metazoa; phylum Chordata; class Lepidosauria; order Squamata; family Lacertidae; genus Lacerta; species Lacerta agilis. Next base: position 65,149,946 of record NC_046314.1, read on the forward strand.
TCAGTTATGCTGAAATGACCTATTTTTATTAAATTGATTGGGCTGTTTTATTGTCAATAATTACACTTAGCAGATCTATGACATCAAGTTGCTTAGACCTCAAGATATTATAGCTGATAATTGCAGTTCGTGGTCATATATACTGATCATCCTATTGATCAAATGTACTTAGCTGACCATATATATTAACTGGTCACTCTGTTCAGCTTGAGCTACACCAGCTTTAGATAATTAGATATAATGGAAGATGCAGGGTTTTTTTTAGACATGCAAGCATTCATTCTCCTCTTTTAGTTTTAGTATCGGAAAAACAGCTTACAATGGCTTATTTTAGTCAGCAGAGGATATGCAAAATGGATGTGCTTTCATTTATTGACTTTACAACTCAATTATACCAAAGTACTTAGATTTAAGTTTCTCTTTAATTAATACTTTATATATTAATAAAACTAAGAATAACAGTATGCAATAGGGAGAAACACAGGGCAGTTGCCCTAGTCTGTATCCAATGCTGAACAAAACTAGATCATGTAGCTATTTGCAAATACTATTGTTTAATCTTTGTTCTTTTAATTCAGCAAATTCACACATTACCATCACATTTCTGGATAGTTTCCCCTAAAGTGTTTTTAGCAGGCACCAAAAAGTGTACAGCAAAGTTACCTGCTTGATGTCAAGAGACAGAGAGTTCCAAATTGTGGGTGAAGCCATACTAAATTATTGATTTCATACAAGTGCAAAACAAATATTATGTGATACCTGTGGAAGTGCCAGTTCTGCAGTTCCGAGTGGTCAAATGGGCATACAGTATATGAGGTAAGACTATCTGAGTCCCACAAGCTTAATGCTTGCACCAGGGAGTCTAAGGTGGCACCACAAGATCAAAGTCACTCCATTGCATCGACATTCATCAGCATAATAGGGTTGCTGCTCAGGCTATAACTCATCTCAACAGAAGTATTGGAGGTAAAATATTGCTCTGGCTTAAGAAACTGCAGTGGTGCAAGTCACCGATGAAAAGTAAATCATGGGCCTAATTACTAGCTACAGAAAAGCAAAACTCAAGCGTCTTTCTTCTTTCTGTTTGTATTGCACACACAGAAATACCCGGCTGAGGAATTTTTAAACCATTTGATATCCTCCCTGAGAATTCAGCCAAGGCTTTCAAATATGCTCCTTTGATCCTTTAGCAAGCAGCTGTAGAAAGTGCTATCTTTAAAGTGTTCTTTTTGTTGGAAATGAATAGTCTTTGATGACTTGTTGAGTGACCAAAGCTTCTTTCCTTGTATTCAGGAGAATTGCCTTGTGCCAAGGTGACAAATTCATTAGTCCTGACATTAAATGATATTGGACAGGCTGATGATGGAAGCTGAGGATACAGGCTTTAGATGGAAGCTGAGGATACAGGCTTTAGATGGTAGATCACCATCACTTGGAAGTGAACCTGGTCAAATCTATGAAGTGTGTTTCTTTTATATATGTTCTAAACACCTAATAAGAGTTTAAATAACATATGAATTCTTTAAAGAGATGATTGACTTCATTCCTTGGCAAGCTTGCTGAATTCTCCATTTGTGAAACATTGGAGACCCACTTTAGACCTAATGTTGTTGGCCTTTTTACTGTCCTGGAAACAGGCATTTCCATTTCAGTACTACTGTATTATTATTATTATTATTATTATTATTATTATTATTATTATTATTATTCCTTGCCCATCTGGCTGGATTTCCCCAGCCACTCTGGACAGCTTTAAGCGATACTGTTATAAGCAATACTGTTTATATAGGTTTTGATTTACACCTTTGTGTGATTCCATCAGTGTTGACCAGTTACTCTCATGTGCTCAGAGAGATTAATAAAGTTGAATCTCAAAATCCTCCAGGAGATAATCTCCCAGAGTTTGCTTGTGGGTGGCTTAGTGGTTGTAAATCAGAAGGGTTGGTTTTTGGGTTTTTTAGAACAATGACCTGGTGACAGTCAACCAGACATCCTTACCCAGCGCTGCCATGGCACAGGCACAAGAAACAAATCTTGGAACTCCTTAAGGAGTAAGTTGTTGTTGTTGTTGTTGTTGTTGTTGTTGTTGTTGTTCAGTCGTTCAGTTGTGGTCGACTCTTCGTGACCCCATGGACCAGAGCACGCCCATTCCCTGTTTATTTAATGTTCACAAAGACTTCTTTGTGAATGTCTACATTGGGAATGTTGTAAGGAATGCTTCGTTCTTGGACATCCTAATAGAGTTCCACTCAGAGGAAATCTTCCAGGAGGCAGTGAATAATGTGTAAAACTAAGTGGTATGTGCCAACATTGTGTTTTCCCAACTTCAATGTGTTTGCCATCTGTTTCATAGACCAAATCATCTTAATCTGGTATGACTTTGAGATTCAAGATCCATCAGCATTCAAAACTATGCAATAGAGACTGGTCCACCAGCCTCAGTCTGCCCTCAACCTGCCTATCTTCTTACTTAGCCTACTATCAGTCCAGAGCACTGGCTGTCAGCTTCCTCAGTGTTGCAGAACTCAGAGGAGGATGCTCACAAAAGTAGAATTAGTTGACATTGCAAGTCATTTGCTCTGGCTCCACCTACCCTTGGTCACCTTGAGTTCCACCCTATTGGTCCCAATGAGCCTCAGCCACCACTGAAAGCACAATGAAGCATCAGCTATGAAACTATGGATCTCTCTCTCTCTCTCTCTCTCCCCCTATAACACAGAAAGCTGCTGTATGCTGAGTCAGAGCATTGGTTCCTCTAGCCCAGTACTGTCTACAATGACTAGGAAGCTCTCCAGAATTCCAAGCAGGGGTCTCTCCCAGTCATACCTGGAGATGCTGGAGGTTACCCCAGGGACTTTAACCATGTAGAGCAGGTGCCCTACCACTGTCACAGCCCTTCCCCAATCTTGAGTACATTCCTTTGGGTGTGCAGGGAAGGAGACGTACCTCACTGATGTTATGCTCATTAGTTTCAGTGCATGGTATTGCAAGACAACTGCTGTCTTTATTCACAGTATTTTTGTTTCATGGCATTTCCCCACTTTTTCTGACAGGAGGCCTGTCAATGCAGTCTCTAAAACAATGGACAGCTCAGACTGACTCAGTAAACCAAGTTGTTCCTGCTGTCCATTCTCCTAATCTCCCACAGGGTCAGAATTATATAATATCAAATGTTATATGCCGAATGGGGGACGCGGGTGGCGCTGTGGTCTAAACCATTGAGCCTCTTGGGCTTGCCGATCAGAAGGTCAGCAGTTCGAATTCCCGCGGCAAGGTGAGCTCCCGTTGCTCAGTCCCTGCTCCTGCCAACCTGGCAGTTCGAAAGCACGTTAAAGTGCAAGTAGATAAATAGGTACCGCTCCGGCAGGAAGGTAAATGGCGTTTCCGTGTGCTGCTCTGGTTTGCCAGAAGTGGGTTAGTCATGCTGGCCACATGACCTGGAAGCTGTACGCTGGCTCCCTTGGCCAGTAAAGCGAGATGAGTGCTGCAACCCCAGAGTCGTTGGCGACTGGACCTAATGGTCAGGGGTCCCTTTACCTTTATATACACCACCACCACCACAACAACAACAACAGTGAAAGGGGTATCAATAATTTGGGTGCATGCTCATAACTCCAACATTTACTGCTTGGTGGAATGAGGGAGCATAAGGCACAGAACATTTCTTAATCTAAACCAGCTTTCCCAAAACTTAGATCTCCAGCTGCTTTTGGACTACAGTTCCCATCATCCCTGACAACTGGCCCTGCTAGCTAGGGATGATGGGAGTTGTAGTCCAAAAACAGGTAGAGACCCAAGTTTGGAAAACCCAGATTCTGAACAATTCCCTCCTTGGAGTGGATTGGAAGAAGTGCAATCATTCTCTAAGAAATAGCAAAGTAACAATATCACTTTAAAAATAAATCTGACTGAACAGCAGCACACCTGAAAGGGCCTAGAATGAGGCAAGAAGCAAGAGTCATTCTTACCACAGGGTCATTGCCAGAGAACTGTGGCAGAGGACATTGACCTGATGTTTCCCACTCCAAATAATGATCTTTGCAGTAAGTGACATTGTGCAGCAACAAACTCTGAGGGGTCTGGCCACGGATGAGCTGACTAAGGAGAAAAAGAAAAGCGTTATAAAGCCAGAGCTGAATAAAAAATGGTCTTTGGCATTCCCTTTTCACTTGCATTACCATCAAAAAGTCCCTCTGTGAATTGAAAATCTCATGAGCCTTTCTTTTAACACACATGGAATAACACAGTGGTGGTCAGCAGTGTCCATCACAATGGGGCAGTGCCCAACAGTGGCATCTTTGCTGCTTACTTGGACAATGTGCCAGGGTAAAGCTGGGCAGCAATGAGGTCAGGGCTGTTCAGGCACACTAGCGCAGCCAATCCAGTGCTTTCCCCAGCGAATCAGGCAGCCTCAGCTTCACTCTTGCCCTGCTTCATTCTGGGAAGTGGCAGTGTGGTACTACCCCACTGTATCAGCCATTCCTGATGGCGGCAGGCTGGGGAAATTTGTGGGCAGGTTACAGCAGGAAGCAGGAGTGTTGGCCTCTGAGACTGTTTCTATGCTGCCCTCAAAGTGGTCCACTATCCATCTTGCATAAATTTATAATATGGGTGATGTGACTTTGGGCACAATCTGGCAGGAAAGCAACACACAAATGATGACTTCTGATGATGATGCCATTAAGTCATATTGATGTATGCTGATACTCACCCCATCCCATGGATAGCCAAACCAATGAAGAAAACAACAAACAGGTGGTGAGTATACCAGAACACCTCATAGAAGGACCTTGTGATGATCTCTGTAGATGAAGTCATGATCAGAATTAATGACACAGTGATCAGGAGACCTGTCATTCCAGCAGTGGTTGTTAGTATTTCAGTTATTGTATTCTTTTTTTTGGGGGGGGGGGAAGAAAAATAACAAAGTGGTTTTATAGGACAAATGAATAAATGTTGTAGCTTCAGCATAAAAATAAACACATGAAAGATTTGGGTTTTTTTAATCAGACATACTGGGTTGTTTCTAAATATTACTCAGAGTAGACCCACTGAAATTAATGGGCCTAAGTTAGCTATGTCTGTTATTTTCAATGGATAGAACTAGCATTGGATGCAACCCATTGGCACTGATTATTAAAACTTAGGTTTGTGCTGGAAAGTGGTGTAAATAATATTAGCTGCAATTTGTTTGCTTCTGTGAAAGGATTACAGGAAATGATATGATCTAAGAGATAGCTGTTTTGCTACACTGGAGTCCTTCTGAGGGAATGAAATAGAACAAGATTCAATGAAACAGAAAGGTAAGAATGAAACCCATGCAGATTAATTTAGCTGTAACTTTCCAAAAGGCAGGTGTTAAGCAATAATTAGTTATGAACGTGGTGCCACATTCTTCTTTCAAAATAAAGTGTGCTTGTGCAGACATTTGAAGACACTAAACATTTGAACTACTAACATGAGTTTGGCCAAACTGCGAGAGGCAGTGAAGGATAGGCGTGCCTGGCGTACTCTGGTCCATGGGGTCACGAAGAGTCGGACACGACTGAACGACTGAACAACAACAACAACAAACATTTGAAGACTTTTTGCTCCTATTGCTTCTGACATGTGTGTGTGTGTGTGTGTGTGTGTGTGAGAGAGAGAGAGAGAGAGAGAGAGAGAGAGAGAGAGAGAGAGAGAGCACACTTTCAAGGCAGGGGAAACAGTCCAATGACAAACACCAGCCAATCCCCAAAATGCCAACTTACCATGTCATAGTTCCTGATTGGGTTCAAGTAGGATTCATTGGGGCTCTTGCCAATGCCCGACAGTTTACTGCTTAACTCTCCTGCTTGTTTTGACTGGCTAAGATGGTATCGCTCTATGTTGATCAAATGTGCAATGATGTGAATGGCTTTGAAAAGAAAGAGTTGTATAAACTGAGGACCATAATATGAAATTTTGGAAGCAAATAGATCCTTATTTCATGGATGAGTCATTGGGTAAACAATGGATAGATAAACATGTATTCCCAGAATAGAGCTGGACAGCCTTGATGATGGTGATGACAAATATTTTTCCAACAATAGTCAGGTAATGAGTTATGTGCTTGAGAACATAGCTTGGTTTACCTTTTGCATTCAAATTCTCTCTCTCTCTCTCTCTCTCTCTCTCTCTCTCTCTCTCTCTCGTGTGTGTGTGTGTGTGTGTGTGAGAGAGAGAGAGAGAGAGAGAGAATGTCGCAATATAAACCATGAAAGGTTGATACATTATTATCCCTGAATACATATTTATACTATAAAATAATATAAGACTGTTTCAGTTCATATGTGATACATAACGTTCAAACATGGGGTGGTTCAGTCTCGCTCACTTTTATCTTTCCACTTTTTCTACAGTGCTTCTTATCCTATAAAACCTGTGAATGCATGCAGGGGGCCTGGTTTCATCCCCATAGGTTCAAAACACCAGAGTTGTTGTCCTATTCACTTCTGTGGGATTGCAGAGGAACAAGCACACAGCATTGTCTTTCCCACTACTGTGAATGAGGCTGCCCTTGTAGGCAACGTGCTGTTCAGTTTACATTGAAGCCTTTTTGTGTGGAAGATGCATAGGCCCCCACTTTTTTGCACTGTGGAGAAATGTGTGTGTTTGCCCATTGCAGTGTACAGAGCATCTCTTACATTCAAAACATGCCCATCACACGTCAGCAGCTATGGAAGAGCAGGCTATAAATCCAAGTCTATGATCATACATAAGTAGTTCATATGTGCTATTATTACTTTGTTGCACGCTAGTCTATAATTTTCCATCTATCTCATTGCTGGATTGTTTTATGGAGAGGGGGTTAGTAAATGAGCTGCAATTACAGGTCATTATCCATCAGTTCAGCGTGTAGAGAAAGAGCCAAACGAGAGAGATGTCTTGATACATTTGGCTAATCTGTGTTTGTTCTCAGCGAAGCATATACAGCTCTTATTGAACTGGTGCACATACTTATTCAAGAGAGTAAAAGCCACTTCTGTGTCTTTCTGCATGCCTGTCTGGGATAATAGTTGCACTGAAGTTAGTCACCTTTTAATTAAGTACTTAAGCATACCCATTACAATCAGTTCCCTAACTTGTATTATATGGATTCTATTCTATTCATTGAAATGTTAAAATAGTACAATTTAAAATAAAACAAAAACATATTTTAAACAGTTTAAAACTATCTAAAACATTTAGAAGCATCTTTTACTCTCACATTTATTAATTTCACAGTTACCATGCTCAGAATTTAACAGCCATCAGTCTTAACCTGCATAGATTGCCAATGCCTCCCATTATTTACACCTCTCCTATACTGTGACCCCCACCATCCTGCAAATTATTTCTAGTCCATTAATAGCTTTCATGTCTTATCATAAATGCATACATACAAACATAGTTAGATAAAATCCCTGTTCCATTCCTACCAAGGCAGAGGCCCTGAGCAGTATCTGTGGACAAGAAATGTGTGTAAAAACTAGGGGGGAATCCCAACCTCTCAACAACGCTTCCCATGCAGCACATAACCAGCTCTGTCTAAAGGGAGCCCCATCTACACGTGCAGCATTTTCCTCCATAGGAATGAGAAACACGACTGGGTAGTATCCCCATCTTTGTGGTAGAAGGCCAATGTGTGCCAAAGTAGCTCTTTTCAGACCCAGTCAATCATGCATCAGCTAGGAGACATGGCTCTGAGGAAAATCTCTCTCCTGAAGCTGCTATTTGAATTGGGAGGAAATGGACTTTAAGTTAATGCACCTTTAGTTTGATACCTTGAGGAAACTAAAACAAGATCAATTAATACATTTCTATTCCTGGAATGACTTGTTAATTAAAAGGGGGAAATTATGCTTTCTTCAGGAATCCATTCTTATGATGAAAGAAAAGTGGTATGTTGCTGGGCTGATAGAAAAAGATAACTTCCCACAGCACTGCAGTGTGTTCTGCATTCCATGCTCTTTTGAGGTTTTGAGCAAAACAAAAATTGAGCTGACTGATCCTGGTGGGAAGTGTGCCATCTTGGAGCCCTTCCACAGTCCTTCTCGAAGGCAAGGGAGTATCAACAGCTGTTGGGCAGAACTCTTCAGCCACTGATCCTATTATTTAGACTCATCCCTTTTGCATTGGATCTGCACTGTATGCAGAAGGAATGAATCTAAGTTGATGGTTGGGCACAGGTGACTTCACACTTACACGAGGGTTACAATTGCAGGTACCACACATATACGTGAAATCATGTATAGTGGGGAACAGCATCTAAAAAATCTGTAAACACCCTCTAAACCTCTGGAACCCCATGAAAAATCCTTTTAAAAACCGGCAGCACTTACTAGTCTCCCCCCCCCCACTCTTTTCACACCATTTTTGCAGCTTCTGTGTTCTTTAGGGGCCATTTTTGCCCATTTCACGCCTTTTTTGCAGTTTAAATAAAATTATTTATTCATTTCCCAACACCCACATATATACGGTTGTATGCGAGTTGAACGTGTGTAAGCAGGGAGTTGCCTGTTAAACTATGTCTAAAAAAATGGGAGGGGTGTTTAGTGAATGTATGGGAGAATGTTTAGTTACTCGATGGCTGATGATAAAGAATAGATCTGAGTGCCGAATTGGTGGTGGGAACTATAGAGGGCATCTGGGAACATCTGCTGGAGGAAGGAAAGCCAAAAATACACACCACGAACAGCTAAAAGCAAGTGAAAATTTGAAAATCTATGGCTATTTCCAATATGTGAGACCTAAGGTTAAAAGATCAGGAAGAAGGCCAAGACACAAGGCTGTGTTCTGATTGTCTTAGGACTCCTGAAAGTTCAAAAGATCAGGGAGTGGGAACCTGTTTGTCTGAAAAACAGCATATGATGGAACAACATATGAGGGTCTGGGAAACTACCCTGATGACCCCAGATCAAATGACCTCAAATGCTACTCACTCATTACTTTCGTCATGTTTGACGAAAACTGGAAAGTATAAAGCAAGGACTTGTGCGCCTAGGATTCTGGAGATCAAGAAGACAAGTCCAGAGGTTGGAGTGCATCAGCCAAACTCTGACCTCTTCACCAGCTCTGCTCAGATTGGCCATCTGAGGAGGTATGCTTGAGTAAGTATGAATGGATAGGGATAATGTTTAGACCATGGGTAGGCAAACTAAGGCCCAGGGGCCGGATCCGGACCAATCACCTTCTAAATCTGGCCAGCAGACAATCCGGGAATCAGCATGTTTTTACATGAGTAGAATGTGTCCTTTTATTTAAAATGCATCTCTGGGTTATTTGCGGGGCCTGCCTGGCGGTAGGCCAGACTATATTTTTTTTGGGGGGGGGGATATGAACGAATTCCTATGCCCCACAAATAACCCAGAGCTGCATTTTAAATAAAAGCACACATTCTACTCATGTAAAAACAGCCTTAGGTTGCCGACCCCTGGGTAAGCCCTCTGACCCAGCAATTAAATGGTTAAAGGCACACATTCTGCATAACAAAAGATCTGTGTGGATGTAGTAAAGAAAGCTGCAGAAAACTTTGTAGAAAACTGGAATGGTTTGGAGAAGAGCAAATGCTCGTGCCTCCTGTGAAGACTGAACATTTTCTAGTAACTAATGAGAGGAGAAATTTCTTGAGAGAATGCTGTCTCCTGCCAGGGAGATTCAGAATTTTAAGTCTTGTTTTATGCTTTTATCAATTTAGGTTTTACATAATTGTATTTGGATTTGCATGGATTCATTTTGTTTCATCTCATTTTTATTTCAATTTAATATTGCATTTTCATATTTGTTAAAAGAGGGCCATTTTCTTTCTTTCTTTTTAAAGGGGCAGGGTAGTGCTATGCCAGGAAAAATCAGGGTGGCATTCAACTAAGTTTTACTAAGAGTAGACCCACTGAAGAGAATGGACGTAATTGAGTCATGATCATTACTTTCAGTGGGTCTACTCTGAGTAAGCCTTAGTTGGCATTTTAAGCTTGTTTATGCTGTAGGGTTTCGGTGGATCTAAGTTAAACTTCAGTCAATGTTACCTTGCATTACTTTCATTCTTTTAAACTTTTGTTTTGTAATGATCTGATGAATAGATAGAAATAAAGGAAACTGAATCTCACCTGCTACTAAAATATGTAAGAATTGCAAATCAACAATAGGGGTACCATAAGTGATACCAGACAGAGCTTCTTCCTTTCCCCAAAAAACAACTGCATTTATCTACTCCCTCGGCAAGCCATCTCTGAAATAACAGAACTGGTCTCCATCACAGCAGAAAGTGTTATCAGGGAGAAGGGAAAATGCACTCTTACTTGAGAGTAAGTTTCATTGAAAACAATAGATTCAGAGGAGACATATATTTGAGAACACTGAGAGTGCCTCTAGATACCAAGGGTAGAAAGTTGAGTTCTTCAGAGATTCTCCCCCCCCCCCCATATATATTTTATTTTATATTTTGTTTGCTCACACCTGAATTCCAAATTTTCAGGCATTTGATTGAAAATGTGTGGCTAAAAGCAGGGCCAGGCCACACATGCAAGTCCTGCTCTCAGTGTACTCACATAAGCCAGTTCCACATTGGACCTCCCTGCATTAAGACTGCATGATTAGCACTCCAAATTCATATCACTCCAGACAAAACAAGGAAGCCTACATTGTAAGCATTAAGGTGTTTTTAAAAACAAAAAAAAAACTTACTTGCATTCACAGCTACTCCATATGCAATAGTCTTGTGAAATGTGACACTTTTGTCAAGTTGTCTCCTCAGGACTCCTCCACAACACTTGATGAAAAGGGGGAAAGATATGCATCTTAAATCATTTTTATGAACTTGAAATTGCATGCAAACATAATTATAAAGTATAGTTTATCTAATCCAGAATTTACAGAACACAGCTGGAATACTGCTGCCAGAAGCAATGTTCACTTTAATGTCTGGGAAAATCCGGACATACAGCAACCCATTTCCAAGATTCACCTATGCTCACTCCTACAATAATAAACTATGGTTTATCATTACAAGAATGATCAAAAACCCTTAGGGAAAAAGAAGGTGCTGCTGCTGCTGTCAACTGATAATGGTGAGCTACACTCCTGAAAAACTGTTACAGTTTCTCCTCACTTTGGAGAAGTTTGATGGCACGGTCCCCCTCATTTCCTTGCTCAAAATTAGGCTGGAGAATTTTGAGAGGCCATTTTGAGATGCAAAACTTGTTAATTTTAGCTGTGGTTTATTGTAACAAGCTAGCTTCACAAACCAATATCTGAAGTAGGCTCCTTTAAGTAAACCATAGTTAAAGCTTATTGAAGCGTGTCCAGATTGGGGCATAATGCTAAACAACTGGTTGTTGTTGTTGTTGTTTTTTAATTGTAGCAAAAGCTTCCAATGTCCTCCCTGCAGCTATATCAGCTGAGGAGAAAGGAAGAGAGAGTGAATGAGTCTAAGTCACCTAGGCTCATTCCAGTAATGATAAACTTTTGTTTTGTTTTTGTTTTCATTATGTATTTTCTGTTTTCATCTAGTATTTTTATGCTGTGAAGTGCCCTGAAGGGTGGTATGCAAATAATATGAATGAATGAATGAATGAATGAATGGAATATTATAGCTATATTTGCAACACTGTGATGAGCCTATGGAAAAATACACTCCTATAAATATCCACTAGCAGTCAAATGCTACAGTTTATCGGTTTCTTTTAAAGGTGCATTTATAAGCACACAGGTTTGAAACAAGAACATGATCAGTGAACCTTTTCAATGATCGTTTAAAAGGCAATACTTGTGCAATAGGGGGGGAAATACTTACGTAACTTGTTCCCCTTAAGAATGAAACCAGGTTTCTACTAACTGGTAAGAGGATTAGCAGGCAGTTAAAGTTGAGGCAGGTGGCAGAAGCTCTTGCCCAGGCAAGCGTGGACTAGACACAAAATGACAAAAGGTGTTAACACATATGAAATGAATAAAAGCACAAGAAATGTTTCAGTCCCCCAAAGCTGACAAATTACCATTTGATTATATGTTTCACAGCTTTACAGCCAGGGAGGGCAATTCTGCCATCCAGCAGGGTGAAGCGACCTGGTGTGTGTGTGAAATGGATGAAAGCAAGATTTGGAATCTTAATGCTGCAACAAGACTTTTAACGTTTTGGTCCTTGTGCCTCCCAGACATCATTGGACTACAGTTCCTATCAGCCCAGTCATAATGGCCAATGGCCAAGAATGATGGAGGCTGTAGTCACAAAGTAGCTGGAAAGCACCGGACCGGGGAAGGCTGTGTAGTAGTATAATGTCACAAATCATACCATGTTAGGTAGTCAGGAATATTATGATGTCCCTGCAGTAAGTGGTTCTGCTTGGGTAAGAGGTGCATTACTTTAGACACATGATTCAAGAAACAATGGATAAGTTCTTTTTCTAATCCAGTTTATGACTGACAAAAATGAATGAGATGAGGATGCAGTATATTCCTAAATCGCAAAACTAAAATGAATCAAGTGGGATAAAAAAGAAGGAACCAGTTTGGCTGGTTTTAAAATTATGGGGCATTTGGTTACAAAAAACAGGGGGGGGGGACACACGAAGCAGAATGGCATGCAGATGAGTGAGACTTTGGGGTACATAACAATGCAGAAGCACATCCAAGAGAAAGCCTGGTTAAAGGGGCATTTAACAAACTTTTACTTACACCCAACATAACCCGAGTATAAAGATAGGCATCCTCCTCTTCATACCAGTTGAATGTGTCAATAAACAGGTATAAGTTCATTCCCAACCACAATAACTACAGTAAATAGAAAATATATTGATGATCAATTACAGTTACAATGTTACTTTTCTCTTTCTCTTTTCTAATGCAATGTATAATTAAGAAATCTCACAATTGCATTGTATTTGTCAAAAGAACCCAATTCTAAACAGAATGAAACTTTTGAGCATCAGTTGTGTGAATGATAAAAATGAAACATTTAGGGGAAAGTGGAGAGTTCCTTTGAAATATCAGAAAATGAATCAGAACCAGCAGCTTGATTATGAAATAGATACTTACAAATAACAGAACTGACAAGCTTTCATTCAAAATCCAATACACCATCTTGATTGTCTCTGTTCTGTGCTAGCAACAATTCACTCCCTTGTAATACAAATTGAATTCTCTGTATCTGCCTCTTGCTGCATAATCAGCTCTCTGGAGCAGTAGCCTAGGAATATTCTAATTAAGGACTTCCTACCAGATGTCGATCTCCAAGGGGGACATAGTTTGTGATGTGAGAAACTAATCTAATAGGCAGTTTCTGTCCAAATTATTTTGGAATAAATGAAAGGTTTATTAGAATCAGTGAATGCCAGCCCCCACCCACCCAGTTTCAAACAACAGGTTTCAAATACACCCTAGATTTCCCCTCCACCCCACCCCTTACAAGCACTGGAGATTAGGAAGCTGTTTTATAGACTGAAGCTGGTCCGTCTAGTTCAACATTGTCTACACTGACTGGCAGTGGTTCTCCAGGGTTTTAGATAGGGAACTTCTCCCAGTCCTACCAGAAATGCAGGGGATTCAACCTGGGATATTCTGCATGCCAAACAGGTGTTCTACTCTACCACCAAGATGTGGCTCTTTCCCAACAGTAATGCAATATTTTGCATATACATGTGTGTATATAATATATGGAAAATATCCAATGGGTGCTGTGCAGAGCTTCCACCCGCAGTCTAGAATTTCTCATAGCTCCAGCCAGATTCTATTTAAACCAATTTTACTTACCTTCAAAACCCTCCATGACATGGCCCCACTCTGCTATTTTTCCTGCTCTCATAACCTGATGCATCGCAGCTCAATCAGTCTCAACCACCCAAATATCTTTTGCCCATTCTCCCTCACTGTCCCTTATGCCTGGAGCTTTCTCCAAGAATGTCTCTGTCCAACTGCTCTCCTTTATTTCCTCTTCAGAACTCACCTTTCCCAGGAAGCCTTTGGAATATCCCCCTCGATGCAACACCCTATTGTAACTAAGCCAAAGTATAATAGAATATATTCTTCACCTGTTTACCCTTTCCTCCACCCCTTCCTCTGTGCCTTTTAAGATGATATGCCTTTTGGAAGCAAGGACCCATCAGATCTGTTTTATGAAAAGCACCATGCACATGGATGCTAGCATATAAATAAATAAATTTATAATAAACAAATTTAATCCACAGTTTAAGAAGGATATTGACAAGCTGGAATATGTGTAGAGGAGGGTGACCAAGATGATGAGGGGTCTGGAAACCAAGACTTATGAGGAACAGTTGAAGGAGCTGGGTTTGTTTAGCCTGGAAAAGAAGGAACTGAGAGGATATATGACAGCCACCTTCAAATTTCTAAAGGGCTGTCATGTGGAAGATGGAGCATGTTTGTTTTCTCCTGCTCTGGAGGGTAGAACCCAAACCAAATGGATTCAAGTTACAATCTTGTACTAAATGCCAGGAAGAAAGAAGATTCCTGACTAAACATTAGCAAGAACTTTCTGACCGTTAAGAGCTGTTTGACAGTGGAACAGACTCCCTCCGACGGTGGTGGACTCTCCTTCCTTGGAGGTTTTCAAGCAGAGGTTGGATGGCCATCTGTCATGGATGCTTTAGTTGAGATTCCTGCATTGCAGGGGCCCTCCCTCAGGGTCCCTTCCAGAACTACAATTATATGATTCTGTGGTTCTAAATTATTCAGGTTACTATTGCAGCATGGCAGACACTACACCTTTCTCACACTGGCTGAAGAAGAAAGAAAATGACAAAGCAGCAAAGAAGAACGACCAGAGCATGACTAAGGTGAATGCCAATTTCGGCTCCCTCACCCTAAAAAAAAGGAAGAAAGTAAGTCTGCATCTGAATTAGTCATACTTCAAAGCAAAAAAAAAAAAAAAAAAAGCTGTATGAGACATTCTGCTTTGAAGTACAGCTGATTCAGACACCAATTTTCTAAAATGCGTATTATTTTTTTAAGACACCTGACTGGGATTTTTCCAAGTACAGCAGATTCAGAAACTGATTTGGGTTCCTAAACTTGTCTGTGCTTGCAGCTGTACTTCAAAGAAGACTAGTTCTGCGTAGCATTCTGCTTTGAAGTGCATGAGAGCCAGATGCTCGTTTTTTAAAGAAGCCAGTGCTAGTGCATGAACTGATAGTGCTTCTTTAAATTATCCAGCAGATAGTAGAGTACATTTTCTTACATGAAATGAATTAATATCCATTGTGAAAGATGAATGAAGTGATGGTATACTCTGTGACCTTGCCACTGATATCAGCCAGAGATACTTACCCCTTTTTATCTGATATAAGCAACCGCCCAAAGGTAACACACAAAGTGTAAGCAGAGGATACTGTGTATGTACAGAGAATATACAGAGCTGTCCAATTAGACAGGAGTAGCAACAAAAAGTATGCAGAGGAAAGAATTATTAAACAGTTGGCTGTTAGATTTCAATTCTGCTGCTTACATTTTCCGAGCCTAGTCACGTTCATTTTAGAATAAAACCCAACCTACACATAAGAAAATAATAACCATGATTCCTCTTTTCAGAGACTGTGGTCGCCTCTGAACTGTTCGTAATTTACGGAGTGGATTCAGTCACATAACGGAAATGGATGTTTGCACAATTAAAGTGGATTAAAGCCCTCAGGAATTTTTGTGGCTAAAGAAGTGACACACTTTCAGACTGAGGACTGGACCCCAGTTCTGGGTGCTACAATTTAAGAAGGATATTGACAAGCTGAAAGGTGTGCAGAGGAGGGCAACCAAGATGTTCAAGGGTCTGGAAACCAAGCCTTGTGAGAAATGGTTGTCATTCAAATGGTTTGCTGGCTCTGCATCTTGTGATTGATTATGCAATGTAAGACTTACCTGTCGTCATGGTTGTCCCCCCAATGTGTTTTTAAATAATTTTTTATTGCATTTTAATATCTGCAGATATATATCGTATTTCTTTCATTATTATACATACATACACACACACACAATCTATTTCTTCTGAAATTATTCATTTCCATAGTACATTAATTGACTTTCCCCTACCTCTTAGCAGATTCTTCATACCTCTTTATTTCCTTCAAACTGTGTTCTAGTATTCTTTCAACCTTCCCTCTCTATAGAATAACCCATCTACCATATATACTTGAGTATAAGCCTAGTTTTTCAGCACATTTTTTGTGCTGAAAAAGCTGCCCTCGGCTTATACCCGAGTGAGGTGGGTGGTGGGGGTGGCGAGAAAGAAGCCCTTTCTCTCCGCTCGTGCCACCACCCGGTCTCCCCAGTCAACCATTCCTTAAGAAGTGTACAAGAACGGCGGTTCTTTGCTCTCCCCAGGCAGCTTGTTCCATTCCTGAACTGCTCGCATAAATGCAAACTTGGCAAAGGAAGAAGAGGAAGGAGCAGCCCAAAGGGTTGCTTTTGGGCTGCTCATTCCTCCTCCTCCTCCACAGCGGCAAAGGTGAACCGGCTTATACTTGAGTCAATAAGCTTTCCCAGGTTTTTGTAGGAAAATTATGTGCCTCGGTTTATATTCGGGTCGGCTTATACTCGGGTATATACGGTAACTGTTTTTTACTTTGTGAAATTTATTTCTAGGCACATCAAAGTTTTAAGTTGGGAACCATGTTTAGCCAGATAATTTTTAAAAGATTCCCATTCCTTTTTAAACCTTGTAAACGAGTGATTTCTTATAGATTTCTTATAGTTTCGGTCATTTTGGCTAGTTCTACATATTCACCCAATTTACTCTGCCACTCTTCCTTAGCTGGGAGTCGAATTCCCTTTCCAGTATTTGGCAATTAACACTCTAGCCACCGTAGTTGCATATAAAAATACTCTTTTGCTTTCTTTTGGGATGTTTATTGTCATAATGCCCAATAAAAAGGCTTCTGGTCTTTTAGTGAATGTTTGAGCATTTTCTTTAATTCCTCATAGACCATGTCCCAAAATCCCTCCCCACAATGTTTTATCCAAGTTGGCATCTCTGGTATGGGGGGGGGGGTTATCCCTTCATTAAGAAAACTGGTTTCTTGGGAAGAGGGTTAAATCTAGAGTCCTTCCCACCCCACCTCTGAGAAAAAGAATTCAAACATGTAATCTCTTGCAATTGCAATTTGACTGTGAAGCACCAGTCTGGGGTGAGGGGGACCTACAGTGAATGCCTCTGATAGGTATGACTGCATCTGTCAGTTGTGGTTTCTCATTTGACTCATTTTTTCAATGTTAAGCACAGTTCTCCACATGTCTACATCCACTAGCAATTTAAAAAGCAAACGAGACCTTGTGAAAATCCATCCTAATTTCAGTTGCATTTCTCCTGCTGTATACATTTTTATACGCAGTTTGGCCCAACGGAATGCAATTATGAGCATTATTTTCAGTAATACATGCATTTGTAGGCACACTTTGCCCCAGCACAGGAAGTTCTGTACATATTGCTTGGCTCAAGAAGTGCATTGCAAAATCCAGAGGATTGCAAATTTCGAAGGATGGCTGTTTTTGCGAAGTGCGCCAGAGACTGCAAATCAGGCAGGTTCATGGTTCACCTGTAAATGCAAAAGGAATCAAATTTCTCCCCCACCCCCATGTGTGGATCAGCTGACGTCCTACTCATTTTGATTAAACCAAATTAAAGTGTGCATAGTGCCTCAGACAGCATTATTTGAAAAGAAGAGGGAAACCTGGTAATTCTTTCTGTTCTTCTCTCCTCCTCCAGAGCTATAAGCTTTAGGCTTGCCTGAGGCTTTTAGTGCTTTAGTAAAAATGCACTTGAAGGGTTTAAAAAAAAATACGTTGCAGTGCAACAGGTGGATACAAAATGTTTCTCATTCTGTTCAAAATGAGTGCTTCTGTTACTAGAAGATTGAAAGGAGCCATTAAAATGTGCAGGGAGCCTTAATATTCCCCAAGGAATGGCAGGGAGGGAAACAGAGTGTATTAATTGCACTTTACCATGAATAATTCATTAAAAAAAAAACCAAATCTATCTTATTAGCATGACAAGTGGTACCAGGGGTTTCCAAAGTAAACAGGAGGGTGCTAATCCCTAGAGAAAGAGAGGTTGGGTGGAACAGGCTAAACCCTATTGGTGAGTGGAATATGGGTCTTTATGCTTACCCCAGTCTATGCATCCTTCAACTGTTAAGTAGTGCTCCTTCCATTCTTTGCCTGACTCCAATTCAGTTGTTGTTATTGCTGGAGCTGCCACCACCATCTTCTTTTTCTTCTGTGCCGGCATATCACTTAGCTGCAGTGTAATTTCCACATGTACAAAGCCTTTAGCTTTTTAGTTGGTCCTTATAAAGTGATTACCCATCTTTGGGCTTGTTCTTCTTCTTATGAACCAGCATGGCTACCTTTTCTTTTCACATCTCTTCTGGCTCTTAAGAGCTCATGATGACGCACTTCGGGTTTTTATCCTGTACAGTACATTACAAGCATCTAGATGAGTGTCACTTTATATAACACACATGTTGGGTGCATTAAGACTAACCTAGAGATGATAAAGGTCCTTCACTTTGAGGACATGATTTGGTCAGACAATCACAGATGTGTTGAAACTATAGCTTGTTTCAAACTGCAAACAGAAGCTGCTAATGTTGCCACCCCACATGAAAGAGGGAACAAGAAGTGGAGTGCATGGGTCAAAGGCTTGTCACAGTTTGTACCTGTAACAATGCAGCTACACTTAAGAACTATATACACAGTTTATTCTGTCAACTTATTAAATTACTAGGAAACACTCAGAAGCAGCATGTCAGCTGGTGAAAAAGAGGCTTGTAAATACACAAATAAGCATGTGAAGGTTAAAGATTTGGTCCATTTGCATCAAGGTGTTCAAATCTATACAGTCTTGCACTCTTTCCCACAATGCAGTACCTAGAAGAGAAGAGCTGCAGGATCTTCAGAGCATGCTCTCCCTGCTAGTCTTCCAATGGTACCTTTCTTTTCTATGTTGACAAAGGTTTTCAGTAGAAGACAGGTGCACAGTTCAATCTACAGGCAAGGAACATTATATGGAGACGCACCATTATGAGAATGCATTTTTAACATTTAAAAAGGGGGGAAGAATATTGATATACATATACATAAATTTAATTGATCTAAAATAGATTTACAAAAAGGAAAGTAGGAAGGAAGGAAGGAAGGAAGGAAGGAAGGAAGGAAGGAAGGAAGGAAAAGAAAGAAAGAAAGAAAGAAAGAAAGAAAAAGAAAGAAAGAAAGAAAGACGTATACAGGACAAGAAGTGTTAAGTATTTGACTTGCTAAGTGGAACCTTGTTTTTTTTTAAATCCTGAAAATTGCTTTCCATTTTTACAGACATTTTAAAATATAATCCCTCTAAATATATATTATTGTGTACTATTCCATCAAGTTTGTATATTTAATTTTCAGATGAAAATTATAGGTTTCTAATACACTCATGGATAGACTCAGTGTGTTCTTCTGAATTATCAGCACTTTTCTCATAAGAACAAAAACTAATGCAGTTATATCATAAAATTGCATGAGATAACACCAAATTGTAGCAGTATATATTTTTCTTCATCCACAGAGCAAACATCTTTGACTGTATAAAACAAAGCAAATTGTTCAGTTCCTGCATTAGGATAACCCTCAATCTCTGTTTATTTTACTAAAGTCCAGGGGATTATGCAGTATTAATATTTTAACCTCCCTAGACAAACACTTAATTTTACAAAATTAATTTTGCCTTGTTTGCTTAAGACATAGATTATTGGATTAAGATGATCTCACTGCTGGCTCCTATTCAAACAGTTTCAAGGATGATGACATGCTTTCAAGTGCATTGGATAGAATATTTTAAGCAGGATATTCAGTGTTCTTCCCTTGGTTGCTAGCCTAATTTTGCATATCCTTCCTCTGGATATAACAGATGAGCGGCATGTGATGAGCTGAAATGGCAACTTTACCACTTTAAATAACAGGTCATGTGAGCCTGTTTAATGGTTTACCCTTCAATCAATGCTCAAAAATAGACTAGGTAGATTGTGCTGGGCTGAACAATTGCCAATAATTTCTATTAAGCAGGTTTTATGGGACCCAAATCGAAACCTACTATTGAGGGAGACCCAGCTGTGGTAGGCCAGTTGTACAACAGGACTTTGGGTTTCTCTTCTTCCCCCAATCAGCCCCTGCAATGCCCCAATCTGTTCTGGAGGGGGCCCCAGCCCTACCCATGGTTATGTTTTTTCTTCAGTGCATTATCTTTGTGGTCAATTTAAAGGGTTCATAGCAATTTTATCCAAAACACTCTTTTCTTTGTATAAAATTCCACAATAGTCTAGGGCTAGAGTGAACTTCAGCTCAGTCATCAACTTGAACCCTTTTCTGTAAGTGGGGAAGTTTCACCGAGAAGAGCTTTTGTTTCAATCATGGTCCAGTTAATACAATCAGAGGTTTTTAATTGATGGTTTCCAAAATAATTGTATATCTTTATCATTCTGGATTCTATATATGTAGGAACAATAGCATTTCTCCCTATATGCTGGCCAGTTCTCAAAGTATAATAAAATAGCTGATATGAAGGTCTGAGCTAAAATATTTCACTGACTATTTACGTCAAAGCAGTGACTGGTTTTCAAAATATGAATTAAATGTGACTGAATGCACCAAAGTTTCACAGACACAATGCTTTTTTTCTTTCCCAGCATTGCCTTCCCAATAAAGTTTTGGTCATTCCAAAATAGTGGAATACTGCTCCTTTTCCTAGTTTGGGGAACCACTATATAAGCCTCTTCCAATTGGAGGGGAGCTCTAGAGTCAGAAACACGCACAGATAGCCATGGTTAGATAACTGGTGATACCACCAATCAGATGGGAGCAGGACAAATGTAAGAGGTCCCCTTTTGAACAGCTGAGTGGTACTATCACTGATTATCTGGGGGGAAAGGAACTATAGCCCTATTCAGATGTGCTGTTTCTTTGCACAATGTGAGAGAGACTATTGGGGTTAGTTGGCAAGTCCCACGCCCTCCAGTGTTCCACTTTTCTCCATGATTAGGAAAGTGAATCTCTAAAGCGGAGCACCACCTGTATTAATAAAGGTTCCCCACACAATTTATAATGCTGATTTCGCAGTGTTCTAAATTGCAAAAAAGGTCCTCCACAAAACTCCCATGCAATGGGAAAGTGCACACAAGAGAGGGAAAGGGATGCAATGGCTGACTGGATTGTGTCCCTGAGTTTTTATACGAGTGATCTAACCAAAGTTAAGCCCTCTGATGACGCAATGATGTTGTGGGACAGAGTTGTGCACATGCTTTAACCCTGGCCCACAATAATTAATGGGCTTTAAAAGTGATTGGCAGGACTGTTTCCACATAATTTTCCCCACTCAAAGTGACATTATTTATGTGGGCGAGGGAAAATACTGCGTTGGCCGGGAATCGAACCCGGGTCAACTGCTTGGAAGGCAGCTATGCTAACCACTATACCACCAATGTGGTTTAGTCTTGTGTGGCTTATTTTTTGCTTTGTTAAAAAAACAAATTGGCAGGGCCCTGAACCAGATTGGAACTGTGTAGGGTGTGTGTGTTTGCTAGGGTTTTTTTTTGTTTGTTTATTGTTTTGCCCCTACCATGATCTTCACTGGAATACGCTCGTGCTTGCTGTTTGCAATGAGAACCAACTAGTCTGGTTTTTCTCATTGAAATTTATTTCTACCAACATTTCTTTATAAACATTAGCCCACAGCTCAGTTGCCACATGGTGGCAGTGCATGACTACACAGACAATGGAGAAACGTCAACATTATCTGGCCAGACGTCACCCAAGGGGCCTCATGCGGTCCACTTCTGTCTAGGTTGCTCTTGTATAAGTAAAGGCAACAAAACTGAACATGGGAAAGTCCTTGATGGTATTCCTCCTTTGGAACTTGAGCATCAAAAATAAGAAATGAAAGATACTATTTGCCCATCAAGTTTTGAGAAAGGCAGCAATCTAAATGGAGTAATTCTCCAGTTCTTGAATCATCCCATATGTAAATGGTACTATTTTGTACAACTATGTCAATATTTGAAATATGTTAGTCCTGTATGATGATGACAGGGCAGGCCTGGGTTTAAATTCGTGCCCAGCCATGAAGCCCATGGGACAACCTTGAGCCAGCAGTTGCTGGGAGAATAGGTTAGGAGGAGGGAAGCCTGTTGTGCCAAGCACACCCAGCCCCCCCAATGAGGACACAGGATTGGAAGTTTAGTTATTTATTGGCAAAACACTCAATTACATCAACTCCTAAGGTGTAAGAATTGCATGCACCACTCCTGCTAAATAGCTAGCTAGCCATCTCCTTCTAAAGACCTGTGCTCTGACCTAGATAGTTGGAGCAACAGTGCAACCATGCCTCCAACAGCACGTTTAAACCCCTTCTTCTGACATGGTGCATGCAAGCAGCTGATGACTTCTTCACAGCATCTCTAGCTCCTCCTGCCACTTTAAGTCTCTCCTCATCCTGGGAGATCATGGGACAAGAGATGGAGGAGAGTCTTATGGCCCGACTATTTCTGAGACTGTCTCTTCCACCTCTGTGCCTTCCTCCACCTCCTCTTCTCCTGCCTATACTTCTGTCTCTGTTTGCTCAGCCTTTGCCTCCTGTCTCACAGGTGGCACAGAACCCCACAAATCACTGGTCCCTTCCCCTGGATCACCCTCCTGCCCTCTGCCTCCTCTGCCTGCCCTTCAGACTCCTACCTGTCCCTGGCACCTGCACATCACCATTGGAGTGATGCTCTATTTCATTCCTGCTGGTTTTCCAGGTCCCTCACTCCAACAATTGGTTAGCATGGGAATCACAAATGGCTGTTGTGGGCATGACTTGTCACAAAATGGCTGTTATAGGGGTGTGACATAATGAAGCACCTGGAATGTCATGTAGCTGCTCGACAGAGATTGGGATGTCCTGTAACAATATAATTGATTTGCTCTGTTTTCAGCATTGTGAAGTACAATTAATTTTTTTCATTGCATTACTAAAAATTCATATAGTTTTTGATTTACAGTTTGCAATTATAATTTGCAATTAGATGAAATGATTAGAGTATCTTTCATTTCCCCCATATTTCCTTAAGGGACAAAATACAATTGCCTTCTGCTTCAAATGAATCAGGATAAAAGCCTCTCTGTATCTTTAATGTCCTTTCAGTTAAGGTCAGTGGGCAACATCTGCAGACAATATGTGAGGTACCATTCACTTTTGTGATGCTAGATATTTTGTGTAGCCCTCTTTCGGTGTTCCGTTGGAACTCATGAAGGGGCAGGCAGGAATACATGGGGTGAGCTCCATCTATCCCCACAACGATATACTCCCTGGACAATAGGTGAGCAGCATTATTGTGAAAGGGACTCCCTTATGTGTTGGGTTTCGAACACTGAAACAGGAACCTTGAGTGGTAGGTTACAGACAGTCAATAGTCTTTCTCAGAAATCTACAGGTCTTCTGGCAGGCCCATTGCAATCCATAGTTTCCACGCTATTGCTTAATTTTTGTCCCACTGTTGCCTCTGGCAAGTTTGCAGGTTTCAAGGTACTAGGAAGACAACACTGGGATAAGAAGACACCAATGCACAAAAGCTACTCCTAGACTCCTACAGCTTTGTCGAACAGACCTGTCCCAGCTCCTTGACTTACTAAGATACTCCCCTGCATTGCCACCAAAGCCACCCTTGAGAATTGAAGAGAACCTCTGAGAAGCATTAAATGTTGTGCTCTCTCTCGCTCTCTCTTTCTCTTTCTCTGTGTGTAAGAGGGAAATCAGTTGAAATCAGAGACACCCCCTGGCACAAGTATAATTCTGTTCCACTTGAACCAGGCCACTATTGTATCCAAGACATTGTCTATTTCTAGCACAAATCTCACAAATTGTACTCTTAGGCTGCAATCCTAAATGCACTTACTCAATACAGTGGGACTTACTTCTGATTAGACATGCATAGAATTGTGTTGCTGGTTCGTTACCACATTTTAGAAAATTAATTTCCAGAGGTTTCTGAAAGGCTATTTGTCAGAACATTCAGAGTGGGACAGATTGTATATATCCTACCGCTGGCTAGAATCACATATATAGCCCATTGTCAAATAGAAATGAAACAGTCATGGGGTTCAGGTATGTTAATGCTGCTGACATTTATGCTTGTTTTCATTCATTTTTGTGATCTTTGCTCATGACTACTTAGATGCAATACTGATTCTTTTTGTAACAAATAGATTAATTATACTAATCTTCCTTTTGCATAATGAGCTCCCATTAGAAATGAATGTCATTAAAAGCAATTTGCAGTTTCTTACATTTATAGGGGGAGTCGGTGCTTCTAAGCAGCCATCAATCCCTCCCTCCCTCTGACAACCTACCTATGTCATATCAGGATTTTAAAAGCCTTTCAAATGCCATTTTTAGTATGTTTCTGAAACCTCCAAAGTAACGTTGCACATTTAGGAGGGATAGGGAGAATACAATCTCATTAGCGGCTTGCTATGATGCAATGCTCTTTAACCTTGGGTCTTCAAATGTTGTTGTTGGACTACAACTTCCATCATTCCCAGCCACCCTAGCCAATGGTCAAGTATGATGGGAGTTGTAGTCCACCAGCTTTTTCAGGCTCAAGGTGGAAGAACACTGTTGTGGAGCATGGCCTCAATCCAGACAGTTAGTTGCCTTGAAATAAATGGGTGAAATTGGTCACAGTTCCAGCTACCTATATTAAATATGTAACCCAGCGCCCAAGCAGAAGGGAAAATAGGGATTCTGTGCATTCTGTTGCACAGTCTTCATGTCACTCATGTAAGCCTATGCTACCATGAGCTCATGTTGCCTCTAGAGGTCTCTACAGTCTGTGTTCTGAGTTGTTTGAATAAGGCCTCTCTACTACTGTCCCGGGACGCGGGTGGCGCTGTGGTCTAAACCACAGAGCCTAGGGCTTGCCGATCAGAAGTTCGGCGGTTCGAATCCCCATGACAGAGTGAGTTCCTGTTGCTTGGTCCCTGCTCTTGCCAACCTAGCAGTTCGAAAGCACAACAGAGTGCAAGTAGATAAATAGGTACCGCTCCAGCGGGAAGGTAAAGGGTGTTTCTATGCTCTGCTCTGGTTCAGCAGAAGTGGCTTAGTCATGCTGGCCACATGACCCGGAAGCTGTACGCTGGATCCTTCTGCCAATAAAGCGAGATGAGCGCTGCAACCCCAGAGCCATCTGTGGCTGGACCTAACGGTCAGGGGTACCTTTACCTTTTTACTACTGCCCCAGTAGATGACAACATGGGGGCAATTGCCTGCAATACTAGGCTTTTGATGACACAGAGTGATTCCTCAACCTATGTGGGAGGTTTTGTTCAAGTACAGCTTCATTGCACCATGAAATCTGCAGTTCTGATGTCCAGGACTTTACATGCAGCCCACCACAAGAACGATGCATATTAGTATTACTGAGCAGGAACAGCAAGGGACCCTTTGATTCAGATCCCCCCATTGTGCTTGACACTCAGCCTGAACTGTATGCTATTGTCAGAACCCTACATGCTAATGTGAGCCAATGAAGTGGGTGTGGCGATCACACAGGGTCCCCGGTCGTTTTACGGACTATGGATCCCTGTGCCACCATGGCACTTCGCTGCCACCAACCAGGATCCCCTCCCTGGTAATCACTGTCACAGTCAGGGTCTGATTTTAAACAAAATAATAAGTGTTTATTTAAAGCATCAACAAACTTAAGATATTGGTTACAGTAGTGTATATTTATTCTTATTCTTATCGCAACCCTGTCCTAATCCTACGCTCACCACTCTACCTCACCACCAACCCTCACAATCACCAACCAACTGCTTCAGACAACTGCCCTTAACCAACCCTCTCACACCAACTGACTAACCCCAACTGCCTTTGTTCAGCTGCCCCTAGCTCCTCCTCCCTCTGTTTATTGGTCCGCCTAGGGTCAGCCACTTAACCCTTTACTTACTCCTGCACATTCATACATTCTCTAGGAAGGGCAAACGCCACAGTGGGTTAATCACTGGCAAAGTCCCTAAGTGCCTAACAGCTGTATGGGGATGGAGTCATTCAATAAGGGGGCTTGTATATGATACAAGTAAGAGAATCCCCTAAAAGTGTATGTGCGGCACATACATTGTGTGTATATGTGTATTGCTAACAACAACGGTGCCACAAACAACAATTTGAAACAGCATGAAGAATATAATCAATTTTTGGTTTGGAACTGTGGCCATAACTTTTATAAAAGAAAAGTATCACACACAGTGCTGAGATATTAGTCTATGGTATGAAACTAAATGAATAACAAATTTTTTTTAAAATTGTTATAGTTCCTTGCCTGCAATTTGGTCACTACTTAATTTAATTTTTATTTTGTATTATTTAATCAAAACCAAAGCAAGCAACTCATTTGGGTTGTAAATCACACGACACCTGCCCTTTATCTCATGCACTCTTGATCACTTTTGGCAGGTGTGATTCAATAATTCAATCACTGGCCAGACAAAATTGCCACTTAATCAATAGGGAAGGTCAGAACTCTAAAAGTGATACAGAAAAACATCTAATAAAAATCTAAGACAATTAGGTCTACATAATGTTTTGCTATCTTTTAGACACAGTTATTGACTTCACAGCTGTTATTGGTTGTAACAAAGTGGCTTCAAACTTAGTATCCTATTTGCATAGCTGTTAAGATGGCAGGATATTCAATCCTGTTTATCGATTGCTTCAGGTTATCTGATATTCTGGCCTTTACATCCATGGGTGCACAAGTGTCTCATATGAAGAAGTTTTGAATAATAATCGACAAGTTCTGGACACATTTATGTATCTGAATTTTTCAGTGAAACGTTCCAACTTCCCATCGCAGATTTTACATTTAGATGTGATCACTGTACCGTGATCACTATGTGAGAGGCTGTCATGTTAAAATCTTCCAATTCCTGTAGCTCTGCTTGGTACCATTTGTTGGCTACAGTGGTACCTCGGGTTCAGAACTTAATTCGTTCTGGAGGTCCGTTCTTAAACTGAAACTGTTCTTAACCTGAAGCACCACTTTAGCTAATGGGACCTCCTGCTGCCGCTGTGCCACCAGAGCATGATTTCTGTTCTTATCCTGAAGCAAAGTTCTTAACCTGAAGCATTATTTCTGGGTTAGCGGAGTCTGTAACTTGAAGCGTCTGTAACCTGAGGTACCACTGTATATGCAAAGTACTGGATGCAGATAAACTTATTATAATGATTTTTAATTTGCTCAATAAATCTAAGGGTTTTTTGGGGGTGCAGGCATGAATATCCTAAATCTCTGTTGATTTGGAGTAATTTACTGATGATAATGTTGAAAGTGATGATTTTATATAGAATTAAATTAGATTTATATAGATTTAACAGAATTAAAGTGAATGGGAAATGAGTCAAATATATCAGCATTCAGGACTGAACAAATGCCTTTCTGTGATCTCACCATTCCATCAGACCCCTTGCACTGCAGTCCACTGCATAAAAAGGGCTCCTAAACCCTTGGGGCACCTTTTCAGGGGAGTCTTGGGGATGCCAGGCAGAGGAAGGTCATCTTTGCCTGCCTCCCTACATTGATAGGTTTGTCCTGAAGACAATATGGTGCACAGGGTAGCATTCTTGGCATCAAAACCAAACTGTGCATTATATGTAAATTTGAAGACTGTTAGCTGCTTCTTTTAGCTTTGTGAACTAATCTCCACACTTCTTTATGGAACAGCACCCACATCAGGCTTTAACGCATGCAATTGAAGCGCTGTAACATATAGCCTGGTACTTAGTCACTGAATTCTGACCTAGAAAAGGCTATGTGCCATGTGCTGCTTTATAACCGCATCCAGGGTCAGGCTGAAAATACTAATATATTTTCTCTTCTAGATGTGAATGCACCAGTGCATTCAAGTGGTTATCACCATTCTGCTTTTCTTAGATGAGAATTGATTTTGCTAAGTGGAATTGCATGAATACACCATGTAGTTCAGAGCTTGCAAATAAACACACACTTCTGTTTCACTGCATGCACAGCACCTCTGGCTGTGTACGCATAACACTACGCCTAGAAGTGTGTTGTTGCAGATGATCTTTATAGATGGTAGGTCGTGTTGGGTTCTTTTCTTCTCCCCTCTTGGGAAAGGTGGGCAGGCTACTTGATAGTTGTTGGGAAACCAGGTTCACCAAGTGGCATTCATGTCCTGTCACTGCAAGGATTTCTGTTTGTGCAACGGGGCGTATTTCCCTCTCCTTCCCCCCATGCATGTCCTGTGTCCTCCCCCAAACATATTCCAGAAGGTTGGGGAAACCCCTAGAACAGATTTAGGAAATGGACAGAAAGGGGGTGTTCCCTTGTGCAAGCAGAAATCCTTGTGTGGGTGGAACGTTCCTGTAGAGCTACTAGGGAGTCTCCTTCTTAACACTCCAAGGAAGCATTAACTGGCCATTTTGGGTTTCATGAAGTGAGCCATGTGATGAGCTAGATGCTGGGAACATTGCAGGTTTCTAGCATGAGAGTGGACCTGGAGATTCTAGATAGGAAAACTTGCCAGGTTAGCAGACTTTGGGAGTCAACTAACCCACCCAAATAAATAAGGCCTAGTTCTTGTCAAGAACAAACAATGCAGTAAATATGTTTCTAGGCTGCAAATTGAGGGTGGGGTGGGGTTCATATGATTGAATATCTCTTCATATAAAAAATAAAATTTCCTGCATGCAGAAAGATGGCCAGTCACAGAATAAACTAAGGTATAAACCCCCTCCCTTTCTCAACAGCTAGTTTTCTATGTACAGGGATTTTAGGGATTTATTTTTTAGTGGGTATTTCAGAGGGTTGGACCAGATGACCATTGGGGGTCCCTTCCAACTCTACAATTCTACGAATCATTGGCTCATGTGA
The DNA here is from genome assembly GCF_009819535.1 of Lacerta agilis. NCBI lineage: Eukaryota > Metazoa > Chordata > Lepidosauria > Squamata > Lacertidae > Lacerta > Lacerta agilis. The sequence continues at coordinate 65,178,841 of NC_046314.1, forward strand.
CACTTACAGGCAGTCTGTAGTAGCACAGTTGAGAAACCAGTTTCTGAGCACTAGACGTAAGAAACGAATAACTCTGAAGGGCAGCTTTAGAAACAAAATAAATAAATCAGTATACAGCCCTCTAAATATGGTTTTTTTTTCAGAACACATTACAATATTTTCTTGTCAATACAATATTCAATCAAGATACCAAACATCATCTCTAAACAGTGTCGCTGTTCAGCATTATTGAGCTTACTTAAAGTGTGAGCAGTTTCAATTTAAACACACGCTGCTATTTAATTATGCCTCTATAGAAGTTTTCTCTAACTCCAATTAATCAAAAAGACAGTATGAAAAAAAGTAATAGGGGACTAAAAATGTGTTGCAGGCACAGTAAATACATTTTTTCAATTGCTTCTGTTGCAGACTTTAAAACAGGGAGGTCCTGTAAACCAAATTCCCAGCCTCTCAAAAATAACAAGGCAGCAAACTTAGGATCACACAGCATTTGACATCCAGTGGTATTTGACATCCAGTGAATCACTATTTACATATTATCCCAAAACATTTACCTGAGAAAAGGTCATGGTGTTAAATTTGGAGACATTTACAGCAATTGCCAAATGTTTACTATCTACATGAATGTCATGCTTCTTAGTCAAAAGAAGCCAACGCACTAAATGTCAATTATTTCAACATGTTTGATGGCAGCACAGATTGCCAAGCAACATAAAAGGAGGTTTGATAAATATTATATACACTGGTAACCATTAATCTAGCCTAGCAGAGGTTTGAGTTTCACATATAAAGGATTTATAGCAAGAAACAGAATGTGATGCTTCGGTTATTGTGTCCTGGGAGAAAAGCATTATCACTAACTCGTGGAACTTAGAACTTGTTTCTTCTAGTACACTTAGAAGAAAGCTTCAGTAACAATGAAATTATTACAGGAACTGGAACCACTACTGTAGTGTAGAACTGTGCTGCCCCTGCTATCATTAGGATCATGGATGTAATTTCATTTGCAGACAATTTCTCTATATACATAAAAAATATAAGGCAGTCATTTTGCAGCCCCCATGGAAGGATATGTAGAGCTGCATCACAATCCTGGCTTTGCATGGAGGGGATGGTGGGTTCATAGTTGGGAAGAAGGCGAAAAGGCTGCTTAGTAGCTGTGACAGGAGGAGGAAGGAGATGCAGGAGGTTTCCATAGGGGTGGTTTGTGTACAAGGAAGTTGCACAGAAGGAGTGGGGAAGAGACCTGGGCCTGGGGGTGAAGGTGAAAACAAAGTGAGAGTGAAAAACAGAAAACAGAAGTGGTTTTAGAAAAGGGGTTGGGGAGGGGAATAGCAAGCTTAGTAGCTGCATGGGGCAGGAAGGGGACGCTGTAGAGGGTTAATGTGGAGGGGATGTCAGGGGTAGGTGAGTGGAGCAAGCAGGAGCACAGCCCCTAGCAAATACAATTTTTAAATTTGTTGTTTAATAGAAAGGCTAGGATGCAAATTGGTTTACAATCATTGCTGGAATCTGAGGAGCTACACAAGCTTGTGGAATTACCACCCCATCCCCCTTCCATATCACAAATGCCCTTTTAATTTTCAGTTTGTCAGAGGAGGCTGCTATTCTGTGAACCCTCCAGATTCACAGATCTAGTTTCACTGGTCTTTCGATCCTGGCCCTTGTCTCATTCCCACAATAACTCTGTGAAGCTCACTGACACCTGCATTTTATAGGTGGGGAATTTAAGATTGAAAAAAATAGGTGCTAGCTGTATGTAAGGAACCTTAACAACTGAGTAGAGATCTGAATGCAGATGGCCCAAACCAAACTTACTGTCACGGAGACAAGCCTGGATCGGGAAAGGAGCGTGGGAGGAGGAACAGTGAGGGAAAGCGGCAAAGCAGACAGGCAGGGGGAGGGGGCTGGGTATAGAGAACCGGCCCCATTAATCTCAACAGATACGTCCGATGATGACAGCCCTCTCTTAGAGGTATCGCCAGAAGAAAGGGGGAGTACTGACGTCAGTAATAAACAGGGGGAAGGGAGAAAGAGAGACAGGAAGAGATTTACGCGTCACTTCCGAGGCACCCGGAGGTTATTGTGCTGGAAGAGGCGCGAAACGGAAGACAGCAGTTAGGATGTTTGCAGCAATGGAATGCAGACGTGTTTTACAGCTCTGTAATTAGTAAGGACAATAAAATGCTTTGAAAACCGAGAAACGAGCCGGCTGTTATCTCACAGCAACACCAAAGGCAAGGTTGCCATGACACTTACCATTTGACCACAATGTCCCAAAGTACTTAACAGCACAATCCTAACCATGCCAGAAGCAGCTCCAATTGAATTTAATCCCATGCAAATGGGGTTGAGATTGCGGACTTCATTAATGTGCACAACTTTGCTATAGTTCAGCCGAAGTCAAGCATTTCAAATTCCCATTTGTTTCAACAGAAGAAAAAGGGTGTATGGATTGAGGTTGTGCTTAACTTTAACTGGATCGTACTAAATAAAAAATTTAAAAAATTCCTTGCAGTAGCACCTTAGAGACCAACTAAGTTTGTTCTTGGTTTGTTTGTTCAAATCTGAAGAAGTGTGCATGCACACGAAAGCTCATACCAGGAACAAACTTAGTTGGTCTCTAAGGTGCTACTGGAAGGAATTTTTTTATTTTTTATTTTGACTATGGCAGACCAACACGGCTACCTACCTGTAACTGGATCATACTACTGTAGTTTGTTTGTTTTTTACTCCAATCTTGTAAGTATCTATGGCTGACTAGACAAGCTTCCTTTGAGCTGAAAGAGTTGCAGGGGGCTTCCCTATTATACTGCCTAATATTATGTTCACCCCAATTCTTTATGTGGCAAGACATTCCAGGGAGACAGCAATAGCCCCCTTCTGGTTCACTTTGGAAGGAATCCACTGGAAGTTTGTGTTTTGTGGTACTTATGTTTATTTACATATATAAACACTGAACATAGGAGGACATAAATGCATATGTTTCAACAGACAGCCCAAGTATACAGTTCCCACATAAAACAGACAGCACTCAAATGCCACTTGCTTACTAAACCCAAACTCATCTCTCTGTATCTTTCTTAGGGAGCTTTCAGGTGACCCATTTATTGCACAGTCATTCTCATTTGTTTGTGGAAGGTTTAGCTGACATTACATCAAAGCAAGTGTTATCCCACACTGTCAATATAATTTCCCCATTGCTTCTCTTATTGCAAAAGTCAAATCATTGGAGGAATCTGGTTTGTTGTGCAAGACCTCCAATCAACTATAGGTGTGCAATCTGAATTTGCTTTTATGTGAATGAATCCCACATGGAAGTTTCTGTCTCACATGTTCTTTTGACACACAACTAGCCCACTCCCAGTGGCTAGACCAGAAAGAGAATTCAGATGAGTTATCTCTTCTGACCGAAACCTAGCCTTCTTAGTTCCCATAGAGACACATCACCAGAACATGATGGGATGTCAAGTCTAAGTCTTGCCTCAGAGCAACCCACATGGATATTCCCATTCAAAGAAACCTGTTTTAAAAAACCCATAACAATACTATATTGTTGGGCATATCTATACATAATACGCTCTAACATTAAAACACATCTCTCCTCTGTGTTTAGTTTCTTCTTTTATCTTTATAGGGATATTTTTTATAACTCCCTCTTACAAAGCTGCACAACATCATAAAGTTATGAGTTTCAACCTGCCCACAGTCAGTTGTCGTTTTTTGGGTCACTACATTTACATGAATTTAGATTCTATGTATAGAGGGCTGTTTTCCTTTGGAGGCTATTTCTGTTTACAGAATCCATAAATTCCAAGCTTGAATGACTGATAGGTCACACAGAGAAGGTTGCAATGCTGAGATAGCACGGCACAGCACACCTCTGTATGCTAAACTCCTTGCAAAAGTAATGTTAAGAATTCCATCCTGAATAAAAAGCAATCCATCAATAATCCTTCCTCTGCTAACACACTTCAGAACTTCTGGTTACAATAACTAAAAGGGCTTACTAAGAAAGGAATGGCATTCCAATTAATTTGCAACTGATGCATAAAATAAGCTTGTCTGTGAAATCGCCACTCTGAAATTTCTCTTCTCATGCATTTTTCATTGTTATTATTTGGCTACCTCAACTCTTACAGGTCAAATTAAAATTCATTCATCCAGGTCTGGTATAGAGACAGTAGATAACTTCATATTAGTGATTCCTATTGAAGTTTATACAACTGTTTGCAAATCCAAAAAGCTTTCTGATTGCCCAAGAGTATTATAAACTACAGCAGAAAGATTCTCACATTTAGTTTAATACCCTACAGAAACAAAATGAAAAAGCCACACCACCCTTACAGTGGGGCAGAAGAAACTGGTGGCAGCAGAACCCCCTACAGGCTCACATTTCAGGGCTGAGGTCTACCAACTTTTCCCTACGTCAGGTCCTACTCCCCACCCCCACCCAGAAATATACTCAGATGATCTGTGATTTCAATAACTCACAGGCACTGAAGAGGTTGACCAGTCTGTTTAATGCAATATAACTGTTGCTGATTTTTTTTCTGTTGAAGGTGAATATTTGGAAGTTGAACCACACTGGCTGCATTACTCTTCATGCTTTCTGGTAATTCTTGGAACTCATCAGATAAAAGAAATCTAGAACCAGTTTCGTCTGAAAATTCAGTGCGCAGGGACAACGTTACCGCTCTGTTTGCACAACATTCCCAAGTGCTCCCATGTTTCTACCTTGTGCCTTTCCTACCTCCTAGAATACTGTTGCTTTTTTAAAAATCCCACTCTTTCTAACATTCCATCATTTTAAAATTTGAGCACGCTTCTTTATGTATGCCTACTAGTGCAAGTTCCACTAGCTATGAACTGAAACAGATAAGAGTTGCCACTGAAATGTTGCCAAAAGTAAAATTCAAAGGAAACATAGGAGTTCTTCATCAGGTGAAACATCTTGAGTAGTTTGAGAAACTCTTACATTTATTGGGAGAGTCTGGACTTGCATACAGTCATACCTTGGGTTACGGCCGCTTCAGGTTGTGCATTTTCGGGTTGCGCACCGCGCCAAACCTGGAAGTACCAGAACAGGTTACTTCCGGGTTTCAGCGCTCGTGCATGCGCAGAAGTGCCAAATCGCGCTCTGTGCATTCGCAGACGCGGTGCTGCGGGTTGCGAACGCGCCTTCCGCACAGATCACCCCCAAGCGCCCACTGTATATCAAATTAGCGGGAGTATGAATTAGACTGAGCTAACCAGCAGCATTGACTTTCTTAAGATCTGTGCTCTAAGGAAAGATCCAGAGACAGCACATTGTCACTATTTTCACTATTCTCACTCTTGATCACTATTTGTGATCAGTAGTGAACCTGCAGTGCAACTTCCAGCAGTTTTTGTTCTAGACCAGAAATCCCTCTTATTTTGAGAAAGACAGATTGCTACTCCTATCAAAAGTATCTGAAAAAAACACTCCAGAGACAGTACGTAAAGAGCCAAGGAAAAAAGTTATATTTTCAGCTCTAGATGTGACCAGATTTTTGAAATTTAAACCTAGTCTGAAACATTAAAGAGAGCCTATTACACAAGTTGCACTCCGATGTTTATCACTTGAGCACAACTGCTTCTATAAACACAAAGCATTAACTCCTTCTAACCCAACCTGCCTCTCCATCTGAGTCCTCTTAAAGTGAATAGCTGCAGTCCTTCAGAAACAATTTCAAAATGTAGCTTGTTTTCTCATTGCTTTTAACACAGGTTCTGGTTTGGTTTGAAATAATCTGTTAGAGAAAAGGTTCTAAGACTTGCTAGTGATAGTTTTCCTAAAATCGCATGATTACGGAACGCCTCTGTAATCTAAAGATGACTTTTAGGAATCCAGTTATTTGAAAATCAGAAAAATAAGACAGTAAAAAGGGGATGAAAGCCATATAACTGATATTGCCATCTTGTGGCTTAAAGAGGCTGTAACATGCAAGTTACAGATTATGTCCCTGTCTCTGATGTTCTGTAAACATAACACATTTTCTATTAAATATGAGAGCCGAAGTAGCACAAGAAAGAAATACTATTCAGACACACACATCAGAATTAATTACAGGAGAAGAGGAACATTCCTATTTGTCTGGAAAGGCCAATCTCATGAGCAGCCATTAGAACTGATATGCACAGATTTTTATTCAATGAAATAGAGGTAGACAAGTTTCCACAACAGCAGCTCCTAAATTAGCAGAAGTTCCAAACACAGCCTGGAACATTTTTTCCTATACCTATACTCAGTTTGAATGTGATCCATCCTGTACAAACAGAGTCCAAAATACAGTCACATGGAACAATGTACTGTGAGAGCAAACACTCAATGGATTCATCTCAAGCGATTTACTCTCTCTCAGCCTAACCCGCCTGGGTCGCTTTAAATATAAGATCAGACAGCACCATGTATATGACTTCCTTCACACGGGAGGATGTGTATAATATGTCCATAAAAATATGCCAGTAATGTGCAAGTAACAGTCCCATAAGCAGCCTCCAATGAGCAGATAAGAGTGCATACATCATATCATTTTAGCATGGCTTGTTGCTGCCAAATGATGTGCTTTAGTGAAGGCCTCACTGCAAAGTGTTCCTAGCTTTGCTACCACAGGGATTTAGGGTGGGGAATGAGCTAAAATGCTGAGCCAATGTTTCTGCCTATTCAGCCCTTTCTCCATTTAAGAAATAGCTACTGTTGAAAACTATTTAATGAAACAAGTAACTTTTTTGAAACAAGTAACTTATTTCCATCTGTATTCCAGTGCAGGTAGTACGTGCAGCCCTATCTGCAGACTGGGGGGTCATTGTGTCTAAACAGGACCTAAAACTGAGACACACTGATTATATTCAGGGGCAGAGGAAGGGGTGTGTGGTGGGGGCGGGCCTCCCCGGGTGTCACCACTGAGGGGGGTAACAAAATGCCGGGCGGCACTCACCCTGGGAGTGACGTGGTGGCTTGGGTACCCGCAGGCTCTGCACTGCCCCAAACAGTCCACCCGTCGCCTCACCCCCCCCCCTTAGCTGTAGGGCGGCTGAGAGGCAGGCAGACTCCTCGGAGGCCCCGTGGAGTGTCCTGCCCCGGCTGGCCCTGCCCTGTGGGTACATGCGCCGTCTCAGGCGCCCAATTGGCTTGCTCTGCCACTGATTATATTAGCTACAATTAAGGAACACAAGTGGGACTTGTAACAAAGCGTTGCACAGGGGGAGCTCAAAGTTCCAGCCAGCCAGCCATGGCGTTTCGCAGGATACTCCATTCCATTCCTCCACCCTGGTTTCCTGTCACCCTGCCCCTCCCACAACCAATTAATCAACATACCATGGCTGCTCACCACTGAGCTGTTTTTGGCTTATTCTCTCCCTTAGGAATATTCCCCTAAAGCATTTTCTATTTTTGTCAACCTGTGGGGCCCACCAAGTATGACAATACTTTCCTCTTTGGGCTACATAAGCATTAGCATGTGAATAATGAGTTTGCTATTTGTATTTTAATTGTTTATTTACCAGAATTTGCATACCACTTATTTACAGAAACCTCTAAGTAGTTTACATAAAATATACATTAAATTGTATAGAGAGTGTGCGTGTGTATGCGTGCACTAAATGACATCTTGTTGGTCTGGTTATGTGATGATCTATAAAATGGTATATCATTCAATTCTGAAGACAATTGTATTTTCCCTGTTAAGCTACTGAAGAAGAGAAATGACTACAGGTATCGATATGCACTGGCATACATAAAGGTCTTAATAATATGCCATCTTCTAGCTAACCCTCTTCTATAAATGCTCACTAGCTCTCCACTTTGCTCAGTTTCATGCTAACTGGCACAAAATGTTTCCTTAGATTTCCTACATTGCCAGCAAAATGCAAATGATGTAGCTGAACATTTTAATAACATTAACATCTGTACACTGACATTCATTTTCATTCAGTTTTTTTTAAAAATAAAAAAATACTTGTTTTTAGAAGGAAATGGTGTCGAGTGATTTAACTTTACTACACCACTTCTGATGATTCATTTAAAGAATGAGAAGTGATTCCATTGTTCCTGTTAGAAATATAATCCTGAATGAGCCCTTGGAGCAAAATCTGAAATCAAACAGTTACTTATCAACATGGAATAGATTAACTATGATTAATAACATAGGCTGATTGTGTACCCTTATCTAACTCATGCAAGTGAGATAAAAGTGCATGAAAATGACGTGTAAAATAAAGAATTTAATACTTGGAATGGCTGTGCCAAAGCCACAGAGAGCTTATCCAAAGCTTGTGCAAGGGAGACTGTTTTATTATTTGCTGTGTTGCTTGTTGGATATATTTGCATATCTCCATTTAATTTACTGGGAGAAAGGGTTTTTAAGAGTTCTTATAAATATGACAGACAACAGTCTATCCTCAGCAATAGTCCTCTTCAGAGGTTACAGTTAAGGGGGGAAATATTTGGGGAAATTAGTAATCCAGTGTGCGAGTCTATAGGTACAGAAAAGTATGATATACTTTAAAATCTTAAATTTCAATTTGTCCTAAGACAAATTCTACAATTATAAATTACCTATACTTTAAAAGCCAAATTCTAGAATCTCAGGGTCTAAATCAGTTCTCCAGATAATAGTCCATGGACAAAGAAGTGGCCAAGTTAGGATTAATAATGGGTAAGCAACTAGTGAATGGTGCTAGCCCTCAAAATGAAATGGGCCTTTGGGAATTATTGCTGAAAACTTAAACGCCTTCAAAAGATACTGAGTATTTGAAGGAACTCAGAAAGTGGAACTGATGGTGGGGGGTATAGCTTCCCCTTAGGCTGTGGAGAACTTCAAAGAAGATGGAAGAAGCTCACTGGGCCTCTCCCCCTTCAGGCAAGTGATGCTGTGGGGGATCGTGGGTTTGACCTACAAGTGGATAGACCTCTCACTGGCTGTAGATGATGCCACCAGTGGGCAGGATTGTGCAGTTTGCCGTTGCCAGGCTTTATTGTGCGAAGGAGGAGACGTTTCCTAAGCTCTTTCTGCCAACACTCCTCCAGCTGCTACCTGCCCCTTCCCCCTAGATTACTTATTTTTCTTTTTCTTTTTTTTAATTTAAAAAATAATCTTTATTAGATATTCAAACCATACACATCAAATTTAAAATCATACACATACAAAAAAAAATTGACTTCATTTTGTTTTACATTATCTTGAAATATATAACATTCCTATGCTTCGTCTCCTTTTCAAAATTATTCCCTTACACCTTGAGTAATCAATTCAAGCACCTTACCAATTCTGTTACTATTCCTTCTTTTTTCAAATACATCTCCATATACCTCCATTCTTCTTTCAATTTCTGCTTTGATATATTCCTAATTGCTCCCGTCATTTTCGCCAAATTCAAAAACTCCTATCAATTTAGTCTGCCAATCCTTAATTTGAGGTATCTTTTCTCCCTTCCAATTTTGTGCTGTAAGCATCCTTGCAGCTGCAATGGCATATAAAAAGATGTTTCTCCTGTCCTCTGGGATATTCTTAGGAATTACACTCAACAATAAATACTCTGGCTTTTTTTTTTCCAAATGTTACTTTCAATATATTTTTCAAATTTTCATATACCTCATTCCAAAACTTCTGTATTACTTTACATCTCCACCAACAATGAAGGTAAGTACCAACTTCATATTTGCATTTCCAACATTTATTGTTGTTATTCCTATATATTCTGGCTAGCTTATTCTGGCTAGTGTATCCAGTGTCAAATGCCACCTAAATACCATTTTCATCATATTTTCTTTAATTAGATTACTTATTTTTCTTGAGGGTGGGGGATTTGGTAGCAGTTAGCAAATGGCTTAGGGGTGCAAGCAGAAACTGCCTACTTATAAGACTGCCTTAATTGTGCTTGCATTTGAGCAGGGGCTTGCAACTTCCTGCTTTGAGTTTTTGCTCCACTGCTAGTTAGAACCATGCAGCAGTTATCAGCCTATACCTGGTATTATGTATTATGAGAATGAACAGGACTCTGGGTTCCTGTCCTGTAGATTGCATGCTATGCAAGGTGTGGCATTTGCCTACTCATTATGGAGATGTCGTACTGGGGGAGAGAGAGAAAGGGTTAATAGGCTGACCAATAAGAAAGCCCAGGGGCGGAGCCTAACTGTGTTTAAGGCTCAACACAGGGGTTTTGGCAGTTAGTTCGGTTGGTTTCTTGTGGGTGGGAGGCATAGGAGTCAGAGTGAGTTAGAGAAAGAGGGGAGACAGAGAGAGTGAATTGGATTACAGTGTTTCAAAGTATTTTAAACTTGTTTGCATTCGGAATCTTTGTTAATACGTTACAACCTGACTGAGTCTGAAAATATTACCGGGGAAACCTGGTTGGTGGCAGTGAAAGAGATAAGCTGTGGTGGTGTAGGGTCAATAGTCCATGGAACGACCGGGGGCTCTGTGCAAACGCCACATAAGGGCATCTCAGATTGATGCCAATCGTGCATCAGCGGGGGAGCATGACTGACACAGATGTGGTGAACAAAGCAGTGAAGGTAGTTCCTATTGCCTCTGAGAATCCCCTTACTGTCTTTGTATTGAATGCTGTAAGTGGGATGCAGCTATTGCACTCATGTGCTTGTTCGTAGCACTTTTGTACACAGTTATTTGCATATAAAATCCAAATGTGAATTTCACACATAGAATCACTATTTCTGAAAGCTTTACAGTTATTATAAGGCCACTAGGACCAGAAAATGCCTTCTGGGGATGAGGCTGCAGGCTGGATCTTGTATGTTGGCGTTGGCCATCCTTGTTTTAAAGGAACTAAATAAAAAATACAATATTACATTTTATCATGCTGTTCATTGTACATAAAAGTTCTAAGCAGCACACTACAATTCACGGTAGCTATACAAAAACAAGTTTCTTAGATTTCTGTTTCTTGTTCTAAAGCATGTTGTTGTTAACAAAGGAGGAAGCAGATTAATTAGTAAGTGAACCAGTTAATATTAGAATTAAATCTGCCTAAGATTTGCTGGAGGCATTCTTGGCAATTCTGCAAAGTAAGTAAAGTAATAATGTTTGCTCTTTCCCCTTTCTTCCCACTGCATTACTGAAAGCAAGGGTTAGTTTAAAATAACATGGAAGGGACAAAGTTAAATGAGGTAACATATGTATTTGGCAAGACCCAATTATGAAATCTACACAAGTCCAGCCCACATCCTGTCCTCAGTTAATATTTTCCTCATATCAGCTCCCTTCTCCCTGCAAACATATTGACACACATAACCCAAAGCACAGTGTGCTACAGGGAGGTGAAGGAAACATGAATGGCACCTGAAGGGTTTACTGTTCAAGGTGCAAATGAGTCAAGATATATGGACTATATAGGAAAGGAAACTGAGCCTGACCTGAAGATCCACAATAGAGTCACTTTGCTGAAGCTAAGCAGCTTTAGGTTTGGTCTGCATTTGTATAAGAGACCACCTGGAAATCCATCATGGAGCCATCTTGAGCTCTGTGATGGATGAAAGGTGAGGTGTAAATTTACTAAATGACCTCTGACAAAGGGCACTCATATGGTCATTAGTACAGTGGTATCTCGATTTTTGAACATCTCCGCTGACTAACATTTTGGTTTCCGAACGCCGTAAACCCGGATGTAAATGCTTCAGTTTTCGAACACGCCTTGGGAGTTGAACATTCCACGTGGCTTCCGTATTGAGTTTTCCGGATTGAGTTTTTGAACGTTTCGGAACTCAGTCTTCCAAAATAGGTTACGTTCGAAAACCGAGGTACCACTGTATAAGCTCCCTCCCTTCCCACCCCGCACTATTGTTCTGTGGTAGCAGGACTGCCACTGCTTTGGAATATGTAGCAGAGATTATGGTTACAAGGAATAGTTTGGATGTGAAATGGATGGAGGAAAGTAATTGTTTTGTGCCATCAGTAATTGTTTTGTGCCAGAAGTGTCATTGAAGTTTCTACAAAATAAAATAAAAAATACACGAAAGCTCATACCAAGAACAAACTTAGCTGGTCTCTAGGTGCTACTGGAAGGAATTATTTATTTGATTTTTTTTATTGAATTTTTTATTTGATTTTGTTTTGACTATTGCAGACCAACACGGCTACCTACCTGTAATTGAAGTTTCTATTTCTACTGCCCACAAAGTAACAATTTAGTGGCCTGCTGTAGAAAAACTGTGTATGCAGTTTGAATCTCAGTACCTAATGGAACACTTTCGCTCATATGTACCTACCTGTGCCTTGAAACCATCAGTGGAGATCCTGGTTCACATGTCTTCTCTGGCTGAAGCACAGAGGATGCCTATGAGTGAGAAGGCCATTTGGCAGTGGCCCCTTGGTTGTGGGGGGAGAACACAGCGTGAAGGCATCTCTCCCCCGACTTTCGCTGGTGTTGGGGGAGAAAGGGGAAGCCCGACAGCATCACTACTGGGCTTCCCCTGCCTCTGCCTCCTCCGCTCCCCCTCCAGCGCCCCCCCAGCCTTTTAGAGGGGGAAAACCAGAAAATATTTTTTTTTCTTGTTTTCCTCCTCTAAAAATGAGTTGCACCCTATGGAGTGAAAAATACGGTAGTTATATCGCCCTTTTAGAGATTTTCACAGTGTTTCAGTTTATTACTTAGAATCCTAACAACAATCCTGGAAGGTCAGTGAGTATCATTATCAGCATAGAGCCAATGGAGGACTGTGTGTGTGTGTGTATGACAGAGAGAGAGAGAGAGAGAGAGAGAGAGAGAGAGAGAGAGAGGCTTGCATAGCTGGAAAGGTCATGACAAAGGTGACTCAAATGAGGAACTTCCTGATTTGTAGCTCAATTTCTTAGCCACTCTGCTTCAAGACCTGAAGAAAAACCTAATAACTGTAATCAGTACATTGCCAAGAACTCAGTCTTGTTGCTTTTGGCAATCGTTAATTAAATTTTATTTTTGCAAGAGAAGCATAAAGCTTTGCTTCTGACCTATTTCTTTTTTTCTTTTTTTTTGAATTTGAGAAATTGATTTGCATATATGTCTAAAGGAACGAGCCACAGTATTTAGTGGAGGAGGGGTTAAGCTCAGAATCTTTCTTAAAAAATATTTTACTGGGGATAAGAAAAGTATACTATTACTGAGAATGAAGCCCAGCCTTGAAAATAAGTGTTTTTTTGCCCTTGTGACCTGTTTTAGCAGTATATTTAATAGGTGCAAGGAAGAGCTGGTGATAGCAGCGTGGGAAGCTTCAAAGCACCACCAATTTGCTGGCAGGAGAGGCTACATGGAAGAGAAGGCAAGGGTGAAAAGCAGTTGGTTTTGTCTCTCTAGGTCTTTTTCCAGTGCTATCCGCTCCATTTCTCTCCTGCTTATGGCAGTCCTGCAGATGTATGTTGTCATCCATCCTGAGCAGGGGTCAGCAACCTTTTTCAGCCGTGGGCCAGCCCACCATCCCTCAGACCCTGTGGTGGGACGGACTATATTTTTTGGGGGGGGGGGATGAATGAATTTCTATGTCCCACATTTGAATCCCCGTGACAGGGTGAGCTCCCGTTCTTTGGTCCCAGCTCCTGCCAACCTAGCAGTTTGAAAGCACGTCAAAGTGCAAGTAGATAAATAAGTACTGCTCCAGCGGGAAGGTAAACGGTGTTTCCGTGCACTGCTCTGGTTCACCGGAAGTGGCTTAGTCATGCTGGCCACATGACCCGGAAGCTGTCTGCAGACAAACGCCGGCTCCCTCGGCCTATAGAGCGAGATGAGCGCCGCAACCCCAGAGTCGTCTGCAACTGGATCTAACGGTCAGGGGTACAGTTACGTTTACATTAATGGGGAAACTAGGATGTGCAAATCTACATTTAGGTCCAGTGTGGACAAGTCTAAGTGTCTCTGCCTGGTGTTTGTCTTCTGTTTCAGTCTCTCTCCCCCAGGAAACACACAACTGTCTTTTCCAGGTCAGAGTCAAAGGACACAGCAGAGAGCACTGCAAAATTTAGTCCCTAGACTCAGCAGTTCCATTACGAAATAGTGGTACATTTGCATAATTGTTCTTGGCATCAGGCACAGAACATTACATCAGTGGAAGGAAGTCTACAGCTGAGAAAAGAATGATACATGAATAGGAGGGTATCAAACTGTCTCTTTGCTTCCAGATGGCTGACCACAAGTTCACAGAAGGAATTTGTTTGCTCCAAACATATAATCATTCTCATTGCAGCTAAGAATCTCAGTCTTTGCACTTCATCCTTAAAACGGTTAACCCAACTCCGGTTATTTTCATTTTGCATTTCTTTCCTCGCTGTGTTTCTTTCCTCCCTCCCCTAAAAGGTTAGTTTAGAAGCCAAAAAAATGCAAGTATTCATAATTATATTAATCACAGAATTTGCTATAGCTGTATAAAAACTATAAAAACAAATCACAAAATCATAGGCTGCACTGAATTTATTTCTCACATATTTAGTGTGCCCAGGCTCCTCCAGAGCAACACATGGTCTGTCCCTGTTACTATCACAATCCAGTGAGGTAGGTTCCACTGAAAGAGGGCAATTGGCTCACACTCACTAGTGAGTTAGGATTTAAAGTTTAGATTTTAACTCTATATCTTCCTAGCTCAACCTTCTATTATGCCATATTTGGCTATCTAATGGATGACTTCCTCACTCAAATGCTTCAAAATAAATGATTCAGCAGCCAATTGGATCCACGATTTCCTCACACAGAGTTCAGCATAGCAAATCTGAAAGGCGCTTCTCAAGCACAAGAAGGCACAGGCAACATCTTGCTGAAGGGATCCAGAAAGAAAATACATCAGTTCAGCAAAAACGAGCCAAGTCTAATTGCCAGCACCAGCAAAGATCAACAGTTTCCCCACATGCTGTGTCCTGCTGTTTAATGGGCTTCGTGTATTGGCACTTTAACCAAGGGAGACGTCACAGACCCAGTAAGTATCTGCCACAAGTTGCTAGTGCTTCCAGGTTTCTCCTTCTGTGGCAGCAATGGGCATGCAGAACAGATGCTTTTCTCAGCTGATGCAACTGCAGACTAAATAGCTAACAAGCAAGCCGAGTGAATTTTTGTTTAACATGTCTGCACCCCTACAAACATAGGTTTTTATTTTATGTTCATTCCCACCGACCCCTAGAATGGCTGCAAGCATGCATCCAGGTGATCTGGATATGAACTGCCATTAGTATTCCCAGTGAAATTCCCTGAAATGTTCTCTAATCTAAATGCACAGGCAGTAAGCCTTGGAGCAGGGGTCAGCAAACTTTTTCAGCAGGGGGCCGCTCCACTGTCCCTCAGACCTTGGGGGGAGGGCGGACTATATTTTGAAGGGGGAAAAAATGAATTCCTGTGTCCCACAAATAACCCAGAGATGCATTTTAAATAAAAGGACACATTCTATTCATGTAAAAAAAAATTCTCATTCCTGGACCATTCGCGGGCCAGATTTAGAAGGTGATTGGGCCAGATCCAGCCTCTGGGCCTTAGTTTGCCTACCCATGTCTTGGAGCAATCACTTTTATACCAGCATCAACTTGTACATCTTTTCCACTGTGTCCAATGATTAACTCACAACTGTTGCATGAGTGAGACCTCCCTCTGCTACCAGCCTGGGCAACATGATCACTTTCATAGATGCTGCTGTGTAACTGCACCTGTGTAACTACACATAAGCCTCACTTGATATGCAGAAGTCACAACCGCTATGCCTATCTACAGACCCCTAGCACCCAACCAGAACACACCACAAGACCACTCTCTTCCGGCAAGCTCCGTGGTAGAGCCACCCTTATTCTAGCTCTTCAGAAATGGACTCAGACCTTAAGAATTGACACCAGGTGTTCCTTAAACTATAATTTCCAGCTAATGAAGTAGGACAGAGGGAGAGGGAATTGGCATCAAGGAATAATCTGCTACAGGACAGACCCAAAAAAGAAAATGACAGAACACCACTTGTCGTTACCCTCAGCTCTTTATTTAAACTACTTTAGTGTATCATAAAGGATCTTCAAGGGTCCGTCATGCACAATACTACTTCTCTCTGTGTGTCTCTCTCTCGGGCCTTGGGTGATAGGCACTTACTTGCTACTGAAAACCCAGCTACTCAGCAGCAACGACAGGCCTCATAAGACACGCCAAACATTTCAAGACACAATGGGTGGAATGTAGGGCTACTGAGAAGAAGTTCAGGGACCTCCAAAAATGGAGTACGTGTACTTTGCTCCAAGCCAGCAGGGAAGCCAGACTGCCACCTTTTTGTAATAAAAATGAAATCAAGTCAATTGGGCATTTATAAAGAAGGTAGAAAAAAAACAATGTGGAGCTACCATTCTAAGGCTGCAGGTAGAAATAAGCTTCCAGAGCAGTACAAAAAATTGGAAGATTGTTGCTACTAGCTTGATGCTGGATGGAGGACAGATTCTGCCATGCATTCTTTGGTATGTTGGTTTAAAGCAGTTTCCACCCTGTCCACATTATTTCATTCACTCTCAAAATGTGCTGCCTTTCTAGTATAAAACACAAATGGCTGGCTTTGGTATGCTTTACTTAGAAGTAACTGCCTTGAAATAAATGAAGCTTCTTTCCTGAGGAAAAAAAAATGTGATATTGCAAAGCCCCGATTCTTCATGTCCCCATATAGCTTTTACTGGTCTGTTTGTCATTGCTGGGCTGTAGCTTCATATTACCTGTTTGTTACAATTTTGCCTATCAGTGCTATTGCTTTCTAGTTTCTTTTCTGATCAATGAATGAAATGGTACTTGGGTGACTGTCAAGGACCTGGCACTTTTTAAAATTAAAATTCATTTGTGTTAAATTTAAGAGGCAATTTTAAGCAGCTTAGACAACTTGCATTTAGGATTTTGCTTTTTTTGCTCACCTAGCCATAATCCATCATCACTACTGCAATATTCCTGGTTACTGATTTTATAGCACCAGAGGAACTGTGAAGGCTGAGCACATCTGCATGGATGTTTAGAGTTGGTTTTAAAGAGCATCTGAGGCACTTAATTCCTACTCTTCACTCCCCACCCAACCATACATATGTGACATTGCCATTGCTAATCGTTTCCCTTCTTTTTCCATAGCATGCATCAAGAGTACAGGACCTGTTATTGAGCAACTGGTTTCCCTGTATCAAAGTAGGAGGCATTTACTGAAGGACTCTTTCTTAGCACTCCAGAATTAAACCATTAGCGGGGGGGGGGGGGGAAGCTGTTATGCAAATGTGTACTTAGAGTAATCATTCTGTTGATGCTCTGTCGCTCAGGGAAACAGTTGCATTCCTCCTTAAATTCCTATAGAAATTGGCTTTGATCCAGAAAAAGGAAATTGTGCTCTGGTCCCATTGAAATTAATGGGAGTTGAGTTTACACAGCAGTTTAAATGAGACTTAAGCACTGACTTAATTGAGGCATCATCCTTTCACTCTTCTGATTTGAGCAGGATCCAGCCAAAGTCAAGCATGTAAATTCCTGTTTATTACAATTGCAAAATTATTAACATACTTCCTGGTTGTCATTGAATCATACCCAAGGACTTCACATTCTAGGGTAACACTTTTTATCCTGACTTTGTATTCCCAGATATATTTTTAAAACCACATTGAAGTGGTAAAATTGTAGTAAATCACCAGGTAATATTAAAGTACAATTTAGCCATATTGTTAGGGTGAAATTTGTTTGTGAAAAGATATTATGCTCTGCATGTGTGGTACAAAATGCAGAATTAACCAACAATTAGTTACAGTAAGTTTTAATTTCTCCTATTAAAAAAGCTCCCTTTCACTGTGTCCAAATGATTAGCTCACAATTGTTGCATGAATGAGACATAAACCACAAGATTACCAGAGGCAGCTATGTAACAAGGGATTAAAGGAGGAAAAATCCATATATTTAAAGATGTGTTTCCAAAAACAGCCTGAAATATTGGTACTTTTGTGCTTTAATCTCTTGGAGCAGGGTTTTAATTGTCTCCTCACAGTCTGAATAATATTCTAAGCCACTTGGCCACTGTTCATTCTAGTACTGTAGGATTATTTTCTACTTTCAGAGCTCTTTGTTCTCTTTGTTGGGATCAGTATGGGGAAAATCGCTCTTGAGTTTAAGAAGTTGTGTGTGCATAAAAACACGGATGGGAGAGTGAATGCTTGGAGCTGACTTCTTCACTGTCTCAGGACACAGTACTGTTTGACATGATGAGAACAAGACTGGAGAGAGACCTTCAGGCTTCCATCCTAGATTTACTTACCTGGAAGTAAGCCGCACTGAGCTCAGTGGGAATTCTCGTTAGACCTGTATCGGGTTGTGCCATCAGTCTCACATTTACTCCGGAACTTGCAAAAATAGGGAGTCTTTGGTCTGCAAGCTAGGAACGCAAACCTTAGCTTGCAGGTACAAATGTAACAGCAAACTATTGCTTACCAAAAAGGGTGGAATGAAGTAATGGTTCTGAGCACACATGGGGGGGGGGGGAGAAGGCGTCCTCGTCTGACACTTCTTCCAAGAGTCAATGGTTTGGTGTTACATTTGAACTAAGCCACTTACTTGTATCAACATGGTTATTAGGGTGGTGTATCTAGTACAAGATGCCCTAATATCTAAAAATAAATATGGGATCCCCTTCTTTTATGAAAAAGGAAATATAAATTATGCCATGTCAGACAAAGAACACTTTATTTTCCTAGGCTTTTAAATCCTCCACATGACACCTTACCTTCTGCGAAAAGTTTTGCTGCTATTTCAAACTCACTGCCACCACGTGAGGAATTCTCAAGTATATCAAAGTAATATGGTTATTGCCAAGGGCAGTCTTAGGGCCTTTTGTGCATTTTTTAAAATCTTTTTTTAAAAAAACCTTTCTTACAGCATGGTCAGGTACCTGCAACGAATAGTGCCAATGAGACCCCAGAATCTACCATCTTATTTTACCCACATACCAATTAAGCCCTGATGGCAGCAAGTTTGTTTCCCCCCCTGTGAAAGTCAGCCTAAATTTGAATCTTTACATATAAATTAGCATATGCATATTTTATGCAAATATGTGCTATGACCCTGTGCCCTGAGTCTTTAAAGTACCTAGCAACACCCCTGGTTGTTGCTGTGAAAGCTGTTAACCTTGAGAGTGGCAGCGTGTGCTTTGAATTTATCCAAGCACCGCTGAATAAGCAACAATGTATTAATTTCCCTTTTTTAAAATAAGAGGAACAACTTTAGAGATTCTGCACAAAGTCAACCAAACCAAGCACGTAATCAGTGCAAAATAGAGAAAAAGCTGCCCTCTAAATTATGGTAGCTAATTTTTTTATGTTAATTTCCCTTCTAAACTAGGTTAGCTACTTACAAAGATATCACAAAAAGGACAGATGTGCATAATTTAGAAATGATTCCTATCATTTAAAAATAAATTCAAAACATCTCACTCTGTGACCAGCTGACCAGTGTGCCCATTTAGTCTGCTGTCCAAGTGTTTTTTCCTGGGTAACTTCAAGGCCCCTGCTATCCTTTTTCTGTTTTGTTTTGTTTTTAATTTTGACCTGGACTTGGACTGGGAAACAATTCAAATAGATAACTCCTTCGGAAAAGAAGAGGGGAAAGGATTGCCTTCTGCCAATCCTTTAGGCAGAGGGCAGTCCTCTGTATATAACTACACTATAAGTCCCCAAAAGTACATATGTGGTAGGCGAATCTCCCCCACCCCCACCCCAAAACCCTCCATTCAGTTGCCAGCTCCCAGCTGACCTAAGTGAATCTTCTACTTACCGGTAATTGTTCAGATCCTCAATGTCTACTCTCATCTCAGAAAAGAAAACCAAGCATATTCATGTTCTGTAATCTCCACAGCCAATCAAAACAGTAGGCTTGTTCACATGTCATATAGTACAAGCAGTCTCTACACATGTACAAGTGCTTATGTGAAAAAGCGTACGCTTGCTGATTTTGACCTGCATTTTTCTTTCTCTATAATCAAGACATAATTATATACACACACACTCACCCATATTCCTCATTTGTGGATATTTACTACAGCCCCTCTCCCTATTTCTCCATACTCTGCCTACTGCTTTAAAACTGCTTTGTGTCTGTTTTTATTTCTACTGAGTGCTTTTACACTTTTTGTGCTTTAATGTTTTGTTTGTAATTTTTTTTATTGAAATTTCAACTTTCTGTAAACTTCCCTAGGAGTATAAATCCCTTAGGGTACAAATCCCCTAACCAATCTGGCAATATTTATTTTCTTTGTTTAAAGTATTTCCACACTAACTAGACAACTGATACCTCATACTAGAATACCTCTCCACTGCACAGGAGTGCTTTTCGTACAGTAAACCCACAACTTACATGAGGGTTACATTCGGGGGATCGTGCCTAAAGCCAAAATCGCATATAGTCAAAACACATTGGTTTCAAGTCATTTTTCTTGAAACTCCACCCTTTTAATTTTTTTCTGAACTTTTTTTTTTTGCCACACACATAGAAGTTAAATGTATAATTTGTAGGCTTACTATACTATACTGGGAAATGGGTGACGCTGTGATCTAAACCACTGAGCCTCTTGGGCTTGCAGATCGGAAGGTTGGCAATTCGAATCACCGCGACAGGGTGAGCTCCCATTGCTCTGTCGCAGTTCCTACAAACCTAGCAATTCAAAAGCATGCCAGTGCAAGTAGATAAATAGGTACCACTGCGGTGGGAAGGTAAATGGCATTTCCATGCTCTCTGGCTTCTGTCATGATGTTCCATTGCATCAGAAGCAGTTTAGTCATGCTGGCCACATGACCCAGAAAGCTGTCTGTGGACAAACACCACCTCCCTTGGCCTGAAAGTGAGATGAGCGCCACAACCTCATAGTCGCTTTTGACTGGACTTAGACATCCAGGGGTCCTTCACCTTTACCTTTTACTATACGACAAAGATGTCACAAAACAGTTTTCAATGCTCTCTTTAAAATAAACATACCCTGTAACTGTTGCCTGGGTGTTCTGGGAACATGGCTGAAGCATGGAAGAATGGCACCACCCACATTATACATAAAAAGCAGTATCACAAACCTTTAAACAATAATGGCTTCCCCCAAAGAATCCTGGAGTTCCCAGCAAAGAGGGATTGACTGAGATGGGAAGAGAGTTCTTCTAACAACCCTTCACAATCTCTAGGATTATTTAAGGGAAGCCACGGCTGTTTAAAGTAGTACCATACTGCTTTAAAAATGTGTTGCTGATGGAGCCAATGTCATTGCACTGGTATAGCTTTTGGTAGATCTCGTCCCAAGCAGTGGGATGCTTGGGAAACCAGTCTTGGCACTGGGCCACACTATGTTCTACTGTTAATTAAATCATGATATGGTCTTTTTTATTTTAGTTACAGGTAGGTAGCCGCGTTGGTTTGCCATAGTCAAAACAAAATAAAAAATAAAAAATTCCTTCCAGTAGCACCTTAGAGACCAACTAAGTTTGTTCTTGGTATGAGAACATACTGGAAGGATTTTTTTTAATTTTATTTATTTTATTCTAGTACTACATAACCCAACTCCTGACTTAGTAATACATCAGAGCAACCCGAACGTACTTCCAGCATTTATTTCCTCTTCCTTGCCTTGTTCAGTTTGTACCCAAGCTTTCTGCCAAATGGTGTTCAAGCTGGCTAACAGTGATAAAAGATAAAGTAAAAGACGAGTGCCAGTCAGCGTACAAAACACTGCCTTTTATACAAGCACTGTATGATGTAAACGACTGCATTTAACCTGTGTGGCTTCTAACATCACCCTTTAGTATCTGCACACTAATGAGCGGTGTTTTTGCAATAAATACACTTTGCATATGACATTTGAAGCTGTTGATTAAGGGAAAAGGCTAATTAAAACTTAATAGAAATGCTAGATTTCAGTTTGAGCACTTTCTAGATTTTATAATTGCATTAGAGAGCTACAAGTACACACAATTCTTGAATGGGGAGGGGGGACTAGATATGGCTTCCTGGAACATTCACTGTAAAATAAATTATAAATCTTGTTTCCAGTACAAAATACATATTCATTTAAAAGGTTGCAGTTTGCTGAGTAGCTGTTGCATTTGTTAGTGTAAGTGCACTTGCCAACTTAAAGCTATAATTTGTCTAAAGGGATGGAGGCGGGAAGAGATGTGGTCAGGTGTGTCCTGCTGCAGTGAATGCTAATATGCCTTCAGCAAAAGCATATTACTCCTTTATTTTTGACTGTACATTGAATTATTTACACCTTCAAGGCAGTTGATTGAACTGCAGCATCAGTCAATTAGCAAATCAAAAATTTATATGATTCCAATTTAGCATGGAGTCCAATCTCTCTCCCTCCCTCTTTTTCTTTTTAGATTTTCACCCTGACAGTGACAAATTACTCCTCTGCTGGCTGAGATTGGAAATTAAAAGCATTTAGAGTTGCTCATGCATTTATGCTAATGAGAACTCTGATATGATTTGCATGCAAAAGAGGACAATTTGAAAGCTCATCAGTTTTTCATGCTCCTGCATTTTGATGTGGTAGGATTTTTTCCCTCCTGTTTTTTGGCATGTGTAAAAAAATAAGAAGGGTGGGGTGGGGGAGGGAGGTACAATATAGCTTGCAAAAAAATAGTGTTTCAAGTTGGAAGGCTCCTTTAAAAAAAGTCTCCAGATTTTTGTAAAATAATTTGCCTTGCTATTTCAGAACTTCATTCCACCCTCATTAGCATTTCAGATGTTTATCAAAGGAATGATCCAGTATCTGCCATCCATTGCAATGCAAGATTATAGCACAAGCCTCATTTCAAATTCAGTAAAGAAGAAGAAAAAAAGGAACTAAAATAAAAAAGACCCCAGGACAGATCAGAAGAGGGATGTATGCCCCAACTGTTTTTCTTGTGGAAACTGCCTGAATTAATCTCATTTAGAGCAAAATCTGATTAATCACCAGAGCTGGTAGCTTCAGGTTTATTGCAGTAGTTAGCAGCACTGACATATTTTCGGGAACGCTATAGTAAAGCCTTTCTTGGTATGCAGCAGAAGAAGGTGGAATATAAAACTTTAATTGTATTAAAGTAGGTATTTTAGTATGCAGGTGCTTAATTTTCCTCATTAGTTTCGTCAAAGGAAAGAATGTGTCAGAACTGCCCTGATGGATTTGGCAGTTTTAAAATTCTATGAGCCTCATCCAAAGCAAGGAAGACTATAAGGGTCTCAATTAAATCAGTGGAAATTAGGGCCTCTTCATATATTTTATACTTTCAGATGTACATATAAGATGTTCTAAATGTATGTAATGCCCTAGCTCTTTTGGAATGTTGGTGAGGTCCTTGTTGTGACTGACAGGAGTATTTTGGCACAGTTACAGACTCAGAGTCAATTAAAGACTGTTTGAAAAGTCAATGGAGACAGAAGCCCTACTCAGATATTCAAAATATGCCTGGCAAAAATAAAAAAGCATGGGGGAGGTGCAGGGCTGTGCATACAAACCCCACTTCCAATACGCCCCCCCCCATGCCTACCAGTGCCACCCGACTTTCATGTGCTGAAATCCAGGACCTGATGGCTTACTGTATGTACATTCAGCTGAATGGGGACCCTGAGCAATCATGGGGAGAATTTTAAGTGCGTTCAGTTGACCTTCAGACCTTCTAGCTCAACATAGGAAGGTCAGATGTGGAACTGGCAAGGATGGGAATCTCAGGGGACCTCTCTGATCTTGCAACCCCATTAGCCACCCAATTTCAGTTATCATTAGCAGCTAAGGGGAATAGTAGGCATTGAAATTTTGCATGCCCTGCAGTGGTTCAAAGCACAGAGCTGCTGATTATAAAACAGAGAAGACAGCAAACCTCCTTAGAAATTGCCTTAGGTTGTTTTGTAGTATTGCAACTAAGGCTATTTACCTGATCAAAGAAATCTTAGTCAATGTACTGTATAATTTAGAAATAAATTTGCCTATGAGTAAAACAGAAGAATCATAGCTCAGTTGGTTACAGCATGGTGCTGATAATGCCAAGGTTGCAGGTTTTATCTACAGCTGAATATTCCTGCAATGCAGGGGGTTGGACTAGATGATCCACAAGATCCCTTCCAACTCTATGATCCTGTGATTGAGATTATATATATAATAGAGGCTCCCCCCCTTGTGTGAGAGACAAGGAAGAAAGGTAATATCTACCACCCACATTTTTTTAACCTCTTTAAGCATTTTTAAAAAAGCTTTCTTAAATTTATCAAATTATCAAATTTAATTCTGTTTAATTCATCAAAAGAATTTCAGTTGATTGATCCACCCAACTGGCTAAACACTGCAGCCTTAACTGTGAGCATGTATATTTTGATTACCGCGATGTTGAATTTGACATACTGCGCATTAGGCAGAGCAAGCTGACATACCTGGGAGAGGAGACCTGTTGTAGGCCTTCCATGGCATCCATAGTCCTGCTGGCTTCTTCTAGTCCAAGTAGAAGGTTGGGGCACATAGATTTTCTGGGTTTTTTCTTCTTGTCCTACTTCCCTCCCCTCCCCACCCCCCAGCTTTGCACTAATGGTGGAAAGGAACAGGCCAGCTCCAGGACAGGTGAAATCCCCTCTTCCTAGGAGTATGTTGAGGGAACAAGGGAGCTTTGAATCCTGCAGAACCAAGCCCACCCCCTGCAAGATACACTTCTAGGCCATACACTTGTAGGCCTACAACCTGTGGAGCTCTGTAGCTGGAAGAGCGATGTCCATGGACATTTACACTGCAGCAAGGAGAAAGTTTCCACCACAGAGATCCTCAGCATCCAACAGCCCTTCAGCTCTCCTCCTTGGGAGCTTAGACTTGTGTTTTTATGCTAATTCTTCAGGCTGAAAATGCTAACCAAACTATCTATCCATTCAACAATATAAAGCATAGGTTTTCCCTGTCCACATTTAAAATGACTGTGGGATAACCTATTTTTACATGAAACAGAGTGCATAGGGAAGGGGGATAGAGCCAAGTTTTACTCACCCCACATCATCTCTGTGCAAAGGGTTAGCCCCAACTTCTGCTTTATATGGGAACAAGACAAATAATATGCACTTAACAAACACGAACTTGCCCTGCACACCTGGTCCTAATTTATGTAATCTTATCTACACTTACATATGAGTAAAGCTCACTGAACACAATGGCAATTTATTCTGAGTAAATCTGCATCAGATTGCCATGTTAGTCATGCTACTTGTTAATCGCTTATGATGGAAAGCATGGGCTTCATACTGGCTAGTCCTCACATTGCTATTATTTTTAATTAACTTTCCTGTTTATTATTGAAACTGAACTATAATCAAGGGAAATAGATGGTCTTAAATAGCCTGGCTCTTGGTATTGGCAAAGCTAATGGCAAAGGAGTAAGATTTCATTCATTCAAAGGAAGGTCAATCTATCATTAATGGACAGAAGAGATACTGCAGGCTATTTAATAAAGAGTATTTCTTATCTATTAAAGATCCTTGACCTTTCAAAAGTCAGAGGAAGCTGATTTCTTCCAAGCACCTGTTGACAATTTCTACTACAAAATCTCAAAGTGTTCCTTCACCCTCTTTCGCTTTTTATTCCCCTGCCACTCGCATCCCCTTCTTTCTGCAACCCAATTAGCAGATTAGCTAGCAGGCTTGGATGCCTGGAGAAGTGGAAATTAAATTGATTTTTATCGCACGCCAACCTCAATGTTGAGTTATCCAAGAGCAGTATCATACCCTCAGAGAGTTTCTCCTTCCTTAAGGAACCCAATGGGTGGATAAGAAAGATCAAAAGTGTAATCAAAGACTCCTTTAAAGTTGTGATGCCTCCTTATGTAAATAGATCACAATGGTTTATATAAGAGGCAATAATTACATAATTAGATAACAGCAACAGAGCTGGATAGGAACACACATTATATTCATGTTGTTTTTTTAAAGTGATTTACAGTTATTTTCTCAGCATTGATTAATATTGCCATTCTATTTATTGGTATCTTCTATGAATTTCAAAATGAAGTACTGACATGTGATGAGCTGAGAGTGGTATCTAATGGTCTCGCCCTCTGCTGACAGAATGCATCAGTTAGTGTAAATGGGGGCAATTCCACCTCCTTCTGAAGCTCTCCTCATGATTGGAGCCCCCCTCTCCAATTTCTTCCAAAATCTCCCCTAGAGGATTGAGGGACCTTCCAGAGCGGATATGGGAGAAAGAAGCAAGGAGCTTATTAGAGTTCTTTGAGATTGTCAAAAAGTATATAGATAGAGATGATCCAGTTGACATAGTGTACTTGGACTTTCAAATAGCATTCAGCAAGGTACTTCACCAAATACGTTTAGCAGCCAAGGAATAAGAGTAGAGGTCCTCTTGTGGATCAGGAAGTAGCAGGAAGCATGAATGAATGGACAGTTCTCAAAATAGAGGGATGTAGCATCTATCAAGGATTGGAATCGGGACCACTGCTTCTTAACTCATTCCTAAATGATCTAGCATTAGGGGTGAAAATGAGGTGGCCAAGTTTGCTGATTATATAAAATCAACAAGAGATTTTCAAAGAACTCCAAAAGGACCTACCCAAACAGAATAAATGGGTGGTAAAATGGCAAATGTGATTCAATGTAAGTAAGTGTAAAGCAATGCATGTCAGGGCAACAATCAATCAATCAATCAATCAATCTTAACTTCATATATACTGTATGCTCATGTGACTTCAATGATAATGCACTGCCTGCAGGTAACTTAAGCATAATGAAATCCTCTTACTCAAAGGTTCTCTCCTCATTCAATTTATTTTATCATGCCCAAAAGGAGACTAAATATCTACCATTTGGCATCATGAAAATGTGTTATTCCATGGAAATGCAAAAGCCAGAGGTAGTATCTAATTAAAGGATACATCTATGACTGTCTGATGGTCTGACCCCACAATTTATTTGACTTGGGGAAGTACAATCTTTACTTTGGCCACTAGATCTCCTCCTCCTCCTCCTCCATTCTTGCTCAAGCACGTATACTAGGCATTTTCACAAATACTATCTACCCAACATGGCTGCTTGACGACTAAATGGGAAGGCTATTCACATTTCTGGCTGGGACATGGCACCAATGAATAAAAGGGCACCATGTCACAATGAGAGTGATGCTGATGCCTCCCAAATGCTCCATTATGAAATTCCATGCTTTTTCATCATCCGTACAGTTTTTCATTCCCCATTCCGCCTGGCAAAATGAAAAACTGGGCAATATGAATTTTCCCAGGTTTGAAGAGCTTTCCCCCTCTTGCTAATTATCTGTCAACCAGCTTTTTTCCCTTATTAATTAATTAAAGCATATTGAACCAGGTCACCGTTCACATGTTGCAACAGCAGATGCAAAGGGAGATGTGAGTGACAAGATGAAAATTATTCGGCACTATCTTGGCACCAGGCTTCAGAAAGACATTACGAAAGCTTTTTGGCATTAAGTATTTGGGAGCTCTTCCACTGTTCTGATTACTAAGTATACGGTACAAATGCTTAGATTCAGGTCTGCCAACACTGTCATTCCAATCTATCAATCCCGGATTTCTTTTTATAAGTGCTACAAATGTAGTGCTCATCATTGTTATTCTGTTCCATTATAACATTTGCCAGTTCTGCATAACGTCAAAGGCATATGATAGTATTTGATAGATTGGTACTGAAATGATCCACTAAAATCTATATCTAATTCCCAAGAGTGCTTTTTATCAGTACTGGCAAGTTTCTGGGTTTTAACTGTGATACTTCTAACATACAGGTAGTCACATTGTACATAGCAAACGATTGTCTCAGAATTGGTACTGACTGCTAAAAATCCTCCTAAATTCTGCTACAGAATGGGAGGCGTGCCCCATTGGGATTGAGTTTCCGATCTCAAGAGAACAGAAAATCAGCAAATCTTCATTTGTTTGTGAAAGTAGGACATGTCTTTGGATGGTGGGGTGGGAAGAAGAGGACAGTTCGCTCAACACTTGAGCTTCCATTGTAAATGTATTTGTTAGGTTTTAAGATTTTTTTTGTTTCTACGGCAGCATCATAAATAACTTTTCCCAGCTGAGTAATAGAGCAATTCAGGTTAGGGGAAATCCACAACTGCATGCAGGCACCAGCGATCCACCAACTCAGAAACCACGGCATCCAAACCGCACTCGGCACTTGGCATTATTGGGAGCACCAAGCACAAACACATGCCTGCACTGTCCTTAGCAATACCATCCACCAGGCATGCATTCATGCCTTGCCCCCCCCCATGATGAATCACTGGTGCTCACACACAACAAGCACATTCAAGGATGTAAACAACTGTAAACAACTGCCCAGCAGCACGCAGCAGCACCAGACAGGAGAAGCACCCCTCACAAACCTGGGCAGAGACCCATTTCACATATGGTGATATGTTCCTGTCTGGGGAAGAAGTTTTTGGGAGAAGCGTTAACTATAGCCAAGCTTCCCCAGCTGTGCTGGGGATGCAGCATTTTCTGTGTCCTGTGTTTGTGCTTGGTGCGCTCAATAATGCAAAGTGCTCTTCCACCACAGTAGCCCACAGCACCTCCCACCACCACATGCTATGGGGTTTGAGTTGCAAATTAAGCTACTGATTGAGAAAATATCCTGTAGAGCACAACAACAGTATGGCAAAATTGGGGCTTGTGCTGTGTGCTGCATAAATGCTGGAGGTCAGTCTCGAGGGTTCCTTGTCCCATTGCTGCAGCATACAGCCCCTTTGCTAAAATCCTGCACCAAAGATGCCCATTGCTTGTCTTATGTAAGATGCTGCTGCAGCCATTGCTTTGAAACCCTCTGCAATTGCCATACCAGGATAGGTTTGCGCTGCATATAAAAGATGGCCTCAAAGAGCTTGAGTTTTCGTATTTACAGTGGGAGCGGTCAAATGGCCCTGCAATGCCTAGAAGATACTCCTTTTGAAAGGGGATGTGTGTGGAGGAGGTTGCAGTAGGTAGGAGCCATCAGCAATAATCAAGTGCCTTGCCTTGTGTGAGTGGAAATGTCATCATTTGATACAACCCTTAGTCTTGAAGGTGCTACGTGACAGTCTGCTATTTATCAGACTAAACATGAAATGATGAATCAGGATGATGAAATTTAAAAATCATCTAGGGTCTCAAATCTCTTCTTTTTTTTAGCCCTGGGTTACTGTCAATCTTTCCTTGCAATAGAGTTGCCTCCCAAATTACATTTAGAGTGAAATTTGAGTTCCCCTTCAGGCAAAACATTTCCTGGGAAATCAAAAGTTTCCATAAAATTTCTCAGAGTGGCTCTAGGTTTTCTTCTGGATTTTGCTTAAAGGAAAACCTGAAGCCAAGTATTCAGGCTCCTCCTGAAGCAAACCATCTTAGAGAATTGAGGGGAGCCACAAGTGTTTTCACAAGGGCAGCAAAATTTCTCAGGGGTGTTCTGTCTGTCTGAACATTGAAAATACAGGTGTGTGTTGCTCCCGCATTCCCCCCCCCCCAACTTGTCTGAGCTCCTTTGTGGGTGTTGGGAGTGGGAGGAGAACATTGGGAATGTCTATGCAATTTGAAGGCTGCATGAAAAGCAAAACACTTCACAAAATTGAGGGATTTGGATGATACTTTTGTGAGGAGAGGCAGGGCTGAGTAGGAGGACATCTGATGCCAGATTTTATAATTTTTTTGAAATAAGAAAGGCTGCATCTGCCACTATTATTGGAGATCAAAGTTAAAAGTGCAGTGAGCTAATTGCTTTTCACAATTGTTAATATATTTCAGTGCAGTCCTGATTTCTGTATCCTGGCCTGCTCTAATTCAGAATGATTGTTCATTTTCCAGGATCTTTCAAGTGAATAGGAGGCATCCAATTGGCACTGGGTGTCCCCCACCCCCACTTTCCCTCAGCATATGCTACTTTCGCTTGCTTGCATGCTTCATCTTCTCTTCTGAAATGAACAAGAAAGGCAGTGCTGTTTCAACTCCACTGAGATATATTTGCTTTCCCTGTGCTTATATAAGTATGGGGAAGAAAAAGACATAAAAGAGAGAAGGGGGAAATGCATAAAGAGACACAAATTTGAATGTCACTGATCAGCTGAAAGCAAAAGATAAAACACATAATAAGTATGGTAATTCCAGCAACTTGGGTCAGACTTGATGAAGAAAGCCATGCAAAATCAAAAATTCTTCCCTTCTGCTTTGAAAAAAATGTGTGCTTTCTCATTGTCTTAAGAGTTTTATGCAGCAGCCTGCTTTGGATTTTTGGAGTGTTTAGGGCAATTTCTTCTTGCCACTTATATCTTGTCTAGTCTGTCAGTGGAAAGGTCCCTGAGTGCATGTATAGAGGATGAATCCCAAGTACTTTGAGCCAGGGAGAAACTCTGCCACAGCTTTAGGATATAATCCCCATCCTACTGAAGTTAAGAAAGCAAAACTGCCATTGATCTTAATTGCTCTGCCTTGCATAGTTAGGGTGAGATTCTAGACAACAGCAAAACAGGTGAGAAAGAAGCATGTGCACAAAAAGAAGAGTTTTGAAGGTTTTAACTCTTTTGCCAGGTAATAGACCACATACACATTGCTCCTTCCTTGCGCATGTGATGGCTGTCTAGAATTGTGGCCCTACATTTTGTACACAAAAGTACTGTTCCAACCATGTTCTAGTATCACTCATCACTGAAGCAGATATAGAGCTTGGCCCTATGCATATTTACTCAGAAATAAACCTCACTGATTTCAGTGGGATTTACTCCCAGTGCAAAGGATTGCAGCATGTTTCCATGTATTCAAAAGAGGACATTTTTGTTGAATAACTTGGCAGGAGAAAGAATTAAAATTTTTAAAAATTCCATAGGTGGCAGTTGAAAATGCCACCAAGATCAAAAGACAACATGGCTTGTTGTTGTAACTGTAAAGTTGGTTTTTAATTCTTGATGGTCTTTAAACATGGCATTCATGCATCACAATCCTGTAAATGTTTATTCAGAAGTAAACCACGCCGTGGTCAATGATGTTTATTCTCACGCATTTATGCATAGGATTGCAGCCTGTTTACTCAGAGCTAAGTGCCACTCAGCTCACTGTGGCCTGTTCTCAGTCAATTGTACATATGACCACACCATTAGGCTATAATTCTAAACACACTTACTAATATGAACTGCAAATCTCACACTGAGATGTTGAAATTGGTACTTAAATATAGAAAATTAGCTTTTCGCCTATGCCTAAGTATTAATTTCAATGTCATAATGTCTATTCGGTAGCCCTATTAAGATGTCTATTTTTCTTTCCAAAAAACAAAACAAAACTGGGCTACCTTCCCAGACATTTTTGGCAGCATTTTTAGATAGAGTTTTCACCAAGGTCCAGATTTTGAACATGATGTGTGAATTATTTGTTTTCCTGCACTGCTCGGGTATTTCACTTTCTTTCATGGAGGCAAAGGAGCTTTTGTAGTATGCACAGAATAGCAAAGCAAAAGGCAAAAATGAAACTTATACCAGGACACCAAGATAGCAACAAAGTGCTTAGTGCACAGGACTGCGAAAAACCCCCCACAAATCAATAATGTGTGGCTTTTACCAGTATCTCAGAATATCCACCGAAGCAGGGCTTGTTCTAGACCAAAAGTCACAACATCCAATACAAAAAGGGTTCTTCCTGTTTGCAGGACCCATGTGTAACAAAGAAGTTTAAAAGGGTACCTGTTTTATGGAGCCTGAAATTGAAAGCGATGTTCAATATTGCATATTATGAGTGCAGCAATGAAACAATATATCTGACTCCTTAAAAAAAAAGGAAAAAGCCCTCTCTACAGATCTTCAGTAAGAATTTGAAAGCCCAGTAACCTCTCAGGAACAAGATCAACATAAAAGCTTCTCTGCCAGGCACTACAGTTCTGCAGTGAGTGCATTAAGATTATCCGCCACTTTGGAAAATGTACAGAAACAACCACAGAAAGTAATGCGAGCCATTTTGAAAGGTCTCTTAACTTTACTATTTTATAAGAAAATAAAATCGTTTTTGGCCCTAAAGCATCCTTCTCGTGTCTTTAAAAGATGCACTCATATACGCAGAGGGAAGGAGGAAGAATTTAAGCAAATGCATTCCGGAGAAAGGAAAGGCAGATGAAAGTATACCAGAGGTTTTTTTTTTTAAAGAACAGTTTAACATCTTCACTGGCAGTTCTGAAGATACTGTAGTCTGTTAAGTGGCATCAGCACTATATGATTTCCTTCCCCATAGCAAATGAAAGTGGTCAATGAAGGGTGCGTCCATTTTGGATGTCCCTGGTCTCCAGGATTTGCCCCTTTCCCAAGATCAAAGGTCTAGTATCTGTCCTCAAACCTTGAAATGTGCAGATGGCAACTAAAATGTAGCGCAAGATCAGGGACAATCTCCCAAACTCCAAGCTTGGACTGGGTACATGAGCCTAAGAATTACACTTTCATTGTGCACCATGTCTCTTGGAAATATAGCTTGGAAGTGGAGTAGAGGGCTTGGGCTTACTTTGGATCTCTGGTTCTTGAGCACTTTGGAGGAAGAGCCAAAAAAAGAGTCTCTTCCCTGCTCTACGCCTCCCAGTACTCACATCCAAGAGCTGGAGAGTAGGGCAGTATTGCCTCGGCAATTGTGTTGAGCCTCAGAGGTGTTTTGCCTCTGTCCTCCTTTCCAGGTCCAAGCTGGCCATTTTGATGCTGAAACAGACAAGCTGAAATAGACAAAGTTGTTGGCATCCATCTGTCTCAAAAGACAATGGAGTGCACCTCTGGGGGAACACAGAACCAAAACAATCCCCTGTTGAGGCGTGTCCAAACCTTGAATCTGGGGATGGAATAGACATAATCTCTAGAGCTGTGATCTGCTGAGGAGATGCTCTGACTTCCCATCTATTCACACTGGGCAGCCGTGCCCTACTGAATGCACACCAGGTATCCCCATCTGGCCATCAGGGTTCTTCCCAGGCCACCCTTCCTCCCCAGTCACATCCCTCATTGACCTCTCTTAGCATCCTCCTGGTTTTGCTTGCCTCGCATGTGTTCTTCAACTCTGTTGCTTGCCTGGATGGAGGATGGAGAGGAATGCGTGAATGCAAAGAAACCAGCCTGCTGTACAAAAGTAAAATTGCACATTCATTGTTCTGTCCAACCTTTTCTCTCTGGTCCTGCCCACCACAGGTTTGTGGCCCTTGGAAGGCAGCCCAGAATGTGATGTGGCCCTCAAACTGAAAAAGTTTCCCCACTCCTGGGGCAGTGGATAGATAACTGGACTTGGTATAGATAGACCCTAAATCCCTCTCCCTCTCAACATATCCTAATATATGTGGGATAGCCAGCCTCATATAACCAACATGCTTAGGTCTAATTAATGCATGAAGGGTTAAATGGTTTACTTACAAACTCTCCAACACATGAAGCTGTTGTGATAACACCCCCGACCATGAGCTTTTGAAGGAAATAAAAAGATAGAAAGGGAGATAGAAAAGAATCATGAAAGGGCTATCAATGGTTCCTAACCATGATGGCTGTGCTCTATGTCCAGACTGTTGCAGGCAATAGGTTTCCTGCATGTTCCAATGCCTGTTGCTGGAAACACCTGCTTGTGAGCTTCCCACAGGCATTTGGTTGGCCACCATGAAAATAGGATGGTGGACAAATTGGGTCATTGGCCTGATCCAGCAGACTCTCTTTAGCAGTCTTATGGGATACTATTTTTAGACTTAAGTCTGATGTTTAGGCGTGTTGATATTTAAGTAAGATAGTGAATGCAAGTCTGTGTTGTCACAAAATCTACTCTGTCTATCACACTCTTGTGCACTATGATGCCCTACATACTGGCTTGCATTTAAGCAAACCTTCAGTCTTTGGCTGCTTCCATACTGACATTGCTTCATGGGTGAGAGTCAATTGCTACTGTCTGGGTTGTGTACCGTTCAAGTGGGTTTGGGTCTCTTGCACAATAAACTCGAATTGGGTCTTTTGTGGATAAAGGAAGTGATGGGAAAATGCACTGGAAAGCATGGAATAGCAATCGTTTGCTGCATCATTCTATAACCTCCTCACAAATAAATCAGAATGACTGTGGGTGTAGTGTAAATTCCCTGCAAACTATGTGCAAACCAACGAGAATGAATGCTCAGTAAACAGGTCATCTGGAAGTGGCCTTTATCACTCATTACAAAACATTTAACAGTGAAACATATAGAGCAGAAGTGAACAATGTGTGTCTTGTATCTTGTTCTTTTCAAGCTGAAGCTCAGTTTAAAATCCTGTTTTATGTGGAGGCAACTAAAATGGCTTCGACACCCTGTAGAGAACCTCTACCAAGTCTTCCTAGTTCCTGCGATAGGCATAAATAACCTTGAATAACTTCATTTAATTATAATAACACTGTTATGATAAATGTGCTCCATTACGGAAATAGAGTTAGTAAGTGAAAATTAGTCATGGCTGAGCAACAGCTTTTTCAGCAAAGATAATAGAACAATGCCTGAACACAGATAACACTAAATAGGAGCAGATGACCCCTAATGGGACATTGCCAGAGATGGGTTTCAATTGGAATCCTGCATGGTTCCTCTGCTCATTCATCCTTTTCAGATTGATTGTACAGTTCCATTTGCAAAAGCCTGTGCAAGATGAGCACATTCCTTACAAACATTCTATCATATTATTATTATTATTATTATTATTATTATTAACCCACTCTTCACCCCCAGGTCACAGGGTAGGTTGGTCCTAAAAAGATACAGGCTCCCCCCCCCAACCTGCGTGCGTTCTACTAGTGTGCAACTAGGTATACGTGTGGCGTCGGGAAATAATTAAATAAATAGAATCACACCAAGAAATGGTGGGAGAGAGCCGGAAAGTCCTCGTGACTCAAGAGGAGACCCTTCCCAGAGCCCAAAGAGGACGTTAGTGAGGGAGGAGGAAGCGCTGAAGAGACCAGAAACGCAGTGGGGCTTTGCTTAGGCTGCTCAGTCACTTTGGCTAACAGCTGATACGCAGGGTAGCGCAGCAGCAGCAGCTGCTTTCCTGTACATCCTCTAGCCTCCAGCCATCCCCAGAGCTTCAACTCTAGATATTTTGGTCTGGATTGGAGCTTTACTGTTTTAATTTTGTATTTTTGTTTTAATACTGTTGCTTTGTTGTACACCACATAAAATATACTGACAGAAAATGAGTTTAAAATGGCGGCAACTTTTACTAGTTACAAACTTCCAGTTTGGCATGGCACAATCTGAGTATCCAGATACTGTGCAGCCTGACTACTGACTGTTACTATCACCCAGGCCACATGCTAGCAGAACACTGAGGGATAGCAGGAAGTCTTCAGAGCCATTCTTTTCACCAGCTATACCCAGGAACTGGTATTTAGAGGCATGTTGCCTCTGACAGTGGAGACAGAACAAACCATATCAGTGGCCATAGAGCCTTTGTTATTTAAAAGATGTAGCCTTATAAAGAGGTATTCGGCAAACACCAGGGTTTTTTTTTTTTGGGGGGGGGGAGGATACATTTATTCACAATGCCGTTTTTAATAATGAATAGATTCCAGAAAATATAATTTGTGGATTTGAAAAAAGGCAACATCCTCAACTAAATGATTGTATTATGAATTATTAACCAACCCCTAGTCATGACATTGAAGAAAAATTAGCTAATATCTTAATGGAAAAGCTACTGTGTAGTTTAGGCAAAAAAGACAGTTTGGTTTAGCCTGGCCCACTAGAGGCTAGAATGTTGTACATAGATGTGATTACAGTATTTGTTGCTGGGGCAAAAGAGGAAAGGAGCAATAGGCCTACTTTGCAACAAGTCACTTTAGACTTAAGATCATTCTGTGAAACAGTGCCCCAGAAGATGATCAAATTTGAAATACATTGTGTCAAGTTCTTCTTCCTTTGTTTTTGGAATTTAAGTGTGCAACATTGACAAGAAGATGCTGGGAGGAATCACTGAGGTACAGTGGTACCTCGAAAGTCAAACAGAATCCATTCTGGAAGTCCGTTCGACTTCCAAAATGTTCAGAAACCAAAGTGTGGCTTCCGACTGGCTGCAGGAAGTTCCTGCAGCCAATCAGAAGCCACGTTGGACGTTTGGATTCCAAAGAATATTCGCAAACCAAAACACTCATTTCCAGGTTTGCGGCGTTCGGGAGCCAAAACGTTTGACTTGCAAGGCGTTCATCAACCAAGGTACGACTGTATTTGGAACAAGGTGTTATCAATATGCTAATAACACCAACTCTAGTTTTCTTTTCCATCTGAGTCAGGTAATGCAGTGGATGTTCTGATCTAGTGCTATGGGCAGGAAAAGAGTCAATAAACTAAAGGTCAAGCCAGAAAAGAAGGAAGTACTGTTGATAGGCAGTCTGTCTAAAAGGGAAAGTGGAGTTCTACCTGTTCTGGATGGTCCTTCCCCCCACCCCCGGCTGCCCACTATGAATCAGAGCACATAACTAGAGCTGGTACTGGAACCAGCTTTGTCATTGGAGACCCAAGTGGCACTTGGGCCTCAGGGGCTACATCAATACAATACAATACAATACAATACAATACAATACAATACAATACAATACAATACAATACAATACAATACCTTTATTGGCATAAATAAAACCATAAGCATAAAACCATCAGTATATATTAAAATTCTAGAGCTTACAATATAAAAGTAGCAAAGGGAATAGTAAACGAAATATAATATAAAAGAAGGAAAAGGGAAGAGTAAAAGAAATATGGCGAATAAGGAAAATGCACACTATAGCCAAGCAAAAGGGAGAGCACTCTATGAGATGACAATGTTTCCCACCCCCTACCTCCCAAACCATAATTTCCTGTGGGTGCATTGCAACATCAAGGGCATCTATGTGCACCAAACATAGCCAAAGTTTGTAGAGGGGGGAATAAGTAACTGGGGTGCCCTCTTCAAGTTCTACTTTGGGCCAGGACAAATAATACAGCCTAACTAAGAAGAGAGTGTCCTCTGTGTGGTGCCATCTCACCTGGACCAGAGTATCCTGTGGGCCCATGTCACAGATAAACAGAACTATGCACAACAAAAATAGACAAAAAGAAATTAGAAAAAAGAAGCTGGGGGTGCCCACTCCAAAATGGGGTTCAACACTGGAACACAAATCATACGCTTTTGTGTTTGGAAAAGGTTTCTAAATGAGATGGCACTGGTTTCCACCCAACTCAGAGCTTCCTGTAAGGGCATGGCATGTTCAAGCACACACCAAGAGTAGCCAAAGTATAGTGTGGGGAACTTTCTGGGTGGAAATGTGGGAAAGAAATCAAATCAAAGAAATTTCCAAACAAAGGTGAGATACCATTTCCTCTAATCACCGCTGTCCTTGAGGAATGTTTGAATATGAATCCTTAGTGTTATCAGGCCGCATTAGTTTCTCCTGAATCTGACTAGGCCCTTTAAAATATCCACTCATCTTTGTATTGATTATAGTAAGCTACCAACATACCGCAAGCAGGCCTCCCTTGGCTGATGCCACTTAGCCTGCTGCAAATTGATGTGGATAGCTCATATGCTTTGGAGACTGAACGTTTTCACCTTCACCATGAACTCAGCTTTGAGTGGCCTGGGGCTTAGCAGGCTGTTATAAATCCTTAACTAGTATATTTCCTCCCTGCATTGTAACATGTTCTAACAAAGTTGCTGGAATAAAATCTCAAACATCTTGTCACCTTCTAGGAAGGGCAATGATTTCACCGGCTGTCATATGCTCCTATCGCTTTTTTTGTGCACAGTAAGGCTTCAAATTAAAGACAGCATCAAGTTACAGAAGAAGCTATGGTGCAAACAAGCCAAGTGCAGAGGAAGGCTGTGCTTATATATATTTTTGTCTATTATTCAGTTAATCCCATGACATTTGCGCATCCACTTCTTCAGATAAAGCACCTTTGTACATTTAGCACGCTTAGCAACAATGTTTTAACAGAGACAATTGTGCCCAAATAAGCTTTTGGTTGTTCCCAACAGGAATGTCAGTTTTCTGTTGGCTGTTCCTGGAAAATTATCACTATTTTGAATTTTTGAAGGGAAATATAGGGAAGGGGTTCATTTACATTTTTTTATCAATATTTGCAAAAGCTGGAAGGGACTGACATTGCCTCTCACCCACTCTATTTTTGACAGGGAAATGTAAATTATAAGAATAATTTATAATCATTGTCCAACAATGATTTTTTAAATTAGTTTTCAGCACACCCATATATGGTCTATTGCAGGGGTCGGCAAACTACCTGGGCCAGATCAGGCCCACCTGGGTCCTAAATCCGGCCTGCGCCGCGAAGCTGGAACCCTCTGCGAAGCTGAGACCCCCGGCAATGGCGACACGAGGAAGAGGCCAAGCGGCAGCATTTCTGCCAATCAAACACCACACCTGGTTTACCTTAGTGGTGTTTGATTGGCAGAGAAGTCCCCGCACCGTGCTGAGGTAAACCAGGCGCGGCATTTGATTGGCAGAGCTGCCGCTGCTTTGCTTAGCTCTTCCTCCCGCCGCCGCCGCCCTGGTGCTCCTGTGGGCCAGAGAGGAGAGCGGACAAGCTCGCTCTGCCTACCTGATTCACGAGAAGCAGCAGCAGCGGTGGTGGTGGTGGCAGCCCTTGGGAAGGTAAGCGCAGCGCCTTCTTTCTCTAGGCGGGGAGAAAGCACGTTTCGTGCCACCGCCAGCCCTTTGGCGAATGAGGCAGGTGGCAAACCGAGAAGGAGGCTGTGGCTGGCATGGGGAGGACTACTTGCCCCCCTCACAGTGTGCAAAGGAATTAGAGTGTGTGTGTGTGTGTGTGTGTGTGTGTGTGTGTGTGTGTGTGTGTAGTCTGGCCCTCCACAAGGTCTGAGGGACAGTGGACTGGCCCCCTGCGGAAAATGTTTGCTGACCCCTAGTCTATTTGGGTATATATAACCTTGTATACAGTGCTTTTTTTCTTTAAAATGTTTAGGGGTACTCTCATTTTCCTACTCATATTGAAATACTGCCCCTCAATGAGGCCAAACTTAGATTCACAAAATGTTTAGGAGTATGCTTACCCCTGTGTCCCCCCAGAAAAAGCAGTGCTTGTATAGTTTTATGCATAAGAATTCTCCAAGACATGGCTAAGTAGAAGCTTTGACATTTGATGGTGGCAGAAGCTACATCCGCCAGAAAGCTTTATAATGAGAGAATGTGAGAGAAAAGTTAACACCTACTAGACACCTCATTTACTCCTATGTCTACTATGAGAGGATCCAGAAAGGAGTGAAACTTACTTTCCTCATCATAAAACCAAGGTGATATGAATCCAGTCAATATGAGGACAGTTTAAATTACCCATTATTATTATGTGCAGACCAAATTGTAAGGGCCGCCTCACAGTCTACACTGTCTACCTTTCTTCCTTTCATGTTATCCTTTTCCTCTTTCCCACCTCAGTTTCCTATTCATCCTTTGTATATCACAAATTCCCTTCTACATATACTAACCTGACTTTTTATCTCAATCCTTTGTTCCATTTATCTTTCTGATGGATGACAAGATAGAATTTGACAAGGCTGACATAACCCACAGCAGGACTCATCTTAATATAAAAAGTGAAATATAGGAAACTTCAATATTTTAACTGCATACACACACACACACACACACACACACACACACACAATGGTTAACTCTTTTAATTTGCCTTAATTTATATGATTCAAATTTTTAATTTTCAAAATAATTTCCCAGCAATAGCTTAGGGTTGATTGAGCGACTTGCTCTAGGACAGTGGTGTCCAAACTTTTTTCAAAGAGGGTCAGACTTAATGAAGCGAACATGCAGCCAAAGTTGTTGAGCTTTTACATTTACACTTAGGTGTTGAGGAGACAGAAGAGAACTGTGACTGTGGTCAAACTTCAAAGAAACAAGCTCTCCATTCTTACTGGCATCTCCTTTCCTGGGCTGCTTCAACTCCTGAGACTCTACAGCAGCCTTTGTCAACCTGTTGCCCCAGATGATGGAGACTACAACATGCAGCAGCAAGTAGCAGCAGCTACAGATAGCATGAGAGCTGAGGCATGATTAGATGAAGTGAACACGCGCGAGGCCCGACCATTTTGCCTGACATTCTTAGAATCATTAAAATTAAATGCAAATTTTATGCAACAATTTTATGCAAAGTTTATTGCAAATGGCATACTTTCCATTTTGTCACATGGATGACAAATCTATACAGGTGTTAAATCACTCTGCCTTTCATATCTGAAGGCCAGATGAAAAATAAACCCAGAAAGCTGAAATATATGTCAGGAACATTGTAAAGTACATTACACAGTAATAAAGGTTGTCTGTCAACTTTTAAGTTCACAACATATGAACAGGAACATAACACCAGGTATACTTGTTGTGTCCAAATATATTTATACCTGATTTAGATGAACTGACATTAACTGAGATTTTACAATGTATTCATCTCAATTGAAAAACAAAACAAAACATGCCTGCACTAATGTGAAGGGTGAAACTCAGATATTCTGGACTGCAGCTGAGGGATCCTCGCCCCCTCCTGCTTGCACACAAGTAGGAATGAGATTGGGGCTGCTCTGATGGGGAGGCTTTGTGCTGCCTAACTGAGAGTTCCCTGCCCCCTTGCTTGCATGCAAGTAGGAGTTGGGATCGGGGCTGCTCCGATAGGCAGTGCAAAGCCTCCCTTCCCAGCTGAGGAATCCCCACCCCCTCCTGCTGGGCAGTCTGCAGGTCTTCCTGTTATATACCTGCTGGGATTGACAAGGCATCTGACCCTCACCTGAATCTCATAGCTCTTCTGATGAGTGCTTTGGTCTGCCCACAGCACTCTACTATTCTAATTAGGCCTCAGTGTTTTTGTTACAATCCCCTTCTCAATTAAGTAATCAATTTTAATCTAGAATTTAAATTCTCAAAACTTTCTTACTTGTTAATTCAAGCAAGTAAACTCTCACTTCATTACAAACAGTATTTCTAACTGCAACCCACTTGAGGAAACCTGCTCCTCTTCCTTTCACAGATATTTTGTTGCCATTTGCAACTGTAGCTGCTTCTGATTAGTTATCATTTAACTCTTGGGGAAAATAATTAGCACCACACGTCATGTGCATGGAAGTTGCCGAACCAATTAACCAACTAGAAGGATTACTGTTAATAGCACCAGTTTTCCTATAACTTGATATTGCTGGATAGTTTTGATGAACTGCAAAAGCATTTTTAGTTTCCTTTCTGTTGCCACCCTGAATCTTTTCTTTATTAGTGCCATTTTGTTTCGTACAATTGCTTGCAAATGAAGGAAAACAACTTTTCTGCTTGTATATGTTGATAATATAATTTTGGTTACTGAGGACAAACAAAATTGTATAAAAACAAGATTGGGTGCAGGCCTGGCCAGGACATAGGTGTCCTGACTGTGACAAAGGTGACCTGTGTGCTTGCTTGCTTGATTAACAGCTGTTGGGAACTTCAAGGTCCCTGGTCTCCCTTCTTATGGTCTTTGTACTGGACCTGGAGACTCCAACAGAGAGCATTCCATGTCAAGAAGGAGGGCAAGTGGGCACCCAATCAAATGACAGGGCAGGAGCTACACGGAGCAGGGTCTTTTCACTGGTGGTGCCCATTGTATGCCTCACTATTCCCAGACCTGCTCTCTTTTGGCCTGTATTTTGGAGCTTTATAATTTAGGAAGATTTTTGGAAGAACTGGTTGACAAGTCTTATCAGTTGCTGATGTATGAGCAGATTTTATCTGCTGCTATCCTGGGCTTCTGGTGCACCAGGGTTTACACCAGCGTAATAGAGTTGGCCAGGATGCCAGAAGGGATACAATTTACGAGTTTTCTCCATTATCTGCACAGTGTTTTAGTCAATACCGGTAGTGCAAAGGCTGAGCTGAAGCATTCCCTTCTGGTTACCTGCTTTCAGCAATAGGGGTTGCTGTTTGGTAGTACCCAATTGGTTAGCTGTCAGATTCTAGAGCTCCCTATTGGTGGCTTTTAAGTAATTCACAAAATACAGAGTCCAT
Organism: Lacerta agilis; assembly: GCF_009819535.1. NCBI lineage: Eukaryota > Metazoa > Chordata > Lepidosauria > Squamata > Lacertidae > Lacerta > Lacerta agilis. The sequence continues at coordinate 65,220,810 of NC_046314.1, forward strand.
TCATAAAACACAGTGTTCATTCATAAAGCAGTAACATAAATCTCCATTTCTACATATTGGGTGTATATATCAGCAGTTCAACATACAGGTTTATGACCATGCTGTAGTGTAGTGCTTATGCGACTGTGAATAAAAGGTGGCTAGGCTCATTGTCTCAGGGTTTTTTTTTGGGGGGGGGGAGAGGTGACAAAACTGATTTCCAATAAGTGCCCCCCTTTATTTCCACAACAAGTCCTTGAGTCTGTACACCAGGGACCTAGAAGGTGCAGGGCTTGTCAGTCCAACCCCTGCACAGTCTCATCAGGGCTGACCTTAATGTAATTGGACCAATTTGGCCAAATTGGGCTCCACATGCCACTCCAAAGGGCCGCCCCGCACCAGGGCAATCTAGATGGATTTTATTTATAACTATAAAATTTTGCAGACTTTGGCAAAAGCTCATACCAAGAACAAACTTAGTTGGTCTCTAAGGTGCTACTGGAAGGAATTTTTTATTTTGTTTTGTTTTGACTATGGCAGACCAACATGGCTACCTACCTGTAACTCTCTTTGTAATGTACTCCATTTTGATAAGTGGGAACCATGTTGAGCTCTTGGTAGAAGCAATCATGGTTAGATCCCTTTCTGCATCAGACCTAAAGAGACAGTCTCTTAAGTGCCTCTTATCCATCTTCATGGTCACCTGAAGATCTTGTAATTGATATTGGGACAAGAAGCGTTGGATGCCAGCCTTCCAGCATTTGGTCTGTTCCCATAGCGGGGAATCTCTCCTCCGAAAGAGACTGAAGTCTTTTCACATAATTTAGAGACAGGTAATCAATTCTAGCCTGTATTGTTGTCACATCAGCTCCCGTTGGGGAGCGAGAGCACTTTCCTGAGGAGTATGTTCTGCACTATTTCTAAGGCTTTGTTAGCCTTTGGATCCATGCCCCATATCGCTACTCCATGGAGCATCTGGGAAACCACTTTGCTGGCAAAGATTTTCAACACAGATTCTAGTAACTGGCCACCCACCGTAAAATAGAATTTCATTAATGCCCCACAAGCTTTCTGTGCTTTGAGTTTCATAGCCTCAATGTGCCCCTTCCATGATAGCGTCTCAGTGAAGTGAAGAGAACTCCCAGATATCTGAAGGAGCGTGTTTTCTCCAGATTCTGCTGATCCATTTTCCATTTGAATCTGGGACTACGCTTCCCAAAGACCAATGGGGTAATTCACGACGAGGTCTTCTCGCTTGCAATACATGCTAAACGTGGTATTGTTAAGACCTAATCGGGAGAGTGATAGGAGCACCACATCATCGGCACACAGCAGACAAGATATTTTCCTATTGCTAATTGATGGGGCAGGGCATTGCACCAGTGCTAGATGTGGCACCATATCATTTATGTAAAAGTGTAAGAGTATCTTTTACTCCAGCAAAAGTCAGTCATAAGCCCTATTGAAATAAATGGGACAGGTTAAAAACAGCTTGAGACCCATTCCATTGTTTCCAATAGCACAACTAACTTGCTGGATTGTGTCTTCTAGCAGTAAATAGCCTAAATCATGATTATAGGATTGTTCCTTAGGACACTGTCCCCAGGAAATCTAAAGGCTCATCCACACTGAGGTTTAATGTGGATTTGAAGCTGCTTGTGCCTCTATGGCATGAGTGTAGGTTCCACGTGATGTTCTCCTCATCCAAGCGGCAGCCTGCCTTGCCTTCTGCTAAATTCAGGTTTTCCTAATCAGCGGATGATTCAGTAAGAGAAGGGAATCCAATATAAAATTGCATGTTATCTGATTGTGGATGTGAAGCACATTGTTTCGGGGGTTGCTCCCTGGCCCTGGTCCCCCAAAATTAAAATCCCACTCTGTGAAATGGCATCCCTGGCCCTGATATTTGTGCAGAAATCCATTGGCTATTTTAGGATGCAATGTGTTTGCAATCTAGGTTTAAGAGAATGATCCACTGTCCACTTAAACAGTACAGTTCCTTTGAAGTGTAGATATAAGTCACGGCCTGGGATCCTCCTCCTTTGGCTGTTCACTGGAGGTTTGTATTTTTATTATTATTTTTAAACTGCTGAAGTTTCAGATGTTAACTGACTTGGTGAAAAGTAAAAGTGACACTCTGTAATATATCTCAGTATAGCAGATACCTTTTTTCCTACATTAAATATTCGTATCTTACTTGCTGAATCTGAAATTGCTTACTTTTTTATAGGAACCATGCCAGGGTATTACAGACAAAATTGCTAAATTGGTTCTGGAAGGGAACACAAGCTGCTTAAAATAAGATTACATTTATTTTTTAAACATCTTGTTTGTATGTATGTATGCATGACTTAAAGTGTTGGCATTCTGTAATTTAACTGTATGATTTTATGCCTGTTGAACTTTAGGATGCTCATGAAAATAGTTATCTTTCTTATTTCTATCCTTCCTTGCATTGTTCCTTCAGGATACCTGCTTCAAATCCCATTCTGTAATTTATTATGAAAGTTTTAAAAAAAATTATATTCATCTATCTTTATACCTTGGCCTAAGCATATATTGTGTTGTTTATTTTTCTATTTCTATTTCTTATTTCACACATTAAAACACCTATTAACTTAGGGTGAACGCAGACATCAATTTATCATTGGGAAGTGAGCCTGTGGCCATCTAGATGTTGTTAGACTCCAACTCCCACCAATCTTAGCCAGCATGGCCAATGGTCAAGGATGATGGGAAGTGTAGTCCAGCAACATTTAAAGGGTTGCAGGTTGCCCATTCCTGATGCAACCAGTTGATAAACCAGTTCTGTTTGTAGCATCCTGCTTCATTTCACCACATACCAAGTGCAAATTTGTAGTAAAGTAAGTGGGGAAGTGGTTATGTTTGTAAACATCCAATTCTTCTCAGCAAATACCTGTCCCAGTATTTCCTTGCATTGAAACATACAAAATTTTCAGTGGTTCTATTTTCAGTAGTACCCATAGCCAAAGATGAGAAGCAAGGCCACACTTCTGAATGCTAAGGATTGTGGTCCCTAGAGAGAGGGGACAGTTTTACAAGAAGTCTCTTATCAGAATGGCAGGCCCCAAGAAGCACCCATTTAGCTGCATAGTCTAGAGCCATCTTTCATGGAGTTTACTGGGATAGTTATGCAGAAATAAACCCTTATCTGATGGAGAGAGATCCTTGAGCTCAAAAACTATAATAATATGCCCTAATTCTATCCTAAAGGAACCAGGGTTGGCAATCCCTGGGCAAGGCTATCCTTGGACCATTATAATATATTCATTTTCTTAAGAAGGAAGAAGGGGAGAATACTGTTGCATTCAGGTCCTGCTTGTGGGCTTTCCATAGGCATCTTGTTGCCAACTGTGAACATGACATAAAATATTCTGTTCCTATCCAGGATGGCTCTTTTTATGTACTGAGTAAGGAAATTTAACATACATCTTTACATGGCACAGCACACTTAAATTGTACCTTTGTTAAAATATGTAGATAATCACCAGAATGTCAACAGTTACCAGTCTAATACAAACTATATTATTTCTTACAAATATATTATTCCTAAGTGATTCTAAGGACTATGATTAATAATGAATCTTTCCAAACTGGTTGGTTGTGGCAGAACCCATTACTGGGTCATAGTCCTGATCTAAGGTGGTTCACAATAGCTGTACTACTGCCATACAAATATACAGTAAAAATAAATAAATAAGAAATTGGTCCATAAACACATATTGAGTTGAAGGCAGGTCCTGAGTCTGAAAAGGTTGAAAGACTACTAGGCTAGACCAATCAGACTTTACCTACCAATTCAGTAATATTTTTGGGTAGTTCTCCAGCCATTTCATGTGTTCTGACTAGTCATGTCATCCACTAAAAGGCAGCAATAATATCTCCTTCTCCCCAACAAAGCAGGAGAAAATAGTAAACTTGCTACTTGGATTCAGGCTCCGCAAGCGGCAATGTTAATTTGACTATGTATGTGAATGTATATTTAAATACTGGTAAAATGCCCATCTTTGGAGGAGAATTGATTGAATATACAGTGGCAGGATTTAGAAACTAGCATGTGTATGGTAGAGGAGGCAAGTCAGAAAACAGCTCACAGTCCCAACGTATGCTTGCTACTCACATGGGACAGCAATTATTTTCTCTAGCCATTACGATAACAAAAAGTCAGAATAAAAGCGTCTCGGGGGTGAGGGAGTTAAGTAAAGCAGGAACCAATTAAAGTTCATGGGAGAGTTCAACATAAATATTAGCTTCCATTTCTAAAGCTCATGCCAAGTGTGAATTTCATGGGATTTTACAAACTTCAAGCATCATAATATCTTTGGAAGAAAATGCCATCCTTATTTCATAGGTCCTCAGAAGCCAAAAATAATTTGCTTAGTCTCAGAGAAAATTTGGGTAACAGCCATGACAACAGTAACAAAGTTTTATGGGTCTCCATCACTCGGCTTATGCTGTTTACCTTTTGGTTCACTAATTCCCAGGGACAACTTTCCTCCTCTTGAATGATATAATCAGCACCAAGAACCCAAGTAAGTAACTGAAACAACCCATAATTGATAAAATCTACTGGGCCATTAAGCCATCACTGATTCAGGTAAAAACATGTAAATATTGTATCATGTTCCTAAAGGCACTTGTCTTTTCAATCAGTGGTATGTAAATTTTATGAAACAAACAAACAAACAAAAACAAACACCATAGTTTTATGGTATAAGATTATCCCACACATTCCTGATTACTCCTTTTCCCCCAGAAAAAAAACTACCCATCTTTGTGTCTAGCAGGAAGACAAAATGGCCAGACACGGAATGGATGAGTTATGTGGAGTGACCCTTAAAGCAGTATTTAATACTGTTTCTAAAGAAGATACAAATAGATGCACTCCAACCTTTTATCCAATACTACAAGATGAGCGCCGCAACCCCAGAGGCGTCCGCGACGGACCTAATGTTCAGGGTCCCTTCTCCCTTTTACATAATACCTCATCTGTTAATTTTCTTGCCCTGACTGAGATGTCTCAAGACATTATTCCCCAGAAGCTCAAAGACCACTGCCGTTTTATATGTTTCAAGGTGTAAAATGATTAGATGTTGTATAGTGTTTATTCTTTACCCTAATACTGTACATTTCTTCTCCCCAGCAAGAAATGAATATTTTATCAACTTGTCCTTTGCACTGGCATTTGGTGAACTTTACCTGCCTGTGCGTGTCGGGATTTGGTGTCAGTGCCGGTGTTTGAATATATATGAGCAGTTGGGCTAGGGATTATGAGTTATGTACACATTCTTGTATATTTCAATATAGCTCTGTCAAATGCAGCAATTAGAAAAGGTATAAAGGAAATGCAGAGATCGTGAAGATTGGTCTCCACAGGTCGATAATACCAAGCAAATATTTTATATGTGAAGTCTAAAAAAAAAAGTACAAAGCCTAGAACTTCTCTGCTGAGTCTACCCTAAGAAACTTTTTAAAATTACAGTGCATTTTTAAAGTGTTATTTAATAAGCATATATTTACCCATCAAAACTATGTACATACGCATATTTTCTTTTATTTAAAATTTTCACTTACAAAGCTATGTTGTGGCTAAAAATATGATTGCTATTAATAAATCTCCTTTTTTGTTCTCTGCTCCTTAATATTTTAGAGTCCTGCATAACTATTTATATTATAAATATTTACGTTGTAAATAGTTTGCCATTCTGATGCCTTATCTATTAAAATCTTACATGACGTCTCTAATGCGCAAGATACTCTAAGCATTACATTGAAACACTCTGCACATATATTTATGAATAATGTGGTTGAACGGTATCATTTCAGAGTGCAGATGGGAAAAAATTGAATTAGTTCTTTGGGAGTTACCTCCATGTAAGTCTGTAAAGGACTGCAGTCTAATGGTGTTTACATGAATGCTGAAGCCTATTCACATGTGCATCACATTAAGTAGAATCAGAAGTAGGCAGGGTGGTTCTGCATCTGGTACAATGTCTGCAAGGGAAAACCTACCGGTATGTCTAATGGCATCAATATGCATAGGCTTTCCCTGTGTTCTGGAAGCCTACCACAATTGTGGTTCCAGAATGTGGAGAGGGCTTACATGGGTAGCCTTTCCCCTTGCAGGCATGCATGGACATCAAGGCTGGAGCCAAAAGTGGCACACAAGAGGCATGGCCCCACACCCACAGCCCCATTCTAAGCACAAAAGCTGAACAATGTTACCATCGCTGTCAACTTTTCCCTTTTCTTGTGAGGAATCCTATTCGGAATAAGGGAATTTCCCTTTAAAAAAGGGAAAAGTTGACAGCTATGGTAACATTGTTCAGTAGCTTAACTACTGTTATCTATGCTCTGGTAACTTCAAGGTTAGATTACAGCAATGCATTATACGCCTCTGAAGACGGTTCATAAACTTCAGCTAGTGCAGAATTCAGCGGCCAGGCTGCTCACCGGAGCAAGATGGTTTGAGCATATTACACCGATCCTGGCCTGACTGCACTGGCTGCCAATCAGTTTCCGGGCCCAATTCAAAGTGCTGGTTTTGACCTATAAAACCTTAAATGGCTCAGGACTGCAATACCTTAAGAACCGCCTCTTTCCACACGAACCTACCTGGACCCTGAGATCATCTTCTGAGGCCCTCCTTCGTGTGCCTCCTCCTCAAGAGGTCTGGAGGGTGGCAACACGAGACCGGGCCTTCTCTGCAGTGCCTCCCCGTCTGTGGAATGCTCTCCCAGGGAAGTTGCCTAGCGCCTTCATTATCCTATGCCCTTTTAAAATGTGCTCTTTTCTGGGGGTGTGTGTATTGGGTGTTGTTTTTATTCTGATTATATATGTTGTGATCTTTTCTGTGAACTGCCCTGAGACCTCAGGTATAGGGTGGTATATAAACTCAATAAATACTACTACTACTCTATAATATAATAGAAGACTCTCATTTGAGCAGTTGCATTTGCCCTCCAATTGCCAGTAACACTAGAGCTTGGAAATGATCCACTTTTGCCTTAATCTTTGCCTTATGTGCCCTGCCTTTAAGTTGTTCCAAGTAGTTATGGAAAACAGATTTGTTTTGGCACACTGATACAGCAATGCAACTGAACACCAACATGAAAATAAGTCACAATATTACTGTTATTGAACCATAGGCATTGATTCCTTTTCAGAACAAACACTGAAACAAAGTGATATAAGATTCAAATCAATCACAAAAAAGAATGAGAAATACGCTGGTCAAGCTTGCATCTGACTAACTTTGATAAGTGTTGCCAACCCATCCTATATAAAGTCACAGGTTATAGAACAAATAGAGAGCTAAATTCATTCCTGGATGATTACAGAAAATCTATGAAGCTGCACTAGGAGTAATTTTCCCTCAGGATAATTTCTGCAACATTCTTTCTATAATTTAAAAGAATTTTCTGTAAATGCACTCAGCACAATATCTGACAATATAATTGGAAACAATTTAATTGTTTGAGTTTTCCAGAAATGCAAGCATCCTGTAAAATAAGTTTTATAATCATCTAGCACGCATACACATCCTCCCAGGCTTTGTTGTTATTTTTACTCCCCGCCCCCCCAAGCTCACTCTTATCTTTAATACTGAAGCGGCTGGTGATGGCATTTTCTGCTGCTAGTACACTAATGCATTCTGTGCATCTCTTTTAAAATTTATTTCTTGTTTGGATGTGGTGTGCCTCTGAAAAGTTAGCTACTTAGTTATAATGGGAGGTTCTATATATTGTTTACATTGCCCTGATTTTCAGCACCACAAGGTTTGTTTCTTGAAGGGCCCTAGGTCAGTGGAAGAAACACAAGCTTCATATGTAAATGGTCCCACGTTCAATTCCTGACATTTCAGTGTATGGCTGGGAGGAAAGACCTCACCTGGTGAGTTTCAGCAGGTTGAAACTCACCAGGTGAACTCCTTTCCACCACTACATCAGCATAGTGGAAAAAGCTTCATATGCCAAGGCCCTTAAAATGATCCTTTTTGGTTGCATACAGAGCTGCCTTTCCATAATGCAAATCCGTTTCATAAAGAAACTATGAACTTCCAGCTTGCTGTAACTCCAAAAGTAGAAAAAGAGCAAAACCCTTTTTAATGTAAATACATTGCTACTGTGTTAAAACACACACACCTTTCTCCCTACCCCTTTCTCATAAAGTATTTATTAGGTGTTAGGTTTTATAAATTGTTTGGTCCTGCAGCTTTTATTTTAAAAAGAATGAGTTCTTTTCTCTGAATGCATTACCAAGAATCTTGTGGAATACTTCACATAAAAGGAAACAGAAAATGTATAAATGTAAACAGGCTAATTGTATGCAGATATAAATTATGCATGTTGGCCTTATGAAAAAGCCTCCCTGATTTGCAGGGATCTTACTCAGCAGCTTTGCGCCTTGTCTGAGGGGATATTTAGTATGGCTGTGATATGCAGAATTTAAAGCAAAACTTTGAATTCTGAAGGATAAAATATAGCTCAGCTGTAATAAGGCCACGCTACAGAAGGAAAGGGGCTCTCTGCTACTTTATTCATGTTGACTGCTGCGCTTGTTAGCCATGGCATCTAGTAGCCCAGGGATACGGTGCCAAGCAAAGGCTTTGCCAAGACTTAACATTTGCAAAAGGATTAAGGTTAGCTTGATGCTGCTTAATAGGAAAATATAAAACATTATCAAAGCCACAAAGCCCTTTCATGGCTGAAACATTGCTGGGTTATTTCTAGACACTGCTAGCCTGGTTGGCAGAAACAAACCAAAAAACCTTGCAGTGTCCACAGTTATTGTTAACTTTCATGTGAACTATCTGCATATTTGGTAGTCAAGCTAGACATGAGAATGGCAGATCCATGACATGAATTCATTGCTATAGAGTCGGACCTCAGAAGTCGAACAGAATCCGTTCCGGAAGTCCATTCGACTTCCAAAATATTCGGAAACTAAAGCGCAGCTTCTGATTGGTTGCAGGAAGCTCCTGCAGCCAATTGGAAGCCATGAAAGCCCCATCGGATGTTCGGCTTCCAAAAATAGTTTGCAAACCGGAACACTCACTTCCGGGTTTGTGGCCAAGGTACGACTGTATTATTATTATTTTTTCCCTTCACCCTAAGGTTCTAGGATGGGTTATAGTAATTGAAACACACACTATTAAAAACAGTTTAAAACAACTTAACAATTATAGAAATAAGGTGAGTCCTAAAAATATTGTATCAAAAGCCAGCTGTGTTATCAGCATTTGCCGAAAGCTGATGATGGTGCCAGGTGCACCTCTGTGAGAAGGGAGTTCCACAACTTATGGACTTCCACAGAGAATGTCACCTCCCAGGCCACCACCACCAAAGATTCTAAGGGCAGTGGAACAACTAAGAGAACCTTCTCTTATTAATCGTAGCACCCAAGAGGGTTTGTAGGGAATGAGGTGGTCTTTCAGGTTACCTGGGACCTGAGTTATTTAGGGTTTAAACACTAATGTGAGCACGTTACATTGGGCCCTAAAACAAACAGTTGTTCCAGTTTCTTATTGTATGTATGTATTATTTCACCAAGACCGGCTTTGATGGTAATAAACCTCGAAGTGGTTTTCCTCTATAATTGCAATGGCCTATGGTTTTAAGCAATAAATGGATAGGTTGACTGAGAAGCAACTAGTGGCAGGATTTAAAAGCTACCCAGATTTGAAGGAAGAAAGAGGAAGACCCATGTGCCTAGAAAAGCAAGGAGCATGTGCTATGTGTGTTGGGGATACTGTACTTGAACATTGCACTCAAGTCCTGCTTGCAGGCTTCTCAGAAGCTTCTGGTTCACCGCTGTGGGAACAGAAAGCTGGACTAGATGGGCCTTTGGCCTCATCCAACAGGTCCCTTTCCAATGATGAAACAACTTCATTTGGTATATTTTGAAATACCACAGAAAGAGAATACTTAAATTGTGAGGTGGAATGAATTTTCCTGATTAGAATTGTCTCCCACTGAAGTTGCTATTTGCCTGAAATGGTAAATCATATACTGTAAATACCTTACCTGCATGTTTTGCCCTTATGGCTGCTATTGTGGGAGATCCCATTTGCGGTCCTTAGCTTCCTGAAGTAGTGGTGCTACATAATGTAAGATGTTCTCTTTGAAGGGCCACAACCGAACTACTTTGAGAACAAACTTTAACACACATTAGACATAAGCTCACCAGAAATCTTTCTTCAACTGCATCAGGGCCTAAGTCTCTAGAGCTGCTGAGCTTTGTGTAAAACGTGGAGTGGAGGGTCATTCACTTTTACACAAATCACACTCCACATCCACAACTGCTGGTCTACATTTCTACCTAGCATCCTATTACACTTTGCAGAGCAGCTGGCCTGGGTGTACACAACCATTTGTTATCTTCTTCCCTTGCCCTGCAGGTACAAAGCCTCATAGCTAACAGTTTTTGTGTGCCATATACAACATTTAAAGAGACACCTGAGTTGCTGATGGTCTTTACATAGATAGCCTTTGAGAGGGATTATACAGATTCATGGCAGACAGGCTTATCAATGACTATTAGCCATGACAAGCAGACAGCTACATGCAGCCACCATATTCAGAGGCAATGTACTACTCCGATAGCCAGCTGCTAGGGGCAAAGAACAAGGAATGCCTGTCTCCAGCCTGTCAGCTTTCCAGCGGCATACAGTTGGCTACTGAAAGAGACAGGAGGCTGGAGCAGAAGATGGAGTCTTGGTCTGATTCAGTTTAGGCAGTTTGTTTCATAAGACTATTTAAATTCCCAAGATTTGGATGCTGCCTCTGCAAATCAGACCAGGATCTGGTGTACTGCATACTGCTCTGTCCTGAGGAGGAAAGAACATGATACAGGAATATTACTTTTCAGTTCCATTTGATTCCATGTGAGCTGCAGAGGATAGTTGCCTCGGTCTTCTGAATTGTGCCAGAATACCTTAATTAACTCCCTTCCCATAAAAACTTCCATGGCCGCTTCTTTCATTTAGAAAACAGGCTGGGTTGGCCCAGCTCTACCATTAGGCAAATAGAAGGGTAAGAAATGGAGGCAGTGAGAGATTTGACTTTCTTGGGTTCCATGATCACTGCAGATGGTGACAGCAGTCACGAAATTAGAAGACGCCTGCTTCTTGGGAGAAAAGCAATGACAAACCTAGACAGCATCTTAAAAAGCAAAGACATCACCTTGCCGACAAAGGTCCGTATAGTTAAAGCTATGGTTTTCCCAGTAGTAATGTACGGAAGTGAGAGCTGGACCATCAAGAAGGCTGATCGCCGAAGAATTGATGCTTTTGAATTATGGTGCTGGAGGAGACTCTTGAGAGTCCCATGGACTGCAAGAAGATCAAACCTATCCATTCTCAAAGAAATCAGCCCTGAGTGCTCACTAGAAGGACAGATCCTGAAGTTGAGGCTCCAGTACTTTGGCCACCTCATGAGAAGAGAAGACTCCCTAGAAAAGACCCTGATGTTGGGAAAGATGGAGGGCACAAGGAGAAGGGGACGACAGAGGATGAGATGGTTGGACAGTGTTCTCGAAGCTACTAACATGAGTTTGGCCAAACTACGAGAGGCAGTGAAGGATAGGCATGCCTGGCGTGCTCTGGTCCATGGGGTCACGAAGAGTCGGACACAACTGAACGACTGAACAACAACAACAACCATTAGGCAGTGTGAGGCAGCTGCCTCAAACAGCAGGTGCTGGGGGGTGGACAGTGGTGACAAGGAGCTGGAGACTCAAGAGCTGTGTGTGCAACATGGTACAGCGTGTACTCCCTAAACTAGCCTGCTATCCCACTGAAGTGAGTCTCAACTGCCCATCTGGTTGGTTTCTGTTTGTGGAAGCTGCCATCTTACGTTATGCTCCAGACAGCAAAATGCCTTAGGTCAACCTTGAGAAATGGTCCAATCTGAGCTCCTTAGGAATATAGGATTAATTATGCTCCTTTGGTTTCAGTTACTGTTGCTCTAATTTCTTCTCTAGGAGGCAAAATTTGACTCGTGCATTCATGGTCAACATCACTCAGTGCCTTCCAGCTTGACTTTTTCTGTGGTCCTGTGGAAGTGGCAGTGCTAAAAATAAATGCTAGCTCTCTGAATCAGAGCCCAGTTGAAGCCCGAGCCAAAACTCCCAATGACTTTAACATGAGCCAAATGAGAGCAATGCTTAAGAATCCCACCCACTATTTTGTACCTATGTAATAAACCGAAGACTACATAACCAAGTAAAGTGTGTGCATTTCATGTGTTTTGTAGGGTTTTCTCCCCCTCTGGCTCCCATTACAATGAATGTTTCCAATTTGGGTCATTTCTCTCTTGCTGATGCCAGTTTTCCAATCCAGCATGATCCAAATTAAATAACCTTCTATTGTGCCAGTCCCGATAAGCGTCAGCTTACTATGAGCAGAATTTGGGGCTTTGCCTGACAAGATGATTATTGCAATATTTAAACAACCCTTAGGGTCCTAATTCACTAGCAATTTATGGTGCATCAAATTCATGACTGCCATCTTAGCAAAACCCATGTGTAGCCTGCCATGAAAATGTGCTAAAAACTGAAAAATGCATTTACTCTACTTGCTTCGCTTCTTTGTTGTGTGCTAAAGAGCATAGTAATAGCCCACGAGGCTCAGAGAGCCAGACAAGCTTAGTTCTGAATTTAAAAAACTATGAATAAAAAGATATTGGCAAAGGCAATCATGCTGTTGTTCTTGTTGCCTATTTGGGAAAAACCTGAAACAATATCTGTGCTCCGTTTGCTCCTTTGGAACACAACACAGCTTACCATCTTTGATCACTTTTATGTTCATCCATCAATATCCTTATGAGGTGAGTAAAATGATAGAATAAGCTCTTTATTAAAGAGCTGGGTCACCAGAGTTAGATCTTAAGAATTCGAAGGGGTTGAAAGGTGAAACTAATGACCTAGGGTGGCATTTAACTAAGTTTTACTCAAGAGTACATCCACTGAAATGAATGAAAGGAAGTTACATTATTTTCTCTCCTGAAAGCAACCAGCAGTGCTTGTTACTCAGATTTGTGTATGAATGCCTATTTCTTCCCACCCAAGGCAATGTGAAATATTTCAGTTATATTCACGAACATTCAGATCTTAAGAACCAACCCAGCACTTCCTAGAATTAAGAAGGCTCTCAGCACCAGAATAAAGGCTCAATCAGCACCCATCTCCAGCCCTTGTAGCGCTGCCGCTGTAGCTGTTGGCACTATAGTACTGCTCCCCTTCCCCATTTCAACATTTCTGTACCCATAGCTCTATTTAGATTTTTTTTTAAGGCAGGGATAGCGAACCCATGGTCTTCAGGAGTTGTTGGACTTCAACTTCAATCAGTCCCAGATAGCCTGACAAATGGCCAGGAAAGAGGAGAGTTGAATGACATCTGGAGGAATATCAGTTCTAAGGAGAGGGGTGAAAGCAATGCACGGACAGGGCCCCCCTGTCCCTGACTTGCACATGTTGATCTGCTCTGTGTGCACAGTGTATGGAAGACACGGGCAGCATGGCCAGGAGATGTGATCCCAATTCCAAGTTCACAAATTGATTCTTTCCATATTCAGAATGCCAGACTGGGTGTTCATATAACAGCATTATGCAGCATTCCAAGCCCACTTGTTGGTGCAGCAGTAGCAGTGGACAGACTTCCATGACTCTCTGCTCTGGCAAGGCATAGAATGTGGTGGTACAAACTACTATCTGTCCGGTTGTTGCAGCTAAAGTAGACCTTTAAAATAAGGCTTCTCGGTATTTCCTGTGTTAACTATCAAACCTGAGTAATTATTCAGTCCTGAAAAGTGAGCCTCATAAAAAATGGAAGGCTCTATAAGAAACTTCTTTGCACATGTGTGTGGACATGTTCACATACACAACATCTTCACTATCATATTAAAAAATCTTTCTCTATGTGAAAAATGCCAGCCTCCCCACAGCACATTGTAATTCTGGTAGCCTTTGAAATGAGAGGTGTTATCAAAAATATCTACAGAATTATTACCAGTAGTGCAGTCAGATAGGATATTTACAAAGGATTTCAAAACCCATTTACAATATCTGCTGTGTTTGTGAATTGGCAAATACTAAGAGGAGCTTAGGCTGTACAATGGCAACGCTGAGCATAATCGGTGTAGATCAGATACACATTATCAAATCAAAAGCATTTTATTTATGCATTATGCAGGATCATGAATCATATTTGTGTAAGTTCTATGCCGGAATGCAAAAGGAGTTGGAAATCCAAGTGCAGCCACACCAGCATGTAATCCCATTATGAATAATCGCATCCAACAGAGGCATAATAGAGCAAGCCATTACATTTTGAGGTACCTTTGGATATTCAAGGGTAACAAAATAGCCAGGCCTATGTGGCAGATGAACACCAACTCATGTACACTCGTCTGAGAAAATCAGTTGGCAGAGTGGGGCAGATTACTGGCTAATGGCTCCATTATGTACAGAAGCTATAACTGTTAGCTATTTTACATATGGACAAAGGAGAATTTATTTGATGGCCCACAGCCCAGCAGACACCAGAGAGGGGACGGCTTCCCCTTAATACCAGAGACATTAAATAATCACATGAGTGGGGAGGGTGGAGAGGTGGCATTAATTCTGTGTTATTTTCTACAGCAGAGAGTTTTAAAATATTCACTGAGGAAATGCAATCAAACAGCACAGAGGAGAGGGGAAAGTTCTCACAAGTTAAGAGGGTCTAAGGTATAAGTTCTTTTCCCTATTGAAGAGTGGCAATGTGCTTCATTGGATAGTTATTTGATGATAAGATGTTATCTTCCAGAGCATTTATTTGCTCAGGGGGTGGCGGAAGGGGAACCACAGCTCTTAAACTACTTTCTGATCACAGAACATTTATGTATTTTTCTCACACACACGTTTATGCAATTACTTTCATTGCTATACTTAAAGTAAAAACTAAGCAAACCTGAATGCAGCATTAAACAGGAAAACCTGTTCAGTCCTCCAAGCAATCTCATCTTTATTGTCCGTGCATGTTTGCATTATCATGTCAGATTGTGCTATAATAACCATTATCCTAAAAGATCATGGGATTCGTTGCAAATTACAGTGAAATAATATGCAATCGTTATTTCACCCACGACTGAAACCACAGCATTTTATATTGCCTTAAATGCTCTCTTTTATCCTTTAGACACAAATGGCAGAAAAAAGGTCTAAACAAAATTCCACACGACCACATAATTAGGTAAAGCTGTAGAGCATATTCTCTTTATTGTCCACTACACAGTACGCTGCGTGAACGCGTGTTGTCCCCCTTTTGGGTGGTTTGAAACCGCAGTATGGTGAAGTGCTGGATTTTGTCTCTTTGACATTGACCAAGGGGTGACTACGGGGGTAAACCGAGTTTTTGGCAGCAGTGCTTCAAGGAGTACTTTAACAGGAGGAAATTCTAGATTTTACATATATACACATACAATCAGCCTATGAGTTTAAAATTGTTTTCTCTGTGTATATATATTTTAAAGTTCTTGTCTGTGGTTCTTTCGTCTCGCGATTTTACTTGTAAAATGCCTAATAAAGGTGTGATAAGTAGTAGGTAAAGCCAACCATATCAACAACAGCAATATACCTTTAAAATTAAAACCAATTCTTAAGAGCCTAACTATAGTGATAAAGAACATGGTGTGGTTGTGATCCTAACTATACTTCCACAAGGTCCACTGTACATAAACCGATGGAGTTTACTTCTGCATGTTCAAGGTGCTTAAAGGTTGGATACACAGTTTTGAAGACTGGAACCCTGAACTCCACAGTCTAAGGCGGCATACAGCAGAATACTTTTAAAGCAAATTCTGGATTTCTTATTGCAGGAGAGCCAGTGTGGCGTAATGGTTAGAGTGTTGGACTAGGACCTGGGATAGCAAGGTTCAAAACCCCATACAACAACGAAATTCACAGGGTGACCTTGGGCCAGTCACCATTTCTTAGCCTGGCGTACCTCACAGGGTTGTTGTGAGGGTGAAATGGGGAGGAGGAGAATCATGTAGACCACCTTGAGTTCCTTGGAAGATAAAGCTGGCATCTAAATGTAATAAAATAATAAATTCGAAGCACATTTTCCCCCCTCCAAGAATTCTGGGCACTGTAAATTGTTAAGGGTTGATGGGAATTGTAGCTCTGTGAGGGATAAACTCCATTTCCCAGTTCATTCTTCATACTGCAGGTCAGAGAGAGGCTGATACCCAGTTAAAAATCCCCACCCCCTCTTAGGTTGTAGCAAACGTCAATCTACTTACATTTCCCTCACTGGCCAAATGAAGCACTCAGTAAACCTCTTGCTCCATTGACTGCATGCAGACTGGTTGCACTTTTAAATTTTCAAAAAACTAAGTAAATAAACAAAATTTCCACACAAAGTAACGACCGATGACTTTGTTTTTCATCCCTGGCTGCGATGTATTCAGGCAGCGCATGCACACTAGGATTACAACATCTGGTTGTGAATCTCACTTGTAGTATCTCTTAACTTCTGTGCTTTCTTTGGCAGTTTCTTTCCATGTCTTGCTAATTCCATTGCCATGAGTGACAGCATAACCAACCCCTGTACAAGGCACTAACATGTGGCCCCTGTAATGTTGCTCAGAATGGAGTATGGCCCTTGGTCTGAAAGGTTCCCTGCCCCCGAAAAAGAGTATTAATTGTGAAACGGACCCACTCATGTATTAGAACTGAATTGAGTACGAAATCCTACCTCCCAGTTTGCCCTTGAATTCCTTCATAACTTCTTGGGTTAGCTTGTAAAATCAGCTCGACATGTCCCCATGTCGATTTGCATTACTGACTGATGTGGCAGAGTCAAGTTGATCTGTCTATAATTTATGCTTTATAACCTGTAAAGTGAAGAGGAGCAACAGAAATATACATCTTAACCCCGTCTCTTTAAGGCTATATTCAGGTGAATAGCTCAAGCCAAAGCAATTAACATGCGTAGTCATGGCTATTAGCCTGTGGAACAAAGAACTGAAGGGACTTTTGAGCCTTGTGGACCCCTATTAGGAAATTAGATTTTGACTTTGACTTTTAATATGATCAAAAGAAATTAGGGGGGAAATGGTTTGTGCAACGTAGTCAATGTAATCCTGAATGGATCTGGGAATATATTGTGGGTACTTCTTTGAAGACTGATTGTGGAAATACTTATGAGAAAAATATATAAAGGCAGATTTTTTAAGTCATCTACAAATAAAGCAACAGAGAGGGGAGATATATAGGAAAAGAAATGAAAAATTGATTCACCCTAAGCCATACCGGTACAACTACTCAGCTTATTTACATCCACCAACTTCAGAACATTTGCTCTGTCATTTCTTGACATCCAAAGCTAGTGAACCACTGCTTGCAATAATTAATAATAATAATAATAATAATAATAATAATAGCAGCAACAACAGCAGCAATCATTCTACTTGTTGATATTCAAATAAATAATAGCATGTTACTTCAAGGCATTATACAGTGGTGCCTTGGTTTACAAACTTAATCTGTTCCAGAAGTCCGTTCTTAAACCAAAACCATTCTTAACTGAGGGGCGCTTTCCCTAATGAGGCCTCCTGCTGCCGGTTTTGCAGAATTCGTAAACCGAATAGTTCGTAAACAGGGCTGTTCTTAAACTGAGGTGCCACTGTACTGCTGTCCAGCTAACTGTCACACATAGTGAACAAATGCTGCAGGGTGTTTTTTTTAGTGACATGCAAGCACCCCTGGGGTTTGTGTAAATGCAGAGCTTTTTTTAACCTGGAACTCACAGGAACTCAGTTCCGGCACTTCTCAAGTGGGCACCATTGCCATTATAAGAGAACAAGGGGAAGCGTTCACGGTGAGTTCCGGCACCTCTTTTTCTAGAAAAATAGCACTTCAGATTGCATAATTAGAAATTCGAACAAATTTCCCTTTAATCAGCACCACTATGCTACTCTTAACATAAAATCAGTTACAGGTGGGTAGTTACAGGTTACAGGTTTTCCACACCTATCAGCTGATCACCCATTCCCACCACCCTTCTAAGTAATACCCCTCCCCACTCCCTCACTATATTTAAGGATCTGGTGACTTCTGTTTCAGTGTATCTGAAGAAGTGTGCATGCACACGAAAGCTCATACCAAGAACAAACTCAGTTGGTCTCTAAGGTGCTACTGGAAAGAATTTCCTATTTTGTTTTAACATAAAATGTTTCTCCTACTTTGCTATAATTTCTGTGTAAGGAAAATCCCATGCTCATTATCTGTGAGTATTGTGTCACAAGTACATAGACAAAAGCCAATGCATGCAGTTTAATTTTTTTGCAGATCAACATTAAGTAGGCCTTAATACATCTGGTATGAAGGAAACCCAGAGTCAGCGTGGGGCATCTGGGAGGAAATGGAAACATATGCAATGCTTACTTATCAAACCTAAATGTATTTTACTGCTTCAAGAATGTAAAATCCATCATTTATAACTTAACATATAATATTGTGCTGGTTGGCATATCTATTAAATTTACACAATCATGGGGATTATGGGTAGGCTTGCAGCCTCAAAGGTATAAATGCCTTTCTCTTGTGCAAGCCAAGTTGAGTTTATACCCAATACTAAAAAGGGAACTGCACATTTCTGCACACTGTACAGCTTAAGCACATGCATCTTCTTAGTTTTTGCCACTTGAGAAATAGTACAAAAATAAAAGCTGAAACTAGAAAGCAGTAGATAGTTTCCCTCCCATGACTACCACGAGTAAGGAACAAGGATGTCTAGAATCAGCACGAACCACACAGAATTAATATTATGGGATGGGACTGGTCTGTATAAAGCCAGAAAGCAACCAATGCAAACTTGTATGCTGGGAATGGCCCAGGGCTTACAGAGTCAAATAACTGTATCTATTTCTATGGAAACATAATGTTGTAAAATACCTCAATGACTTTAAATGCTACACTCCATTTCTTTGAGCTTAATTTATCATAGAAAAGTGGGGTACAAATGTAAAAATAAATCACTAGACGAAATCTTTAAAATAACTACTAGTATATATACCCTCACTTTCCACTTGATGTTTTTTTTTCCCCCCAGCCAGAGTTGTCACTGCAGAAACACTTTGGAAAACTGTGCTCCGAAAAATGAAGAGAAAGAAAAACTATAATAAGCAATAAATTTTGCACCTTCTCCCACAAAATCTATACATAAAGGCTTCCCCCTTTATATTTTTCTTTGCATGTTTATGGTTACAGACCACCTATTTTTTGTCATTATTATTATTATTATTATTATTATTATTATTATTATTATACAAATCCTCACTTTTAACCACATTGGAAATAATAATGCAAACTTGGGGGGGGGGGGTCCTTAAGTCCTGATCCAGCTTTCTGCTCATTCACATATCTTTCCCAAATACAATGTCACAATTAAGTTGTGGCTCTGCATTTTGTTTAGATTAAACCATGTCTTCATGCTATGCTTTTCTATTTGGGATGCTTGAGTGCTACTCCTCAGTACAAGGGAGTTATAAAGCTTTCACATGACTTTCTTAGCTTCTGTGAAACCTGTCCTTCTGATTTGTCTTCTCATTTATTAGCCCTGATCTTACAATGGAAATTACACATCGTTTTTGCACTTTGGGCGCTAGCCAATTACATTTATATTTGAGTTCCATTAGAAGACTTTCACGCATGAGTTAGCCTGTCTACATTCTTCCCACTTGACCAAACTCTTCAGATTTTAAAGGTGTTTTTAGCTCAACTTGTATAAGACAAAAAATAAAAATCCTATACTGCTGGGCAGGAGGCAGAGAATCCCCAAGCCCAATAACTTCATCATACTTATTAGAGGGAAGAGGAGAGAGAAACTAGATCTCCATCACAGACATTACTGCTTACAGTTAACCCATTGCCATCAAATGTAAAGATGGCTTAGGAAAGAAATCAAAATCCTTTCAATTCCATAAACTCCTTGACTTCATATTCCCAGTGCAAATCTTCTGGGCTTTTTCCTGCTCTCTTTAAACAAGTGGTGAAATAGCAGGCTTGTGGTTTCAGATATAGGGATAATTAAATAAGAAGGAGGGAACCAATAAAGTGAAAGGGCAGGTACTTTCATTTAAACAATTTCAAACTAAATTTACCCTTCTTTGAAATTAAAAACAGTTCTACAACTCAGGGAACACCTGGTATGCTGAAAATGAAATTACATGCTCACATATATTCTTAGTGTATAATATGCCATACCACCTTCCATTATCAGATTTTATAAACATGAGCTACAGAAAATTCCTCTCATTTTTATTATGGGAGTTTAAATCCATATATTTGATGCAGTGGGCTATCTGAACGTTAGCAGCAATGCTCTCTGTTATGTTTTGTTCAAATGATATTTGGAGAAGAAAACCCAAAGGGCCAATATGAAAAACAGAACAAAAAAGTGAAGCCAAATAGAGGAGCAAAAATGCTTTAAATCCTATCCATGGTATTGCCTTCATCAGAGAAACTAAAATATAAGGAACAATTCACACATATAATAATTTAAACTAAGCATAAACTATATCTGTATTAGTATCATTTTATAATCCATGACATAAAATATTATACAAAACCTACAGAATGTTTACAAGCCAATTAAAACATGTCTAGTAGTATTAGTATTAGTATTAGTAGTATTTAAATTCATATACCACCCTTAATCTGAAGATCACAGGGTGGTTTGCAGCATAAAAATACAAAATACATAATAAAAACAAAAACAGAACAAACCAATAGCCTCCTCTCCCACAAACACATTTAAAAGGCCATATAATCAGTCAAAGGCCTGCTTGCAGATAACATTTTTCCCTGGCTCCTAGAGACTTATGTGAAAAATATCACTCCCATAAAATATGAAACAAGATTGTTACTACATAAAATACATTTTTTATCAACTAGAAAGCCAAAATTGAACCCTATTTCTCAATAAAACCAATAAAACTTTCCATCACTTGGCCAGAAGCAGGACCATGAGAGAGAGGGACTGTGGCTTCTGATGTGCCAGACCCACAGCCAACAAAGAATGAATGAATGAATGTCATTTTGAAAGAAAGAAAGAAAGAGAAGAAAGAAAAGAAAGAGAAAGAAAGAACAAGAAAGAAAGAAGAAGAAAGAAAGAAAGAAAGAACAGGAGCATTGGCCCAGTATGTATACCTTAAGCTGGCCCTGGCAAAATACACACACCGCCTGTGAAATTAGCAAATCACAACAATGGCCCTATAACACCCCTTAAGAGCTGCTGTTTTCACCTTCCATTTTCCTGCTCATCAATAGTTTTCTATTCTTTGGAATTTCCATAGTCTGCCCTTCCTTTTCCCCTTCCAACCACAGTGCATCTTTCCTGTGGTGGCTTTCTCAGAGATCAGGTACTCCCTGTAAGTTGTTTTCTACAACTACGACTACAGAACAAGTGTGGGTGGATGTTAAAAGAATCTACCCACATCAAATGTAAAATGTAAAACGTAAATGAACACTGCAAAGAGGCTTTAATATGTTTCTTACCAGACAAGACATTGTTGCTCTTGGTCGGAAGTCAGAATGGGGAGTAGAGATTCAGCTGGATGGGGCAACATCTTTAAACCTGAAGATGCAGATGTGCAGGTTGGTTGTACTTCTGGAATTAACTCTGAGCCTGGATGCCCAGATTTTTACAACGGCCAAAAGTGCTGTTGCAGCTAAAGCTGGTGCACCAGCTGCTCCCATTCCTGGAGATCTCTGATCTGGCCAAAGTGACACAAGTCTTGCTTGGGTTACAGGTAGGTGCCGTGTTGGTCCGCCGTAGTCAAAACGAAAAAAAATAAAAAAAATCCTTCCAGTAGCACCTTAGAGACCAACTAAGTTTGTTCTTGGTACCAAGAACAAACTTAGTTGGTCTCTAAGGTGCTACTGGAAAGTCTTGTTTGGATTACACTAACTGGCCCAAAATGAATGTAGCCAAACTGTTGACTGGGGCTGGTTATAGAAAACATACAACTCCCTTGTTACAACAGCTCGACTGGCTACCTGTCTGGCACAATTCAAAGTGCTGGTTATGATTTATAAAGCCCTATACCACTTAGGTCCAAACTATCTGAAGGAACATTTTGTCCTATACCGACCTGCCCATGTTTTGAGATCTTCAAGGGAGGCCTTTCTCTGTCCCACCACCCTCACAGGCATGTCTGGTGAGGACATGGAAGAGGACCTTCTCGGTGGCTTCTCCCAGACTTTGGAACTCCCTTCCTAGAGAAACTTGACTGTCTCCCTCCTTGTTGTCCTTCTGCCAGCAGGTGAAGACCATTTTATTCCGACATGTTTTTGAGAACAGACTGTTTTTAAGGAAAGTGTTTTTAACAGTATTGTGCTGTTTGTACTATCTGTATTTTAACAGATTTGTTTTTATATTGTTTTGATTCTACTATACTTTAATTACTTTTAAACTATTTTCTTTTATATGTTTCTGTATCTTATCTGTGTTGTTTTAATCTGTGTAAGATGCCTTACATTGGGGAAAAGGCAGGATATAAAATGATGATGATGATGATGTAGGAGCTAAAGACATTAAGAATTAATTGTATAGCTTTCTAAAAAGCTGTATAGAAAATAATATACTCCACCAAGTGGTGGAAGCAGAAAGTACAGAAAAAAACATAGTGTCCAAACTCAGCATGTCACACTTATTTGCATGTTGGAGAGAGTTGTGCTCTATGTTTTATTGTAACTGACGGAATAAGTTAATGAACAGAAGGGTACCTGGGACACTTGTGCATCTTTGTAGGCTAGCTCCTTGTCACTCAGTGCTGATGCTAGTTTGCCCTGAATAATAGTGGCCTCTGGAGAGCAGTTGGTAGAGAGGTAGTTGAGCAACAACCTGTTCCCTGTCACTGCCATAAAATAATGTAAGCATCTATCCATGTGCCGAAGGGTTCTGTGAACCACCCTTTATTTCTATAAAAATCCAAAATGTTTTCTTTGGGATGCTGGGGGATAAAACTGATTTCCTATTTGAAAAGAATTCACAGCTACCTTTCCAATTTCCTAAAAATTATGAAGGGGATTAAATAAAGTTGTTTCAACAATTATTTTTGAATTAATTTTCCACATTAGAGACTCAGCCAGCAAAATCAGCAAAACCATGGCATGTTTCTACTAAGGTTTAGTACTTTCTCATTTCAAATGAAAAACACACTCAAATGGCACACTTTAAAAACATTAAAAAGGAGAAAAGCTATTTTTCTGGAACAATTTATAAAACATTTTGTGGTTTAAAACAAGCAAAATTACTCCACAGGTGAAGCTTAAAAAACTGAAGGTACGTCAAAAACTAGCAGGCAAAATGCAGAAAAGCTATTTATACAAAATTAAAGTGCTTTGTAATAGTAAGGTTAATGGAATGAGAGAAGAGAACAGGGTAGGGAAGATAATTTAGTGAAGTTTTTAAAAACCATCGTGCCAAACCATAGCTAATCAGAATAACATATTTTATCACTGAACGTGTAGTTTATAGTGTTGATCTGCACAATTAAAAAAAAAAGTTTTGTGGGAAAAGGCCATTATCTCTTTTCCCTAGGAAGTTATAGACTTTGCCAAGATCTTAAATGTTCATGATGTAGAAACAGGCATTGCATAAAATCTCTTTGTTCTTGATTGCTTAGAAGCATTTTCTGGAGTAATATTGGAAATTAAAGTTTAAGGATCAAGACCCCCATTGCTGTGCAACACTATGTTTAAGTATAATGAGAAGAACAACTGTTTGGTTTTCTGTAGGTAAATTACTGCTACTTTATGTGGGACCTGTTCAGTCACAGAATATATGATGCAATATCAATTGACCATGAACTAGCAAGTCTGTAATGATCCCATGCATTGCCACACTGTAAGAAAAAATGGGTTAGTTAGACAGAACTAAACAATTGCTGTAGTGCTCCAGCATCACTACCCATGGCACTGTGTGTGCGGAACATTGCAACCAAAGCTGATAGGAGAAGTTGTGCATGTTTTGGTATTTGTGTAGAGCCACTTCTCACAAATACTGCACAACACATAGATGGTGAGAAGTATAGATGCTGGGCTCAGCTGTAGCAGGGAACAGAGTTAGCTTCCACTGCTCTGATACATTATTTGGATGCATGTGTGTCTGTGGGGTGTCATCTGTGTTCTGAAACCTGCTGTTGTCATACTACTGCAAATATGAAATTGAACACATATTTTGGGCTGGGGAATCCGTGGTGCAGGTGCTGTTGGATTTCAACTCTTGTCATTCCTGAACATTGCCTATGTTGGCTTGGGATGATGGGAGTGGGGACTCCAACAACATCTGAAGAGTCACAGCTTCCCCAGTCCTGGCCTAACAGAATAACACATTTAAAAAAAAAAGTTTTAAAATGACAGTGTGGCTTCAAGAGTATGACTATGAGGACCCCCCCCCCCAGCAAAATTTCCAGCTTTTGAGGAAAGAGGGAAGCAGATAGGTGAACAAATGGCAGGACCTGAGAGATGGGAGAGCTGTGTGGAGGCCCAGTTTGCTTTGAGGGAAGTGGGAAAATGGTTTATAGGTTGTTTCTAAAGTTTCTGAGGATTTTTTTATTATTGTCCATTGAGTTTCCCTGCCAGCAGACTATCCCAATGGTCGTGATAACAGACACTTTCCCAGCGAAACCAAAGCCCATTATACATTTGTGAAGAGAAAAGCATAGAAACCCCCACATCTTACTTTCATCTGCGAGGGACATTTCCTTTGTTACCATCTTCCAAAGAAATATTTCTCTCTCTTAAATGTTTCATGAACCCCACTGTTCCAATAACTGGAGTATTGTGTTGTTGAAAATAAAAAGCATTTGTAAGAAGCTCTTCTGCAACTATCTATAAATAGACCCCTTTGCAATCCAAGAAATAACATGTTGTTTTGGGGGAAGGGAAGCACTGACATTGCTGTTCTATTGTCACCCAATGGTAATTGAAAATGTGTTTCTGTATTCCTCTGTAAGCAGAGTGCAAATTGACAAAGGGGGGATGGAAAACCTCAGTGATAAACAAGAAAAATTTTGTGACTTCTATCTTGCACTGGTGATCTTAGGTTCTTCTTTCTTATTATCCAGCACATTATTCCCACCAACTCCTCAGTGGTACACCGTTTTTTTCCACGTGTCTCCTTGATTCAATTAATAGTGAAGTGTCTCATGTGCTGAAGCAAGAATTATAGTCTAAAACAATCATATGGCACCCAGTTGTGCTTGCCTTTATCATTTTGTGGATGTTTTGTACTGAATTAAAACTGAGGATGATGAATTAATATGTTGCATCCAGTGGTACCTAAACTGAGATGGGCTTATTGCAATAAACTCTGGCTTGTTTTTACTGACTGTTGGGTTGTAAAGAGATCATGTGGAAGATGGCAGCAGTTCCACATGTTTTCAGATGATCAAATGGCATCTGCAGTCATCAAATGCCCATATGAATGCATTCTAAGTAAGAGCTTCCAGATTTGGCTCAGGGATTCCTTTGTCTAAAGGCAGACATGAAAAAGAACAACAGCAACAACAACCTTTCCTGACAGGCTTGGACCAGCTCCAAAACTGAAGCGACAGCCTCTTCCACTGTGGTTTTTGCTCAGACTGAACCAGCCAGGTAATTCTGAGGCGGAGGATAGATGTGGGCACCCATCTATTAGGATCTAGACTGGGACCACCAGCTCATGTCAGATAGGCCACCGAAAAGCAATCAAATGGCAATGATTTTCAATCACCACTGACAGGAGGGTGGATTCAAACCAGTGACCTAGAGGTGAAATGCTCCATATCCTATTACTAATCCTCAAAATTATTCCTTTTCCCACAGCTGAGCCATGAACGACATGAAAAAAAAGAAAAGGAATGTGAGAAGAATTGCAATGTGCATGCAGAGCCAGTAATTCATGAAAGGCTAGCAAAAATCCATGCCTAGTATGTGAATATTGTTACGTTGATAGCATTGTCTGGACATTCTTGCTGCTTTTCCTGACAAGGGTTCAAGAAATGAGAAACAAAAATTCACTCTGGTAGACCTGTTCCAAGTCCATACTTTGAACTATGAATTGTATAACATACCGCTTACTACTGAGTAAACAGGTATAGGCTTGCACTGTCAGTCCTATATGATTTAAGAGGAATCATGCAAATTAAAACTGTCATTGAGATAAAGCAAAGTCAAGTCAGATATGCCCAGTGTTACCATCCTATTCCTGATACGTGTGGAATCTTGTGCAAGTCTGTCTTTGTTTTCTTGATTAAACTAAGTCTCATTTCCATCAAGGAAAAACTGTTCTTGGTTAGACTTCTCCTTCATTGTCCAGCTGATGGTCCTGTTGCCCCTCATATGCCCCTCATACTACTGGTGCATGAAATCAATACAGCAGCTATGTGATTAAAGCATATGTTCTGCATTGTGCATTGACAGCTTTAATTTTCATGCCTGCAGACCTTGTTCACCATAGCCAAGGTGCTGGTACATGAAGAGGAACTAATGCATGCTTATTTGCAGCAAATGTGCTGTATCTGACTTAATACACATCAACCAATCAGCCCACGTGAATTCTGAAGGAAAGTGCTTTTGAAAGAAACCTGGGATTTGTATGAGCCACCTTGCGTCACAGTGCATTAATATGCTATTCAAGCCTCTTTTCTCGCCCCCGCCCCCAATAGAAATCAGCCCATAAGAAGAGATGGTGCTGTAGTCATAGGACTCTGTATATAGAGTGTCTCTGATTCACTGAGCTGAGAGCTTATTGACTGGCCAAGCCTAACATGTTTACAGAACCTGAGCAGCTTAGAACCTGTGCTACACTCAAACACACAATTCTTTTCTCGCCCTGTGAGAAATCCTTCCCAGATTGACATCTGCTGTTCAATAGCTGCCTAATGAGTTGCTTAGAAACTGTTACCAAAAATTAATGAGTCAAGTCACAGTTACAATTACCATACTGCAGATCACCTTACTGTATTGGATTGCCGTTGACTTCTGTCTATAGATTGTTATGCCACAAATACTGGTTAAATGGGGTAACTATTCCAGCAGAATGCACTGTCTCTTTTTCTTAGGTATTAATTGGGTGCCTCAGGGTTCCGTCCTCTCCCCCATGCTTTTTAACATCTATATCAGGGGTCAGCAACCTTTTTCAGCCATGGGCCAGTCCACCGTCCCTCAGACCATGTGGTGGGCCAGACTATATTTTTTTTTGGGGGGGGGGGAATGAACGAATTCCTATGCCCCACAAATAACCCAGAGATGCATTTTAAATTAAAGCACACATTCTACTCATGTAAAAACACCAGGCAGACCCCACAAATAACCCAGAAATGCATTTTAAATAAAAGGGACGCATTCTACTCATGTCTAAAAATGCTGATTCCTGACCGTCTGCGGGCTGGATTGAGAAGGCAATTGGGCCACATCCGGCCCACAGGCCTTAGGTTGCCTACCCCTGATCTATATGAAGCCGCTGGGAGAGATCATCAGGGGGTTTGGGCTCGGTGTTCATCAGTATGTGGATGATACCCAGCTCTACCTCCCTTTTAAATCAGAACCAGTGAAGGGGGTGAGTGTCTGGAGGATGGATAGGGGCTAACAGATTGGGGTTGAATCCTGACAATACATATGTACTGTTTTGGGGGGACAGGGGGCGGGCAGGTGTCGGGTGTCAGGGACGAGCCATGGGTTTCCAGTTTCCCAGAGGAAGGGGGAGATGTGGGGTTGGAAGAGGAGAACTTTGTGCCCGAAGGGGAGGGAGACAATGAGGGGCGAGACGTTGAAAGAAGTCTAAAGGAAGAGGCAGGAATGGCTGGTGAACCAAGAAGTTCACAGGATCAGAAAGAGTTAAGCTCAAGCTCAGAATCGGGGGGGGGGTTTGCCCCAGCCATCACAAGATGTGTGGAGAAGAGGAGGGGCCAGAGGCGAGGTGGGAGACTTCCGCCATTTTATGGGATGCTGGAGGAGCAAACACAGGCCTCAGCAGAAAGGCTCCCGTGGTGATTGTCGTGAGGAGAGGAAGCTCCTGACCATGACATCAGGGACTCCCTGGTCCTGAATGGGGTAACTGTGCACCTGAAAGATCAGGTGCACAGCCTGGGAGTCATTTTGGACTCACAGCTGTCCATGGAGGCGCAGGTCAATTCTGTGTCCAGGGCAGCTGTCTACCAGCTCCATCTGGTACACAGGCGGAGACCTTGCCTGCCCACAGAGTTGTGCATGCTTTGATTATCTCCTGCTTAGACTACTGCAATGCGCTCTACATGAGACTACCTTTGAATGTGACTCGGAAACTACAACTAATCCAGAATGTGGCAGCTAGACTGGTGACTGGGAGTGGCCACCGAGACCATAAAACACTGGTCCTGAAAGACCTACACTGGCATCCTGTATGTTTCTGAGCACAATTCAAAGTGTTGGTGCTGACCTTTAAAGCCCTAAACAGCCTCGGCCCAGTGTACCTGAAGGAGCATCTCCACCCCCATCATTCATCCCGGACACTGAAGTCCAACTCCAAGGGCCTTCTGGCGCTTCCCTCCCTGCGAGAAGTGAGGTTACAGGGATACAGGCAGAGGGCCTTATTGGTAATGGCCCTGTGGAACGCCCTCCCATCAGATGTCAAGGAAATAAAAAACTACCTGACTTTTAGAAGACATCTGAAAGCAACTCTGTATTGGGATTATTTTTTTATGTCTAATGTTTTGCAATTTTTTATGTGCTGTAAGCCCCAGAGTGGCTGGGGAAACCCAGCCAGATGGGCAGGGTATAAATAACAAAATTTTGTTGTTGTATGAAAAACACATTTCATGACAAAGTTAGTGGTAAATCTAAACAGATGGTTTCATTTGACTTATAACCCCTGTTGCTGAAAAATATACACAGAGCCATTCTCTCATGTATGGCGCATAGCTGTGATGACATCATCAGCATGGCTTCCATTGCAAAAGCAACAGGCTTTTATGGGACTGGAGCTCCAATCCTATTGCATGGTACTTTTCTCAGGCACAAATGAAGATAGGATGCAGACAGGTGCTCTTACCAACAGGGGATGAAATATTTATCCATCTGATTGTGCTCCAAGCCTTGACTCTCGTTTTGAGACATAGCTTACCCCTTTTCAGCTGAAAAGGGTCCTCGCTGTGAAGGCATCTGGCTTTCAACCTCATTTTCAAAAGCATGGGCAGTACTCAACTATCTCATTCCATCAGCACAAGGATTTCTGCTTGCCCAGGTCCTTTCCCCACACATGTCCTGTGCTGTCCCCAAATCCACTTTGGAGGTTTGGGGAATAACCGGGGGGGGGGGAACAGATTTGGGAGGGGGGCAGTTCTGTTGCTCAAGCAGAAATCCTTGATCCAATGGAACACAGTTGGATTCCACCCTGTGTATTCAATTAGGATTGGGACTGCAGTGGCAGAGGCTGGCTTGTCACCTGTAGCCATGTTCCCTCCACTGTTAAGAAGCGCCTTAACAAGGTGAAGTGTTGAGATTCCTGCCAAATATTTTTGGCAGTTTTATTTGGCAAAATAATATATTGTATCTGGGACCCATCCCGAAATATTACCAGTCCCGAAATCAAACACATTTTTTTAGACCAGACCTGTACAATATGTGACTCACCATTTGTGCCAGACCACCAGCCAGCTGCTTAGCAGTCTCCTTGTTTTTGCAGTCTCCAGTCAGATGGCAGAGGGGGGTGAAGAGTAGGGAGCAGAGGGCTTATTAAGTCCCAATTAAACAACCATACAAGGCTGGCAGTCTGCAAGCAGCTTGACGGCTCACGAGCTGTACAGACTTGCCTTGAACACTTCCTTTCCCACTACCAAACTGGCAGAGTTTCAATCCTGAAAGATTCATTTGTTCCAGTCCCTTCAACTGTGTGGGTCACCCTAAAGTCACTAGCTCTGCTGAGAAGGAATGACTTAACATAGGGATGAAAAGGTGAGAGCCAAAGAATGATGTGCTTGGGGAAATCTATCCCCAAATCTCCCAGTGACAAATTTCTGAGCCGTTTCTCTTGCTTCGCTTATTTCCTTCTCCAAGGAATTGCCTGTTAACACAAACAAACAAGGCAAGTCAATAATATCCAGTTAGATAGACGGGGATCTATTGAGCCAATTCGAAGTTAGGTGGATAGCAAGTGCTGAAATATTATAGCTGTTACCTTTGTGCAGTGAGACATTAGCTCTCTGTTATTTACACTTCCATATAAAGGCCTGGCAAGCACTATTCTGGGGTGTCAACATTATGGCAGTAGAGTGTGCTTGTGGGTGGGTGGGTGGATGTGAGTGTTAACAGGAAGATGAATTGAAAGTATTTCTCTTGAACCAGAAATATTGTAATCATATAGGGCTCAACAACGTTTACTTTAATCACTTTTTAATCATGGACCAATTCCCCCTTTACATCTTAATTAGATGCCATGTATTTTATTTCAGGGTGCTTTTTTAAAGTGTTGTGATTATGTTATGCTAACTTAAATGCTATGCCCCAAATAGTTTATGTTGAACTGTCTACCATGAAGTCCTTATTTGCAGATTTAAACAACCTGTTGCCTTTAGATAACCCCTACAAATGTGCACACAAAGAACAGTTCATTTAGAATGCCATAAAAGTGGCATTTCTGGAGCTTAGGGGACAATTGCTTCTTGAAAAATGTTTGCAGATTCCTTGCCATAGGACAGGAAAATCCCTGACATGTCCTGGTTTTCGGGTGTAAAGCTGTCATCAGGGGAGAATGTCAGGAAAACCTGAATGTATGGCAACTGTGGATTCAAGTTACAAAAAAAGGAGATTCTGACTAAACATCAGGAAGAACATTCTGAAAGAAGAACTGTTGCACAGTGGAATGGTTTTCCTCAGGAGGTTATGGACTGTCCTTCCTCGGAGGATTTTAAACAGAGGTTGGATGGATGCTTTAGCTGAGGTTCCTGCATTGCAGGGGTTTGGACTAGGTGACCCTTGGGGTTCCTTCCAACTCTACAATCTATCATTCTTGTTGTTGTTGTTCAGTCGTTCAGTCGTGTCCGACTCTTCGTGACCCCATGGACCAGAGCACGCCAGGCACCCCTATCCTCCACTGCCTCCTGCAGTTTGGCCAAACTCATGCCAGTCGCTTCAAGAACACTGTCCAACCATCTCATCCTCTGTCGCCCCCTTCTCCTTGTGCCCTCCATCTTTCCCAACATCAGGGTCTTTTCCAGGGAGTCTTCTCTTCTCATGAGGTGGCCAAAGTATTGGAGCCTCGACTTCAGGATCTGCCCTTCCAGTGAGCACTCAGGGCTGATTTCTTTAAGGATGGATATGTTTGATCTTTTTGCAGCCCATGGGACTCTCAAGAGTCTCCGCCAGCACCATAATTAAAAAATGGTTCTACGATCAAAAATCATTCTACGATCAAGCAATTTACATTTCAATAAATAAATAAATAAATAAATAAATAAATAAATAAATAAATAAATAAATAAATAAATAAATAAATAAATAAATAAATAAATAAATAAATAAATAGATAGATAGATAGATAGATAGATAGATAGATAGATAAATAAATAAATAAATAAATAAATAAATAAATAAATAATAGAGCTAGCTTATCTGGAAGTGGCCTCTTTGCAGGACTGGGGAGGAGCTTTTCGCTGCCCCCCCCCCCAGCCCTCAGTAAACAAAATTTCATAGAGCATAGGAGCTGCGGAGGGAAAGGTGAATACAGTATGTGGAAGTTGCACTCCCCACCCTTTTGCCAGCAGGAAACCTATAAACAGAATTCCACTCATAAGAAGTTAGGAAACAAGCCATTTCACATAAATCAGGGCACATCCACATTTATTCTTGCCCCGTGCCTAGAAAGTATAGGTCTCAGCAGTCCCACCCTCCACGGCCCGCTCCTTTTCCAGGGAAAACCTGCTCTTTAGCTCTAAATCTGAGCGAGCGTCAATCCAGAGAAAACCCAAATAGCAGTTTGCTCCAATTGATCTCTAAAGAGGGAGGAAGCAGTGGGACAAAAGGAAGTGTGAATAAGCCCTCAGTTAACCACTGAGTGATCTTCCCAGTACTAAATATATATGTGAACAAGCCAGTATTTTCACTTTTGTGGCTGAAATCTTATGCACTATTTTGCAAAGGCCTCTGCCAGATCCTCCAAGTGTCCCTATACTATTTTCCAGGGATGTCCCTGTTTTAGAGAAGCAGTCCCACTTTCTAATTTGATCCCAGAATATTCCACTTTTCCTTAGGATATCCCTATTTTATTGGAGAAATGTTGGAGGGTATGAAGTTATCCGACCCCCGAGCAATTTGAGAGGCAATCCTGCATAGGGAAGCATTTTAATGTCTAATGCTTTAACAGGTTTATATATATGTTGGAAGCTGCCCAGAGCAGCTAGGGCAGCGCAGTAAGATGTGTGGGGTATAAATAGTAAAATTATCCTTATGGAATGGGACATTCCTATTTTCATCGGAGAAATGTTGGAGGATATGCTCTGCTGTCTTTGTGCTGTGTTTCTCTCCTTATTGAGAGTCTGTAATTGTCTGAGTCAGCTTGACTATCATAGTAGTATTTAGGGGGCTTAATCTTCCCTTCATGTTTACTTTCGGCTTGTGTGCCCTAAGGGTGAATCATTTGGAATCTTGAAAGTGAGTTATTCATTTGCTCTTTATATTTGCAACTATTATCTCTTAGGAGGGGGAGGGAAAAAAAACATAAAAAGAGGGCTAATCTGGGAGGAACCACCAAGGTCAGTTTGAGGGGGGAAAGGATGCTTTTGTCTTTGCCCTTTTGGAGGTGAGAAGATAAAATTGCTTCTTTTAAAATACCTCAAGGTAAAAAGCCAAAAACAAAATAAAACCCTCCCTCTTGATTTTCCCTTCCTTTCTCATTTCTTTAAGCCAAAATCTGCTATTTCACTACCATATCGTTAAAGGCATGAGAATAAAATCTTTTGTTCAGTTTTAAGGTCTCTCTCTCTCTCTCTCTCTCTCTCTCTCTCTCTCTCACACACACACACACACACACACACACACTGACCAGTAAAAGAAAATCTGGACTGACAGGTTTTCTAGCCTTCCTTAAAAAGCTGACCTAGTACACGATCAGTAATTTATTTATTTTTTGTGAAAATGGGCATTCATGATTATTTGTGCTCATAGTAGTAATGAGGTGGTTATTAGCAACCCACACTTTCAATACTGTCTGCAACTGCAAATGTTTCAGGGTGGGCATACTGCTTTGTTTCCAGTCAGTGCATGCCCCATAGCTTAAAACCTATGGTTTGTATCCAGTGCTGCAAGAGTAGCTTTCTGTTCGCACAGTGAGATCTTTCTTCCTCTCTTTTCCCCACAACGCGCCCTCCCCAAATGTGGTCCAAGGGATCCCCCAGATTTTTTTTGGGGGGGGGGGCTGCAGGGGAGATGAGAAATTTTCAATTCTGCAAATGGACGTCTGTCACACAGGTGGAATGGCAGCGTTAGATACAACCCTCTTACGTTTGGGCTAAGTGTGAATTGGCTCTCTGGTTGGGAATATGTGTGTTCCTTCCTCTAGTGAGAATAGTGATAGTGGTAAGTGTCCAAACAAGGTAGTTCACAGTGGACCCCAAAAAGGGAGGGAGGGGTAAGCAAGGGAAAAATGATTTAGATGTCGGCTGAAGGAGGGAATGAGAGTTGCCAACATTTGATCAGGGACAAAAATTACTGGTCTATTCTCAACTTCCTGAGACAGTTTGCAGATAGTATACCTATGAACCACAATTTCTTTTTAAGCAGTAAGGGGTTTTATTCCCTCTGACTTTACTGAAATTCATAGCTGTGTGTTTCTGCTACAAACTCAGGGACAACATTTATATTGAAGGTCCCTGGTCTAGCCAACAGTGGATTTGTCGTTTAAAAATAATCCTGCTTTTATGAATATGATAGCTATTTAATTTGTACTATAAACTTATAAAGGAAACTTCCAATAAATGTTTGTTTTTAAAACTATCCAGAATACAAAACACACTGACTTAAACATTATACTGCTCTTTCCGTTTCTAACTGATTTGCTAGGAAATCATAATTGTCGTGGACTGAAATGCTAGCATTTCTCTAAGCTCTTCCAGTGTTCCAGTGTTTTAACTTTCAATATCCTTTTTAACTGTCCAAGAACAAATAAAATTAATTTGCTTCCCAAATTCTCATTCTAAAACCGATTATAACAATTACCTGCCCAGTCAGTCTGTGTCATTGAGTACAAACAAGTCTGGCATAAAAATCAATTTTATTATCCTTAATTTTATTTTAGACACCTAATTTGTTTTTGTATTTGATACCTTTAGGCAAAAGCATAAAAGACTGCTGATCTCTTGGGTTTTTTCCCCCTGCAGGGAATGTAATTGGACACTATTTGATCCACAGCACTGCTATTCCAAATAATACAGAAAAGCAAATGAAGAGGCAATATGTTTTGTGGTTTGTTTTTTTTAAGGTGTGGGTGGGGGAAGATGAAACTATTTAATATATTTATGGTTACCTTCTGATTATAATAAGAAATAATTATATGAAGATACAAATGTGAAAGAAAGATGATCAAGTAGGCAGCTTGATCCAGTGCACAGGGAATGACCCTAAGTTAGTTAAATAGCTAAACTCACTGATTTTCAGTGGGGTTTATGTGTCAGAGAAGGAGCCCCATCCACCAGCTCTCAGCTGGTTCAATGCTAAACCAGTTACAGTGCCTTTGTAGAACCAAAAACATTTAAACTACCCAGAATTTGTTTGCCTATGAAAGCTTGGGTGCTGGTGTCTTATAGTTCCAGAATGTCTCTGAGCAAAGAGAGATTCTCCAGTAGCCTAGGCATGTAAATGGTCCCTAGGAAGCAATACTTATTAATGTGATCACACCAGCTCATATGTTATTTTCTCCACATGACTCTGTTTATGAGCCCCCTCAGCATAGAGAATTTTAGAGCGTATGGACTTGCCCCCAACTGTAATTCAAGATTCCAAATTTAATTAGTAAGTGCAGCTGCTGAAGGCCATGGCAGGTGTCAGGCGTCCTCTTAACAGAAGTACTTTGATCCAGAAGTATCCTAAAATTCAAACTTCTCTGGTGGAAAGCTCCACTTAGCTGAAGAGAACTAAGACAGAATATATACAGCAATCTCATATTCTTGCATTAAGTCTTGGTTTTCTTTTCAGGGTGTTTTGATTGTTGTCAGTGTCCTTAGGGTACTTGGAATAAAACAAGCGCAGACAAAAATAAAGGTTTTAAGGTTTTAAAGATTATTATTACATTATAACTCACAACAATTTCGGCCAAGAAGGGTTTTGCTTTGTTTTGGGGGCAGTATTTTCGGCCTGTGTTTAATACAGCAGCACTGTGACTCCAAAACAAATAGCCCCGTGGCTTAGAGGAAGTATGAACTTCTGTGCATTATGTTAGGCAGTTACAGTCCATCAAGCAGATATAATATTCTGCCTTGGCAACCCTGTTGAACTCAAGAAGGTGACACATCAGTAGGGAAGGGAGAGGAAAACTTAGTCATTACGGGTTGAACTATTTATTATTAAGGAGTATCACTGTCTTGTTCTTTAGCCAGGAGGCAGGTTTCTATTGTATCACATGTTTCATAGTTATTGAAATACTTAAAACCAAAGTTAAGATGTGTTGTTTGATGAAAAAATTGGAGTGGATCAAAATGAATGCAATTCTTTAGGACATAACTTCTGGGTGCAAACATGAAATGTCTCTGTTAGTCTGTTTTTCAGCTTTCTTTTTTTGTCTGGTTCTTGTTCCCAGCAAATGGATCAATACAGCCTATATTTAGCTGACGAAAAATGTGTTTTTCAGTCATTTATTTGGTTCAAAGTAGTTGTAACCATTGAAGTTCTTCTTTTCCTTTCTTGCACTAGCCCTGGGGACGTCTTGGTGTTACCTTTGCCAACAGGCATCTGAAAACCCATAACGTTATGTCAACATCAGGTGTCTTGACAATAATGAAGCTATGAGTTTACATCATCATCATTGTCACAAAGCACATTCACAAACTAGGTGGCTGAAATGTGGGTTTCAGTAGTAAAAAGGATATGTGTCTATTATTTCACCATCTTGGACCATCTTGCCTGGAAGACATTCTCCCTGCTTTCCCCCACCTGACTGATTCGAGCTACAAATTCTGAGGCTGCTGAGCAGACACTTAGGCTGGGGTATTGTTAGGCATGTGTATGGGGGTGTTGTTGCTGTTATTGATATAACTTTTTGCATCTTACTTTTAAATCTTACTATGATTTATGTGGAGATTGTTTCAATTTGGTTGTGTACTCTTTGATGTTTTATTTTTTACTTATGACTACTTTTGTTAGGTTTGTAATTATGTAATCTTTTCCATATTGTAAGCTGCTTTGAGCATGGTTTTGTCCAGTGCTTTTTTCTGGGGGACACAGAGGTGTGCGTACCCCTAAACATTTTGTGAATCTAATGGGAGAAGGAAAAAAAAGTTTCTCCTCTAGCACGGTGAAAAGTTTCTCCTCTAGCACAGTTCCGTTGCTACCCCCAATGGCGACCTCATTTCCTGTCACGGTGTTTCCTAAGTCTCAGATGGAAGCAAGCGTTTAATGTTTGAAGTAGGAGTTGGAATCTAGCACGGTGATTGGTCAGTTTCATTGTTACCACCTCCGATGGTGGCTTCATTTCCTTTCCCGGTGTTTTCCGTTAGTTCACATAACCTCATGCCAATGTGGAAGTTACTGTGAGGTGTCAGCTGTGTAATATGAGGTAATGCATGTTCTTTGTACTTTTGTCCATTTACTGTATTTATTTTCCCCGATTTGAACTATAAAATGGTGATTTTCTTGAGTAAAAATGAGAGTACCCATAAACTTAAAAAAAAAAGCACTGGTTTTAAGTATGGAAAAGTTATGTATGGTGTCAGGGAAACGTTTGAATTGCAATCTAAAAGAATAAGGAGAGGTTACAAGAAAGAAGGATGGCCACTGCTTCTATCCTCCTTATCATCACAACTGAATAAATATGCATCCTGATGTCATTACGCTATGCATTGTCCCATCCCCACCCAACGTTTATTTTACTTATTATTTCAGTTTCTATCTTGCCCTTCAATGAATTCATGGTCCATAGGTAGGTTACAGTACGAAACATAATAAACAATAAATTCACATTAACATTTCAAAATCAAAAGTTCAGATAAAAATCCCAATGATCTTAAAAATTATTCAGACCAGACAATGTATCAGTTCACAGCTAGTGATTTTAATGCACTGGCCATAAAGGGCTGGGCAAATAATTTCATCTTCAGCTGAAAATTGGTAATTCTCAAACCTCAATAGGAGTAGCACTCCATTAATGAAGCTGTACGCCAGCTCCCTTGGCCAATAAAGCGAGATGAGTGCTGCAACCCCAGAGTCGTCCGTGACTGGACCTAACAGACAGGCGTCCCTTTACCTTTACCTTTTACCACAGGGAAGGGATGCGGGTGGCACTATGTTCTAAACCACAGAGCCTAGGCTTGCCGATCAGAAGGTCGGCAGTTCGAATCCCTGTGATGGGGTGAGCTCCCGTTGCTCAATCCCTGCTCCTGCCAACCTAGCAGTTCAAAAGCATGACAAAGTGCAACTAGATAAATAGGTACCACTCTGGCAGGAAGGTAAACGGCGTTTCTGTGCACTGCTCTGGTTCTCCAGAAGCGGCTTAATCATGCTGGCCACATGAGTCGGAAGCTGTACGCCGGCTCCCTCAGCCAGTAAAGCGAGATGAGTGCCGCAACCCCAGAGTTGTTTTTGACTGGACCTAATTGTCAGGGGTCTCTTCGCCTTTTTTACCAAAGGGAAGGCCCACACTATTGACTATCAGTGATGGAGGCAGTCCAACACGCATTATAATTACACACTATAATTACACACTAGAAATTATATAAGAGAAGGAAAGAACAAGGAAATGGCAATAGTGCCATGTGTTGTGCAGTTTCTAGTTAGAGGAAATATTTCCTTATCAGTACTAAGACTGGTTCAAAATCTATTAATAGGATCCTCAACTGAAAGCATCTGTTCACCCAGGCTCTCATTCGACATGCTTACATTTGCCTATTTTTTTCTGTCAATTTCCACGTTCAAATCAACTTCTGTCCCCCAGTTTACTTACACATAGGTGGTTTCCAAAATACATTTGGTCTGCACCCACACTAATTCATCCATAGTGCAAAAATGTAGTTCTCCCCTTCTCAGTATGGAATCATTCATACACACTGTTTTCAATCTGATGCGGAAGTGGGATGCCTGGGTTATAAGGAAGGAGAACTTCTTTCCTGCCAGTAAAGTCTTCAATAATATTTCCCTCAAAACCACAAAGCCTCACACATGGCTGTATGTGAGGATTCTAGGAGCTCACCTACCAAACAATGGATCTTCATCAAGGAGAGAGTGAGATAAGGTTTGAAGGTGGAGCCAAATACTTGAGATCTAAGGTGCACCATCGAATAGCATGTGGGTGGCAAATTGTGCCTTTAAAAAAGAAA
This sequence comes from Lacerta agilis, assembly GCF_009819535.1. Lineage (NCBI taxonomy): Eukaryota > Metazoa > Chordata > Lepidosauria > Squamata > Lacertidae > Lacerta > Lacerta agilis. The sequence goes on from NC_046314.1 coordinate 65,259,338, forward strand.
CTTGAAGTTAGTGGATTCTGCAGATATTCCAGTGCAGCCATGATTTTGGTCACTTCCAGTACCATACATCTTCTTGAGTTCTGTGTGATCCCTGAATCATCCTTTCCTTTTAGTCAATTACAGGAACACTCTCTTAGCAGAGCTTTTACCTCCTCCTCTCTTTCGCTCCCAAGGGGCGGTTACTTTGCTGTTGGCAAGGCGTCTCTCCAGTGCTAATGAGCAGAGCACTTCCTTCCATGTGAAGCTGTGTACAGTCCTCTGATCACATTTCTTTCCATCTGTCCGCTCAGTCATATCCTGCACTGAACTTTTGCCCTCTCTTTAACTGTGCTTCGAAACACTCAAACATAACAATGCATAGACCTAAGTTTATCTACCACAGCCAAAGCAGCCTTGGGGATAGTGATTTAATAATTCCTCTTACAGGGATAAAGGTGTTTATAAATATGGATTTAAGTGGGGGGGGGGTTTCCAGTGTGAGATAATTTTGCACTGTCCCTAGGGGTTTCTGTATGAGACATTATCTATTTAATTTACAAAAGCATCCACTTTGGATGCATATTCTTGTACATATTCTGCTTCACCTGAAATTACTTTTGAGGATGCACACAACCTTAGCAAGCTTGGATCTCTTCCACTTATATCAACAGAAATATCCAAGACAGTACAGAGCCCTTAGTTTTTCATATTTAGAGATACAGAATTTCCTCTGTATGAAACTGATTAGGCTCATTTAAAGAAGATGATTACTGAGCAGCTTTACTTTAATCTGAATTCAGTGGGCTCCTGAATCTCAGTTGTTGGCGATCACAATTGAGGAAGAAGAAGAGGAAGAGGAGGAGGAGGAGGAAGAGGAGGAGGAGGAGGAGTTTGGATTTGATATCCTGCTTTATCACTACCCGAAGGAGTCTCAAAGCGGCTAACATTCTCCTTTCCCTTCCTCCCCCACAACAAACACTCTGTGAGGTGAGTGGGGCTGAGAGACTTCAGAGAAGTGTGACTAGCCCAAGGTCACCCAGCAGCTGCATGTGGAGGAGCGGAGACGTGAACCCAGTTCACCAGATTACGAGACTACTGCTCTTAACCACTACACCACACTGGCTATTGCTTTCATATCTTGCCTACGGGTTTCTTATAGGCATCTGGTTAGCCACAGTGAAGAAAGAATGCTGGACTAGATTGGTCATTTGTCTGGTGTAGCAAGGCTTATATTATTTTCTGAACATCATGTAATTTATATGTGTACATGTGATGGTTGGACCGTGTTCTCGAAGCTACTAACATGAGTTTGGCCAAACTGCGAGAGGCAGTGAAGGATAGGCGTGCCTGGCGTGCTCTGGTCCATGGGGTCACGAAGAGTCGGACACGACTGAACAACTGAACAACAACAAATGTGATTATTGGGTTGGAGGACCCTATGGAATAGATTTTGGGGGCATGCTGGGGCTGCAGGGTATAGAGGAGAAGAAAGAGAAGTCCCATTGCATGAATGGAACTTTGCTTGTGCAGTATTGGATACAACACATTGTCTTTTTCCTGTGTGGTCCTTTGTATGCTTAAGATGCTTCCCAGTTCCAAGAAATCATTTCATTAGCGGGATTGCTTCATGTTTATGGAAGAATGTCCGTCCAGCTGATACAAACCTGGAAAAAGGATGTGGTATGTGTAGAACGGGATCACAATCCATGAAACTCATAGCCATGGTGGTTGGGTCTGATGGAGGATGGAATTCAAAACATCTGGAAGACACCAGGTTGGGGAGGGTTAGTTTAAGAGATTGCGTAAGGGTATTACTACAGTTGTGTGGATTAAACAAATTAAAATCACACCCCCCCTTTCAATTCCAAATATTCATTAAAAAATGTAAGTTCTCAAACCTACCAATTATTCGAAAATGCCTCTGATTCTATTTTGGACTGCAACACAAAAGGAGTGAACCCAATTAAACCCCAAATAGATCCCGAGACCTTCAGAGTGTGCAGTGGTGAAAAGTGTATTTAGACTCACTTTCTTCTCTTTTCCTTAATCAAATTAGTGTTATATTTAATTAAACTCCTTCTGAAATAATAAGCCTTCTAGGTTTACATGAGCTTTGAGATACTGTACTTTTCCATGTATAAGACTATGTTTTTTCCTTAGAAATCATGCAAAAAAATTCGGGTCGTCTTATACATGAGTAGTGCATAGGGTGGACGTTAGATTGGCTGCTGTCACGTCCGTCAGCAGCTATTGTGCTATTGTGTGTTATTGGTTGCTGTGTCAATGGGTGTTGTTGATTGGCTGACACTGCGGCAACTGGGATGGCGATTGGGAGCTTATGCCGATGAGGGGACAGATGGGGCTTGGATTTTGTGATGCGTGTGGGTGAGCAATTTTCGTAAAAAAAAAAGCTCAACAACTTTGTGCCATCTCCTCCCATTTTCTTAAATTTCAGTCCCCAAAAATAGGGGGCGTCTTATACATGGGGATGTCTTATAGAAAGAAATGTACGGTAGTTTAAACCATTCCAGCAACCAGCAGCAAACTGTTTGCAATTCAGTTCACTGTTAATATTGAGTGGCTTAAGCAAGCAATGTACAGGAATGGAGTTTAATTCTATTTATTCTAGGTGAAAATATGTTCATTTTCTGAGATACCTTTTTAAAAATAATGCCTTACTGGTACTACAGTATGCTAAATGATATTACACTTCGTTGCATGTTTTACAAGAGAAATGCCCATAGTGATGGATGGGAGGTAGAGGAAGGTGTTTATATATTGCAGAGACCAAATGCACTCTGTGAACAGCCACACATTATACTCCTGGCTGCCCTCACACAGTTTGTCTCCTTGGGTTGTATCATAAGAACATATGTAGAGCAGGCCAAAGGCCCATCTAGTCCAGCACCCAAGTGCCTTTGGGAAACCTGCAATCAGCACCCACCTGCCCCCTTAATATTGGTTGGAAAGGGAATGGCCCCCCTCAACATTGCACATCTGCAACATCATTTGCACCGCACATCACAGCTTCAGCACCCTCAGCCTTCAGAAAACGCAACATTGTGCATCCCTGTGACATCACACACGTGCAACATGCACCAGGCCCCCTCAATCTTGGGCACAATCTGGCTCCTCTGCTCCTGCTAACTATAAGCAACTGGCATTTAAAGGCAGACTGCCTCTGATACTGGAGATAATATATAACCAGCCTTCATGTCCATACGTTTGTCCAATTTCCTTTTAAAGCCATCCCTTTATCTTTCATAACTATGCACTGTGTGAAGAAGTGCTTCCTTTTTGCCTGTCCTGTACTCTTCCAACACTCAGCATCATTGAATGGCCCCAGGTTCAAGTATTAGGAGAGAGGGAGGAAAAACTTTTCTCTGTCTACATCATGCATAATTTTTACACCAGCTCAGTGGTATAGTACCAGTATCTACTCTGCATACAGAAAATACCAGGTTCAGGCCCTAGGAGAGACTACTGAATGAAATCCTGAAGATCCACAGCCAGTCAATGTAAACAAGGTGGATCTAGAGGGGGCAATTCGAGAATGAGTTATTAACAGTTAATGGCCTTTTAGGTTTCTTCCACATGAATAGGAGCTCACTTTTTGAATAATAAGAATTATATATCACAGGGGAGAGCACCAGGATTTTAGAGATGCTTAGGTGGGGCATGGCCAAAAAAAAAGAGGTTGGGAACCACTGATCTACCTAGACCAATGATCTGGCTTGGTATAAGATAGCACCCTATGTTTCCATGTCTCCCCCCCTTTTATTTAACTAGAAAGCCCCCAGATGTCATGACCTTTCCTCATAGGGCCCCTTGATCATTTTGATTTCCCTTTTCAGAATGACTTAAAACTCTGCAATTTCAGAATGACTTAAAACTCTGCAATTATTCCAAGTTCAGTCACAGCAATGGGAGCTTTGTGTTAGTACCAATCACTTCCAATTTTTGCAAGGCAGGGCACCCAATTCCCACCAGTTCCCCATGCCCACCATGTCACCTTATCCCCTTCACCAACAAGCTATTCTTGAACGGTGCCTTCTCCCCTGGAACGGAATGAAGTGATGCACGGAGAGCTGCCTTTCTTTCAGCCCTGAACAAAGCAAGAGACCAAGCGTGCTGTCTCCTCAGTTCTTTGCACACAATGGTGAACTGAAGAACTGATTGCGTAGCAGAAGACTAAACTTTACTTTTTTAAAAATTACTTCACTCAGTTGCTCCATGTATAAATGATTACTGTTAAATAATGCAGCCAGGGATTAATTTAGACTGCAGAGTTTGAACTGAGAAGAGTAATTACAAGGCCACAAGACTCACTTAATGAAGCTTAGCGAAGGTGAGAAATCAGGGAATTGAGCGGAGGCAGGGAGTTTAGGCAGGGTTGGGCTTAATAATGTTTTTTGGGTTTTTTTAAAAAATGTCTAAGAGGAAGGAGGAGGGGTTTAGGCAAATGAGGCTGGTTGGGAGTAGAAAGTGGATACACTCCCTTGGCTGCTCTGGAAGGGAGGGTAGGATATAAATTTAATAAATGAAATAGGAAGTTTAGATTGCTAGGAAGGAAAGGAATCCCTTAGATTATAACTACTGAGTAAAAGTGGGTAATGATGATGGACTAGATTAGTTACTCAAAGGATTCCCCCCCTGTTTTTGTCTCCCTATTGCTCCTTTCCCTCCTTTTCCTCAAGTTCAACGCCCATTCTAGTCTGTGATCCCCTTTGACAGAAACAAAAATAAAATTATGCAAGGAGACTTATGGCACCTTAGCATATTATTGCACCACTAGTGGTTTAAGCCCATTAAAATAATGGGCGCTGGAACATATGTGGTAAACATGCATGCTTACTCAGGAGTAAACAATGGGACTTAACTGCAGGTAAGCATACATGGGATTTTGGGAAGCCTGCATAGGAGCAGACTGCAGCGCTATGAAATTTTGTATTTAATTACCAGCTGAGCAATATGCCTCCCTTGAGGGCGCAGCGACCCACCCAACCACCTTTGAGTGCATATGCCTTTCAGTTCGAGAACTACAGCCCCCACAACCCCTTGCGCCAGTTTCCCCCCCCCCAGGCTTTTCAGGGTGGGGAGAACGGAAAGAGGCTGCTGTCTCTATGCTGCTTCCTTAAGAGTTTTAGCAGTCTGCCTTTTAGAGGAAGAGAAAGAGGGGAGGGGGCTGTGGATTGCTGCCAAGGCTGAGTTCCATACTCGCTCGGCGATTGGCCAAGGAGGCCCGTGAGGGAAGCAGCTCGGAGTGGTGAGCGTGTCCTCTGCCACCCCCCCCCAAGACAGCGGTTTTTTTTGTTCCATTTGTTTTTATTTTTTTAAAAAAACTCGGGCTGCCTAACGACTGGGCGCGCGCCCTGCAGCCTCTCCTCTCCGTTGCTAACAAACTCCGCGGCCCTAGCAACAGAAGGCCGCTCTCTCCACCGGCCCCGGCTTTTCAGTTTTTTTTTTTCAGGCTTTTCAGGGTAGGAAGAAGGGAAAGAGGCTGCTGTCTCTATGCTGCTTCCTTAAGAGTTTTAGCAGTCTGCCTGTTAGACGAAGAGAAAGAGGGGAGTGCTGTGGATTGCTGCCGAGGCTGAGTTCCATACTCGCTCGGCTATTGGCCAAGGAGGCCCGTGAGGGAAGCAGCTCGGAGTGGTGAGCGTGTCCTCTGCCACCCCCCCCCAAGACAGCGTTTTGTTGCTCCGTTTGTTTTTATTTTTTTTATAAAAAAACCCGGGCTGCCTAACGACTGGGCGCGCGCCCTGCAGCCTCTCCTCGCCGTTGCTAACCAACTCCGCGGCCCTAGCAACAGAAGGCCACTCCCCCCACTGGCCCCGGCTTTTCAGCTTCCCCCCCAGGCTTTTCAGCCTGCCTTTCGGAGGAGGCGGGGGGGGCTGGGGATTGCGGCGGCCTCGGCCTCGGCCTCCTAACATTCCTCTCACCTTTGTAGTGAGTTGTTCTGTGAGAGGCTAAAGTAAATGAAGTTGTACTTCAGGCTCCAGGAGCGTGGCAGTGGCGTCTCCTGCTCTTCCACGTCGGTGCTCCACGGACGTGCTGCTCTGTGCTGTTCCTGGGCCGCTAGCCTTCGAGGCTCGGCTTTCAGTGGCGACAGCAGCAGCGTGGCCTCCCTCTTCAGCCTCCCCTCGTCCTCTGCAGCCCCAACGTTCCGATTCAACCGCCCCGCTTAAACTGCCGACGCTGCTCGTGACCCGATCTCTCTCCATCCAATCCCTGTGTCCCTGGGGCACATGCTCAGTTGCACAAACCCAGAGACACACGGACTGGACGCAGAGACACTTGCATTTTATATATATAGACTAGCCAATGTGAAAATGAATTATCATATGCAAATGAGCATGAAGTGAGGAAAGACATTTTTATTCTGGGGCAACTGGCATGCCTATTGAATATTTCAGCCTTTTGATTTGATTTTTTTTATATTTCTAGGCCACTTTTCATTCAACTGAATTGCAAAGCAGCTTAACAATAACATGCTAGAACATCACAACTACAACACAAATCATATAGAGTAATTAACAAATAATATGTAAAACAATTACAAACTAGAAAACACTATTAACAAAACAACTTAAAAAATAAGCTAAACAGCACAATCACAACAAAAGTAATATAAAATAGCAACCAAAAAATAATCATTGTTTAATTCACACACACACTCTCCCCATGACTGATAATCTTCCATTCTATTCAATTCATCAAAAGACGCATACACATAATGTCTGTGGCAGCAACACTATTCTGAAGGCTGTTAGGCCTGGGGGGGGGGGAAAGGCAGGTGGAAAAAAACCATTGCTTGGTGGGCCAGCACAAAGTTTCTTTCCCCAGTGGGCGCATTTGGAACACATTTGGAGAAAGTGCCATGGGTTCCAGTCACAAAATGGCTGCTGGGGAACATGGCAAAATACAAATTAACTGCCACATCTGAAACAGCAGTAAAAGAGACAGGCAATAAAATGCTGTGGCATGCCCCTCACCATTCTCCCAACAGTAGGAGGAAAAACACCTACATCAGGAACTGCCACAATTTACTAATCTACTGGTAATTCTTCTTTCTTTAAAACTAAAACTAAAACTAGTAGTAAAAGTTAAAACAAAATAAAAAATAAAAAAATTCCTTCCACCAACTAAGTTTGTTCTTGGTATGAGCTTTCGTGTGCATGCACACTTCTTCAGATACATGCACACGAAAGCTCATACCAAGAACAAACTTAGTTGGTCTCTAAGGTGCTACTGGAAGGATTTTTTATTTATTTATTTATTTACTACGGCAGACCAACACAGCTACCTACCTGTAACTAGTAAAAGTTAAAAAGTCACTTGAAATTAATCCTGAAATCATTCTAACTTCTAGGGGCATGTGTGTGTCTTCAATACTATTTAATATAAATGAGTTACTCCACAACACTCATGCTCATGGATAAATGAATGTTTTGAGAGCAGAGCAAAACACTTGGAGGCATTTCTCCTCCTAGCCCAGTATAGTGATGTGGGGGGGGGGGGGGCTTCATTCACCTTGCAATGGTGCCATGCCAGAGTGAGAAGACATGCCTTTCCAAGTATTATTATTTGTACAGTATTTATTATTTTTATGAAGAAGGAAGGAGGATTTTATCACCCCTCTGGTGCAAAAGTGTGGTACGTTGACCTGTGGGAATACGTTTTTTGGTTTTCCCCGCACAATAGCCACTTTACTGATCCTTCCGCGCAACGCGCAGCAAAAAAGAAGATCTGGCCGGAGATTGGTGCCTGGATCCCTCCGCGCCTCCCCGAAAGCGCGACAGGAAGCCTCCTGGTAATGGTCACAAGGCTGGTTTCCCGCCCGGAAACACTGGCTATTGCAATGCTGTTATTGGTTAATGCTTATTTCATGACGCTGTATAATTTGCTAATAAATAGCCCTGCTCCTGTTGGCTTGGCGACGAGACGAGCAGAGCGACAAGAGAGACAGAGAGCTCGCTTGCATTGAGTGCACTTGAAACCAACGACTGCAGTCTTTTTATTTGGCCTCCTTTCTGCCTTCGGCCACACCTTTTGCTTTGCTTCTTGCTGCCTGTCCTATCCTCTTCAAACCTTTGCAACGCCCAAAAACTCCTCACGACCTTCAAGAAACCCTCATAACCAGCGGACCCATCATAACCAGCCGGAGCAGGCTCTCAGACGACTGGTTATCCCAGAAGCTGGTTATCCCGACATTGACCCTCAGTGATCTGTTCAGCAGAAACAAGTTTTGGAAATGGGTGTTCTCACTTTCTATATTCCCAGGCAATCATCCCAAGTAGAAAGAGATATCTGGCCCAGCTAAACACCATGTTCTTCTGTGAGCAGAATTTAACCCACTATCACACCAGGAACAGATAGTGAGTTCAGACCTTGCAGTTTTGCACCGAAAGAAAACATTGAGATTTGAGTGCCATGTAAATACAACAACATTGTTTAAACACAAACACACACTTATTTTATTGCCTCATCTTTAAGGCATTATCTTAAAACTGGAGGCTTCAACAACAGGCCTCTCCGCCCCCCCCCCCCTCCACACACTATCGCAGCCTTAATATTTTTGGATGAACCCTCAGCTGGAGATGAGACAAAATAAAATTATGAAAGACAGAAAACAGAGCCAGAAAAAAAATGACCTCAGAATCATAATTTTCTCAACCATCACTGTAACGGAATGCAAGTCTGCGGCAGCAGGGGTGAAATTATAGTACAAATTACCATGCTATGCCAGATAAATTATTCTCTTCAGCACGGTTATTATGTGATAGATAAATAAATAGCACTGTTGGACTGATTGACAAAATATAAATGATCTGGAGCTAAGCAGAGCACCATGGAAAAAGCACTGCATAGCAACTTACATTTAATTTGAAATGAGATTTGCCATAACAAAAGTCACTTAAAACAGTCCATGTTTAAACCAACTAGAATTTAACCTGGTGCAAAGAGGATTTTGGTCGCAAAACACAGTACGTACTCAAGAGAAAAGGGGTGATATGATGAAAGAAAGTGGAGTTAAATTGAATTGATTCTTGCCTAAATGCCGTGTCAAAAATAAACACTGTACTACAGAGAAGTTTGGTTTAGCTGGAAATCTACATGTGCCCCAGAACCATGTCTGTAATTTGGCTTTGCTTTGAACAATGAGAATATCATAAGAGGCACCAGAGAAAGCCCATATTGTGGAAGTCAGTGCTGGTGTAAGCTTGAGATACATTTTAACCACAAGCAGGATGTTGCACCCTGGCCCTGTTAAGCAAAGGATCCAATTATACTTAATGCAAGTGATGCTCCAAATTCAGCCAGTAATGTCCCATTGTAACTAAATGGGTCTCAGCTGGAAAGCATACCCCACCTCAATTAAATTACATATCCTTTCACATTTTCTAAGAAACTCAAGCCGTTGTCCAAGCTCTTGTCACAAATGAAAGGACAGAGGCTCTTGCAAGCGCCTGTAAGAAAGAAAGTTTTATTCAAGGCGTACAACAATTAGGGTCAGACGACTGGTATGGATAATCAGAGGCACAACTAAGAGTTTGAGGATGACACCAGGGGTCCAAGACTGGACAAAAGCTGTGATAGTGTCTCTTTAAAAATGCAAGCTTCTCCTGCCAGCTTTTAAAGGCGAGATACGGCATGCTCGCTCCCTACAAGACTGAAGGCCCACATCTGCTGCCAATGGTGGAAGTAGCACCAAGTTCTTGGTGAAATGGTGGAGGTCAGCGCTTCTGGCTGCTCCTCCTCGAGCTGTCCAGCCATCCTGAACCAGTTGGGATTGCAGGGCTCGTGACAACTGTCTCCTTTCAGTGAAGACCAAAGCACAGGGCCATCTTTACCCAGGGGTGCAAGGGGTGTGGGGCACCCATGTGGCGAATTCTGGGGGGGGGCTAAGCTCTTAACTATCTACCTCAGGGATGTCCAACCGGTTGACCGCGAATGGGTCATTTCCATTCTCTTTTGTGGAAGAGCTGCAGAATCAATGTATCTGGCGACACCCCCTAGTAGTGTATTTCATGATCGCAAAAATGGAAGACTGAGTTATTGCTGTCGCTTTTTATATTTTCATGTTAGTGGTTTTCACTGTTCCCCTCCTTAAAAGCTCAACAACTTAGACTTGCACCCCTAAAAAAGCTCAACTTTGACCTGCCCCCCAAATATTGGGGCGCTGGGTGGATCTTTGCACCCCGGCAGCGCATATGCTAAAGATGTCCCTGCCAGAGCACATTGCTAATAGACTGCCACTGTGTATACCTTCCCATTTACTCGGCAGCCAATGTGCTCCCACCGCTGGCTCCCATACATGACGATAGCCACAATCCATACCTATCCTGCTGTTTCTTATGTGTTGATGCATTATCCCCCAAACCAGCTTCTATTTGATTTGAGATAAATAATGAGCTAGGTGAATTTTAAGCTGGTAGTGTGCACACAGCCTGTGTTAATGAGGCCCAAAGTAGTCCTTTTTTGCATTTCCTGAGAACTTCCAAGGCAAAAGCACCTTGCGAAAAACAGACTTAATGAGTGGAGCAGTGACCGGGCTCCATTGTGTGCACCATGCCAAGCTCCTGCTGCCTTGTCCCTCCACTTCTCCTCTTGTGCTGCATTTCATTTAGTGCAGCCCAATCCATGCAGCCCTGCTGGCTGCTACTGTCTGGGGTACCATTGTATTGTCTGGGGTACCATTGTACTCAATTGGGCTTACTTATTAGTACACATGTATATAATTGCATTGTTACTCACAGATTTATTGAACCCTTGTCTTCCTTAAAAACACACACACCGAGATACAAGTACCAGACGGAATGCTGATTAGCTGACAAAATGCTGCCAAGTCTTTTAATCGAAGATGAACATAAGGAATCCAGAAAGTTCATTTCAACCTGCTATAATCAGTGAGTGACATACAGCACCCAAGATACTTACAAGTATCCAAAATTAGCATCATTTTGACACCCATCATCTCCTTTCCTCTGAACATGTGCTGTATAGGCTGCATCACATTCCAACCCATGAAGAACATCAGTATTCATCCAAGAGGTCATTTATTTTCTCTTCAGCCAATTTGACTGGAATCCAAAGTCAGAAATGAAGCTTAGTGTTCGCCATGTCCATCATTATTAGCCAAGCATATTAGATTTATTCTATTTTATTTTCTGGTAAGTGGATCTATAAGATGTTGGCAGCAATGGCTACATTCCTGACTCCTTAACATGGAGGAAAATGCCAACAAGTGACAGCAAATACAAAGAGGGCTGGTGAAGATTCCTCTCTAGAGAAAGGCCCTTGTCAGACTTTAAGAATACAGGAAAGGAAAGCAGAAAGAAAAGCAAGCTTGAAATTGACTTCTGCTCTACAGGGAATAAACTTGCTCTCTTAGGAAACCCTACAGACTTGGACAGGGTGTAAACGAAGGGAATCAGGAAGAAGGAAACTGGACAGATACTTTTATTTCACATAACGTTATATGCAGGAGATACTGTGACACCTAAATTAAGCATTCAAACTAGGGGATTCTTTAAGCTCCGACATGCTGAATAAAATATGTAGAAGAAAGTTGCTCCATTTTTGAGAAACTTTATAGAAGTAGTACTTGTTGCCTCTGTTCTTTGTCCCAGGTGCCCTTTTGCTAGCTGTGATACCTCAAAGTATTCAACTAGTAAGAGATGAAAGGCAGAGTCTCTTATTTCAGTACAGTATATATATGCTTTTATTTCATTTTAGGACTGAACATCACAGGCCTGTGCAATATCAGTCCCTACCTCGATGTTTTCATTTAATCCCTTGCCATTCCCCCCCCCCTGCTGCCCTCTAGATCAGGCATGGGCAAACTCAGCCCTCTACAACTCCCATCATCTGTGACCACCGGTCCTGTTAGCTAGGGATCATGGGAGTTGTAGTCCCAAAACATCTGGAGGGCTGAGTTTGCCTATGCCTGCTCTAGATGTTTTGCGTGACAACTTGTGCTGGCTGCGGTTGATGGGAGTTGTAACCAAAACATCTGAAAGCACCAGGATAGGGTCAGCTGCTGTAGAAGACAAGCCCATACCGATGGGAATTTCACCATGTGTTCCCCCACATTTGTTCCTGGTGTGTGGTAAAATCCTCCTTACCACTTGGCAGGTTGAAGGTTGCCTCTCCTCTGGTCAGTTCTTGGACACAATAATTCAATGTATCAAGAAATTTTCATAACTGGAATACGTATTGGTCTGAATCAAGAGGATATCATATTGCCAGTGTAAACAGTATGGAAAACAAGGGGACTGTGGTATTCTTTTACCATTTATGTATGGGTTCAGGATGCTTTCATTCTTCATTCTTCAAGGTAGTTTGTTTTTACTTTCAGGACTGGCTCTCACCATTCTTGGGATTCATGCCCCTGATCATTACTCTGCTTGTTCCTTACAGGAAAGATTATAGCCAACTGTAAAGTGCCTAATGAGCCTCATTCATGAGACCCAAGTATGGGAGCAGACCTTCCAAGTTTCAGTATTTTCAAGGGACAGGCCTGGATTTACAGAAGCAGTCCCAGTTTCTGATTGGATCCCAGAGTGTCCCACTTTTTCTTAGGACATCCCTATTTTCATCAGAGAAATGTTGGAGGGTATGGTAGGATGTTCCTAATTTCATTGGAGGGTATGGAGTTATGGAGTGAACCCCAAGCCAAGGAGATATGTTACTATAAACCTTTAGAGGACATTGGAAGCCAGCCCTGTTTTATATATGTTGGAAGCTGCCTAGAGTGGCTGGGGCAACCCAGTCAGATGGGTGAATTATTATTATTATTATTATTATTATTATTATTATTATTATTATTGAATAGGATGTCCTTATTTTCATCAGAGAAATGTTGGAAGGTATGTGGGAATGAGGGAGGTTAGGGGGCACTTTACCCAGGCCTGGAAGACCCATGGGACCTCAAGAAAACAGTCAGACCATTATTTATGTATGCAACTATGGTGGCAAGGATCTTAATTGCCGAGAACTGGGAAAGTAATGGTGTCCCCACAAAAATAGACTGGTTAACAAAAATGATTGAATACTTACATACTGTATCGCCAAAATAACAGGGAGAGTTAGAGAAAATATGGTACAAAAAGTTAATAAGGAATGGATTATCTTCAAAGAATATCTTAAAAATTATGTGGACAGATATGGAAAGAATCCAGGAAACAGAGGTAATATAACGAAACTAGAGTGGAAAACAATTGGAAGTCAAGTCACTGCAGGTGTGTTTATGTGGGGTAGGTATATGTGTAAAGAGAAATTATTTGATACATAATGTATGTATTGTATAGTTTTGTGTTATAGGGTATGTATACCTTTGTGTTGTGTTGTGTTGTGTGATATGTGCTATATGGATCCAGTCAGGAGTAATATTAGAACAGAATGTTCATAGATCTCTAGAACCTGTAGTTTGAGAGAAAAATAGAATGAGTGTTCTACTCTGTGTGACAGGCTCTCTCAAAACTACAAATCTGATCTAGAGCTGAAGTCGGATTTCAAACATTCAGGAAGCGTTTTTTGTCCACCAGTCTTGATTAGAAGAAGTAGTGCTCTGGTTCTGTATTATCCACTTGGACCAAACTCCATTTCTGCCTGCGCTGAAGGTAGAAAATATTAATATCTGTAACAGGGAGGTTTGTCACCAGAGACAAATAGCTAACTGTAAAAAGAGCCAATTGGGCCCAGCATGCTCTGCTAATACACACCTGATAAAAATAATTTCCCCCTCACTGTGAGTGGCCAGTTTTATTAACAACTGATGATAATATGGAATGACAGTGGGGGGGGGGAGCTTAAAATAATAAAAAGAAACCCTGCAGGTGAGTAAGATTGATTTTAATAAACGCTGTGGCAGGAATAAATCCCTAGGACCCCTCCTTTCACTCTTCCGCCCCCCACAGCACAACACCAGAGGAGTCTGTGAGTGTCAGTCGGAGCAGCAGGAGGCCAGCGACAGGTTGAGCAGTATGCCTGACACAAGTGAAATCAAATCTCAAAGTAATATAATGCAGAATGTCTAATAGTATAGATTATGGAGAGAGGGTGGGGGAAGAAGATGGAGTTGCATGGGGGTAGTACAAATATTATTATACACAGGGAAAAAAGGCTAATCAGAATGACAGTTCTGCTAAAAATCAACACGCAGCTCCATCAAGTTCTTGGCTGATCACATTATGGGGGAAAATATCACTGGCAATTGTGCATTACACATTGGCGTTCTCTGCTCTAACACAGTTAATGCATGGAGAGCTATGGTTCAAAGAACCCTGTTGCAGGAGTGTCTTCCAAGCAGTCTCCCTTCAAAGCTTTAATATGTCTAGGATATGCTGTTTTCCAAGGATTCCTTCTTAAAGCCAGAGGTTGGGCATAGAATGAATGGAAAATCAGACCAAGCTCATTTTTACTCTGCTGTTGTTAGTAGCTACATTGGATGCGCAAGTGTGTGCCCCAATCCAGCAAAGATGTTCTGTACATAGAAGCTGGATTCCACACCACCAGCATATCATAGTGCTCATCTCTGCCCTGTTTACTTTGCTGGTTGCATCTCTTGGTGTTAGTAGCAGACCTCATGGTGGGGCGGGGCAGTTTACTTCTCCTCCTGTCAGCTGAGTCCTGTCTGCTTACTGGGAAGGAAAGAGTGAGACAGCAGGGAGCTTGGTTTGGTGCAGTCTGTGGGATGTAATCCTCTGAAGCAGACAAGTACATTTCCTGTTTGCCTAGAATGCAGGGGAATGTTGGTCCAGCCAGTTGAACTTCCTGTTACACCTAGTCTGGAGCATCCTTCCTTTTGCATGTGACCAGGTAGGTGGGCATGACCCTTCCAGACCTAACAAAAGGTCCAGTCATCGCAGCCACCTCCCCCTCTTGATGCTTCCTCTCTTTTTTTTGACTCCTTTTGCCTTTTGCCTCCTGGACTGCACTGCTGGCTCTCAGCCAGCAGTACAGGGATATGCCCATATGGGGTAAATCCACTCCTTTTACTTACAGTATTTGTAACTTCAAGCCTAAAGCCTGCCTTCAGGGACCACACTGTGCTCCGGTCATGAGTAGACCTCTTATTGTTACTTATGAACAAGATCAGGGATCAGCAAAAATTTTCAGCAGGGGGCTGGTCCACTGTCCCTCAGACCTTGGGGGGGGCAGACTATATTTTGAAAAAAAAACCAAATATATGAATGAATTCCCAGGCCCCACAAATAACCCAGAGATGCATTTTAAATAAAAGCACACATTCTACTCATGTAAAAACACCAGGCAGGCCCCACAAATAACCCAGAGATGCATTTTAAATAAAAGCACACATTCTACTCATGTAAAAGCATGCTGATTCCCTGACCATCTGCGGGCCGGATTTAGAAGGCGATTGGACCGGATCCGGCCCCCGGGCCTTAGTTTGCTGACCCATGAACAAGACTGTTGTGTCTTTATTCTTTTAGGAGGTAATCAAGCGGTCTTACCAGGAATAATAGAACTTAAGAGATGCTAATGAATCTGCAACTAGCTTCCTGCTATGTAAAAGGAGGAATGTACTCTGCTGTATGAATAAACTCAATAGTGTGAGTTAGGTAGGATAATATTTAATCAATATATCCTCTCCTGCTACCCACAACATTCCCACAAAGTCATACCAGCCCGAGCACCAGATTGGCTCTGCCAGTGTGTTTGTACTCTGCCAACCTCCCTGCTCCCTTCCACTCCCACTTCCTTTCCTATTCAGTAGCAACAACTCAGCTGTTGGGAAATCAGGGGAGTGCTGCTGCCCCACCACGCTGTTCACTACTGTTTGATTTGCAGAGGCGCTAGTGGTTCAGGAGCACTGGGCGCGGAGCCTTAGGGGAGCCTCCAGGGGTACTGCAACACAGTGGCGTCGCTAGCCTCTGCGCTGCTGGGGGCGGCGGCAGCGCAGAGGCACCCCCTGGGGGAGGGGCACGACGCACGTGTATACAGAAAGGGGGGATTTCCCCCTTCCCGAGGCTTTTTATCGGCGGGGGGTGGTGACCAGCGAGGAGGGGGTGACAAGCGTGACAACCCCCCTCGCTGGTCGCCCCCCCCGCCGAAAAAAAGTGGCAGAAGCACCCCATCCGTGTGCTGCTGCTCCCGGGGTGATGGAGGGAGCGGCGGCGCGTGGGAGTGGCTGGAGGGGCCGCCGCTTGTCACCCCCACCCGCCGCTGCTCACCCTGTCACTGGGGGCGTACCGCCCCCACCGCCCCTCCCCAGTGACGCCCCTGCTGCAACGTATGATTTAGAATGGAGGGGGGGCGCTGAATTTTGGCTTTCCTGAAATTTGAGACCCCAACATCTGCCATTGGCAGATGGCAAATTCTGTGGTTCGAAAAACTTGGTTTTAGTTATGGATGCAAATGCGACATTTCCTGTCCTATTCACTTCAGTGGGGTATGTGTGTTTGTGTCAATAATACATACAAATGATAGATAAATACCCTTAGTCGTTCTGTCAACATATAGGCTAACAACAAAGGGGTGACAGTACAAGAACAAGCTAGCTCTGCCTCCATCATCATTCCTGTCACCCTCTACAAGGTGGGGGGTGAAGGTCTGAAGCATGGAGCCTCCTTTACTCATTGAAGCTGCACATGCATTTCAGAATGCTTTTAAAAAAAGGTTTATAAAAATGATATGATACTCCAAGATATAGGATTAATACATGTTTGTACCTATATGTATTTGTATCTGTCACAACCATATCTATGGATGCTATTTAATTTTTACTCAGAGCAGACCCAATGAAATTAATGAACATGACTTAGTAAGGCTCATTAATTTCAGTGGGTCTACTTTGAGTAAAACCTCATTGATTCCCCCACTATATCTATGAAATATGAGACATATATATATCTATCTATATCACATATGCACACATATATTTGTGTACATATATTTGTGCATGTATGTACAGCATTTGTACCTGTAAGTTCTATATCATAAATAAAGGGACACAGCATGAGAATAACAGAGATAGATAAAGAAGTTTCAGATGTGCGTGAAAATATCCCTGGCATATCTAGATGAGTTTGGACTTTATGATGACCTTGAGCATAATTTCCATACCCGTAAAAAATTGATGGCCCTTTTCATTATCCATTCCTCTTTTGTCAGCCCGCCTGGCTGCCTTCTTCTCCATCACAGCAGCCGCCACTGATTCCTGACTCCTGCACATCATCTTCACGGCCACCCTCCAGGGGGTCTCCGGAGGAAACCATCTCTTCTGCAAGAAAGTTGATGTGTTTTGTAACTCACTGGAGCTTCAGGGTGGGTGGGCCGCAGTCCTTCACTCACACTGAAGAAATCAACGTGCCACTTATTCCTGGGTAGAAGGAGAACACTTGATCTGAAAGGAAGAACCTCGCCATTCCATGTGTGCCTGTTAACACCAGATTTCTCAGAAGCCCTTTTCCTTTTTGACATTCCAGTCAAACCACCACTCAGCATTTCAAGCCAACACTATTATCTCATTCCATTTTTTGTTTGTTTTGCCTTTCTTTCTTTCTTTTTTAAAAAAAGCCCATACATCTTATTTTTAAAATGCAATCAGGAAAAATAAAGCTAGTATATGGATAAATGTGTAACAGTGCAACTAATTATTAATACTCTATAGAAAGAAGCTTTTTCACTGCAATTGCCTTCTTTGTATTCTAAAGCAAAACAATATAGAAGGGGAACATTTATTAATACCTAATAGCACAGGAATTTAAAATATGCAGGGTTTCCTTAATAAGGCCCTTTATGGAATGTTAACTAATTTGACAAGATTAATTATACAATTAATTTAAGATGGGTCTCATTTAAATATTCTTTTAAAAAATAAATGCTTAAGTCCACTGGAACCTATCCTGAAGTGAGCCAGCTATTGCAACTAATATTAATTAGACAGAGATGAACTAATGCAAAAAGTTGTTAAATGTGCATGATTTTATTGCTCTAATAAGGTAAAGCGAAAACAATTTTGGAGACTCATTCTGAACATCGAGTAATAAAGGTCATGTGTAAATCACCAGCGATTGCAGGTTGAGTTTAGTCTTACTAAGATAAATAACTGGTACTTGTCATCTTATTTTGTTTCATGTTTTTAGGACAGTCTGTATTTTGGGGTTGATCCTATCTACTGTACTTTAGCAATGTCAGCAAAAACGATGTCCTTCATAGTTACCAGTAGTCCATGTACTTTAGTCCAGTTCTGATAACTTTGCAGTATGTTTGTCATTTTTATCCAAATTATATGGGGTCTGAGTCAAAAGAGGAACTGTGTATCTGAAGTGACTTTAATGGGTGAAAGCGAAATTGACTTTGTTGCTGCAACCATTGAACCTGGGTAAATTTGCCCAGCCACATTTGAGACATTCACAAACATGGCTTTGAGCATAAATGAGATAGCATGTGTCTTAGCATCTTGGCAGAACTCTCCCTGCAAAAGTCACATGATAATCAGGCCATAGGTTGATTGGCAAGTAGAGAAAAATAATCCTATTTACAGTACAGCATGGTACTGAATCAGTAATCCCTTGTGAAGATTATTCCAGAGCCTAAACACTACACCACTGTGGAGGGCGCGTCCCATGTGCAAATCAAGAATCTTGTGATAGTTGCAAAACATGGAGCCTTCCCAAGTATTAATACGCCAGCATGATCACACAGGAGCAGGCACCTTATCAGATACTTCCAAATGCATTTGGTTCTTCATTTGCAGTCAGATATTGTTGGCAACAAATGAGACAGAAATCTGATTAGAAGACATTTGTTCTGCTGTGGGATTGGTTAATTTCCACGACTGGGTATTAAGCATGTCTTGGCAGTTCTTTTTTTTAATTCAGTCACTACCTTATCCTTTTTTAAATCTATCAAGCTCGTTAGCGTAATGTAGATTTTAATAATAGATTTTTTTTAATGCAATCTGAGCAGTTTTTGTTTTGTTACGCATTTTGATGAACTTTTTTGAAAAACATTTCTGAGTTTAGTTTATAGCTATACTTTTTAGGAAAGTTAATTGATAAATAAAGCCAAATGAGAAAGATGAGTAGGATCATTGGATCTGGATTTGTGCTGCCTGTCTTAGTATCAAACATAACTTAAATTGTTGCTGGGAACTAAATAGCCTCCATTTTCCAAGTCCCTCATATCCATACTTTGTAATTCTGACTGCTTATTTTTATGCTTAAAGGGTACTAAGTAATTTAACATATGCCGAAACTCATGCATGTCAAATAACCAGTATGAACCAAGTCTCCCTAAGTGCATTATGCACATTTCTTTTCTCTCTGAATTAGTTTAGTCCCCAGTTTGAGACAGGCAATATTGCTTGACAAAAATCCATTCCTAAGTGGATTTCAAAAAGTGCTGTGGTACTTTATTTTTTTAATAAACAAAAATATTGCTTACAGAAGGTAAGTCCATTTAGGAATGGCAATAAAGCATTAACCAATCAGTACAGCAAAGCATTCTTCAATAATCTTAGAAGTAATATGGTAATATTTCTAAAATAACTACTATGCTTCAGAGAATTAAATTCAAGAAGCCAGCACCCTGTTGCAAAAAATAAAAACAACTTAAAAGAAGTGTGACCAATATTCATGTACTAATACTCAGTTCACTAGGAATTCCATTATTTAAAAAATCTGCAGTGGTGATCTTTCTTATTGAGGTTATCATGCCAATACCACTGAGCCCTTTTAGCATCTAAGGGCTTGTTCACATTTATAGCTAAACACACTGACCAACAAACTCAGTGTTGTGGTGACCCTGGAGTTCAGCAGCATTCCAGACAAAGAACTGGAGGTTGCAAAGGCACTAGCTAAGGAACTGGAGCAGTTCCAGGGCTCCTAGTGTGCTGTTGGAAACACTGAGTTCACTGGGTCAACAGCTGACAGGGTCAATATCCCATAGAACCAGGGCCTGTAGAGCAAGAACCAGGACCCTCAAAGGCATTTCCCCCTGAACTGGAGGAACTTTGTGCCTTTACTGATCCAGTGGCACCAGGAGCACACCAGGTAGAGGACCATGAAACATACGGGGAGTGCCCATCTTCAGGCCAGAGAATTGACCCTTCAAGGATCTATGGAGCAAGTTGCTCACTTACTTTTCATAGTTCTGCAACTCCTGCTCCAGCTTGACCTGTTCAATCTGGAACAGAACACTCTACAACCAGTTTCATCTGAACTATGAACACAGCCTATTGGGTCAAAGTGACTCTTAATTCCTAGCAAATGACTGCTCATTTAAATGGATAATGAACTTCATGCAACACCTTCTGCAACAAGAATGGAGAACCTTGTTGTCCTTTAGGTGTTGCTGGACTCCAACTCCAGCAGCGTGGTCGATGATGGGAGTTGTAATCCAACAACATCTGGAGACAAAGGTTCTCCTAATCTACAACCAATAGTGGTGTTCTCCATGGCTACTCTAATGTTTAAACAGTTGCACTACACAACTCAGGTGGTTTTTCAGGGCTGCTGCATGAAGGTGGAACTGTGTTTTATCAGTCCTCACACTTAATTAACGACGCATGAATTATCTCACACTGCTTACCAAATTAATTTGGAGGGATCATAGACTCCCTGAATGAACATTGTGGAACAATTTGGAATTCAATGTGCTAAGAGAATGCACTGGCAAAAACAGAGTGGCAAGGTCTAATTTCATGATTACAGACCAGTTCCTGCCCACAAAATAGTTAATGTAATTAGTATATAAGGAAACAATAACTAGCTCTTTCTCAACCAGAATTTAAAGAACTTAAAGATTACTCAAGACCAGGGCTCAAGGTGAAGTAGATTCAGGGACAAAACTCTCGATAAGACTAGGACAAGGAAAGGCATTTCTCAGATGCTGACATGCCAGGAACAGAATTCCACAAGGCCTCACAGGTCTCCAATGGCTGTTGTTTATTGGAGGGTTCTAAGCTTGCAATTTGACAAGGATCCAAGGGATTAAACACTGTATGTTCAGGATACTAAGACATCACAAAAAAGTTTCAAAATATAGCTCAAGCTTGGGAACAGCAAAATGTCATCAAGGTAACATCAACTTAGGACATGCACTTTGAGCAAGAACCCAACTCCCTGTGACCATGTATACAGATGAGTGTATCAGAGTTCATGTCTTGCCCATGTTCAGTTTTCTACATTTCTGCATCAGTTTGTGACTTAAAAAAGAGATCATCACAAAAAATCATCAATATTTGTGTGAACATTTTCCCAATATCCACATTCCCCCCAGCAATTTCCCCAAATATAGTACATTTGTGTGTGTTATTTTCACTAACATATACGCCTTCTATGCACACTTCCCCCTAATATATGCATTTTTATATGCATTATTTCATTAGAGAACTGAATCATGCAATTCAGAAGAGGCACTGTGAATTTCAAAGGATAGCTGTGTTTCAGTTCACAGATAGTACTGGAAAGTGTGAATTTGATACGTTTGCAATAAAGTGCAACTCAGACCACCCCCACACCCATCACTGCCCATCTATGACTGCCTGCTTGCAAGGGAAAGTTATAGTTGGCCCAGCAAAAAGTGAGCTGTTACAAATATAACCATAATGGCATGCCATAATTTGTCAGGGACTGCCCCACCTGTAAAATAAGCTGCACCTTCAATAGTCTGGGAAACCTACATTAAGTTAGCACACACTAACACTATCATACTTAACTTAATGGTGGTGTGGAGGTTGTTTACACTAGGCCTGAGCAGCACATCCATCCTACCATCACAGAGTGTGTATGTAGGTTTTTTCAGATTCCAACTTCAGATGGTTTCTAACATATTTCCTGTACCTCTTGTGGCCAAAGGAGTCCTACCCAGGCCAAGAATCTGCCCCTGCTCTTCTCTCTAAATGATTTAAAGCTACAGTTATTGAACATAAAGGGAACATTTCACACCAGATTCCTCCCCACCCCCTTTTGGCTTTCATTTCAATTAAAATTCTGGCACTATGATAAAAACAAGTATCATGTTGAAATCCTTCTGGAGCCCTGATTGTTTTGCAGCCAAATGCCTGTTCGGTTTTGCACAATGCGGGCCCACACAAGCACTTTTAATTAAGTTTAACAGGCAGAGCTGCTGCTCTGCACACACTTGCCCTCTTTTGCAAGAACCATCAGCTGCCGCTACAACAAGGGGCCCTTCCCCTATATAACATCATCGACTGGGAAACATCAACATTGCAAGGGATATTCTGAGCTACTTCCTTCACAGCAGCCATGAGAGAAATACCTTCTATTATTATGTGAAAGTGGGGCTGTGTTTTGCACAGGGTATGCCTGGTGCCATACAACTGCAAGAGCGTCTTACATTTAGGTATGCATTTGCTACCTTGGTCTTGCTATCCCAAGCTGAACTGGGACTGTAGTGCTTTAGTAGTAGTTGTTGTTCAGTCGTTCAGTCATGTCTGACTCTTCGTGACCCCATGGACCAGGCACCCCTATCCTCCACTGCCTCCCGCAGTTTGGCCAAACTCATGCCAGTCGCTTCGAGAACACTGTCCAACCATCTCATCCTCTGTCGCCCCCTTCTCCTTGTGCCCTCCATCTTTCCCAACATCAGGGTCTTTTCCAGGGAGTCTTCTCTTCTCATGAGGTGGCCAAAGTACTGGAGCCTCAACTTCAGGACTTGCCCTTCCAGTGAGCACTCAGGGCTGATTTCTTTGAGAATGGATATGTTTGATCTTCTTGCAGTCCATGGGACTCTCAAGAGTCTCCTCCAGCACCATAATTCAAAAGCATCAATTCTTCGGCGATCAGCCTTCTTGATGGTCCAGCTCTCACTTCCGTACATTACTACTGGGAAAACCATAGCTTTAACTATACGGACCTTTGTCGGCAAGGTGATGTCTCTGCTTTTTAAGATGCTGTCTAGGTTTGTCATTGCTTTCCTCCCAAGAAGCAGGCGTCGTAGTAGTAGCACATTTAAATTAGCAGCAGGGCAATCACTGAAGCTTTCAGATCCTGGTTTGCACTTGAAATACAGTATCAAAATTTGGTATCATTGCACAGTGTGTTTCCTTGCTACAGCCTCACATTACAAGACAATGTACCGGTAATCATCACAGCCTGGTGCAGGAATGGGGGAGAAAATAGATTTAGTGTGCATTTAAGGCCAAATCTAACAAATTTGTGCTTTCCAAAACACAGCTACTCTTCTAAATATGTGCTTATCCGAATTTTACGATGCAGATATCCAACCAACGATCACAAAAATGCACATATTAAGAGAAAGTGCATATAAAAATGTAGAAATGAAAATAATGTACAAAGTGCATTGTATTGGGGGAAATTGCTTGCAAAAAAATTGGTGCATTAGTCAAAACTGAATACAAAAATATGTTTGTTGGGAGAAAATTGCCCTAAAATGCTGATGAATTTTCATGAGGATTAAAATAAATTGCAAGTTGCTAGTGGGGAACTGGATTTAATGTTGGAAAAATGAGAAATGGGGAGAGCTGAAATTGACAGACTCTTCCATCCCTTGCCTGATGACATCACATTGTGTGTTTTATTAGATCTAACATTGCAGGAAGAGAGAAAGAGACACAGACTGGGGGCACTTCTACATTTTTCATAGCATTTAGTTCTGCCTTAAAAGTAGAACCAAGTTTTTCATATCAGGAATGGTACAATAAATTGTTCCTATTACAAAGTTCTTCATAGCTGTCCTCTTCTTCTGTGTAGAAATCCCTCCCTCTGGTCCTCCTCCTCTGGAATTTCTTGAATGATTGTCTGGATAACATGTAGTTTCACAGAACTCTTTCCCTTAGCTTGGTGTGAAAAACAGAACCACTTGGGAACTAGATCTTGTTGGTAAACAACATGATAGAAACCTCATCAGCAATATGTGACAGTGATGATTCAGAAAGCTCTTTTTAAAGTAATCTACCATTTTATGCTCAGTAAAGAAGATTTCAGATTATACCAACGAACAAGTCTGTTCAGGGGTTTGCACTGGCATAGGAAGGGCAGGGCATAGAGGGTGGGGCGCCCCAGGCAGCACGATCCCAGTAGGGTTCCATCTTGGCTGCCCCCCCCACCCGCGCTGCTTGCCCTGCCCCCAGAATGTGTGCCACACCCCTGTGGGCGGCACGGCATGCCCCCAGAACATGTGCCCCGCTCCTGTGGGCGGTACGCCCCACCCTCACAACGTGCACCAGCCCCGCCCCACCTGCTTCCCGCCCCCGGTGCCAGAGCATGAAGCTCCGCCACTGGGGGGGTTGCCTGAAAATATAAACTCTGTGCCTACCACCTAATGTCCCAGTGCATATTGCCCTGCATGCTCAGTTCCTGGCCATCTCTATGTTGAGCAGTAACAGTCAGCAGGGAGCTTCTTCTTGCATTCGCTTGAATGTGAGCAGAACCCTCCGTATGACTGGTGACCCTGATAAAACAAAGCCGCCAGTTGTGTGAGGAGTTCAACTTGTGTTCAGGTGAATGCAAGTAGAAGCCCACTGCAGATCTTCCTCACCAACCACAGGGATGGTCTGGGACTGAAGGTGGCACGACACATACAGTGACACTGAGGCCAGAGTATATGTGCCCCTGCCTCTATTTACACTAGGAGCATCCTTGTGTTCTGGTGAATTTCTGAACACGCCTAAGAATATGGGAAGCATAGAGGAGAAAGAAGGAAAAGGCATGGCAATCACAATAAGCAAAGCTGAAATTAATTCCAGAGGATTGGTGTAAAGTCAATAGCAACTAAGCTGTGTAGCATTACTGGTTGGCAGAAAGGTTATTTCCCACTTAGATGATCACCTTCCAGTTCCCTTCTCGGATGGCAGTATTGGGGGCAATGTTAATGCTGCACAAGTGAGCTCTGCACACCGTGGGATCCATTCATTCCTTTCTCATGGACAATGGGTTGCAGGATCAGGGCCTGCTTGAGTAGGCTATGTACATATCAGGGAGTTGGACTAGACAATCCTTCGGTCCCTTCTAATTCTGCAATTCCATAATTCTGTGTAGGTTCAGAAAAGATTCTGTCTGTAGTGCAGAAGGGTGCATAAAGTGACCTCTGGTTATCACCTATATGACGGGAATGTGTGTGAGCTGTCACTTGGAACTGCAGCCTTAACCAAATTAAAACATGTTGGTTTACCCACAAAAGACACAGATTTGGCCTAAACTATACGGCTAAAAAGATATAATAATTCAAACACCATTAAGCTCTGAATATGTGAAAAAGATTGGTTTTATCGCCTTTGCCTACATCTTTCTCATCTAACAGCCACATCTGTTATTTAGCAGGTGAGAATTCTATTAAAGCAGATGAAAGGAGGTGGCGGGAACAGCCACAGTCAGATGCTGGAGTCTGAGATCATGTACAGTCTTAAATTGTCAGTCACATTTTATAAAAGTGTTTTGGACATTTCTTAGGCACAAATTCTCCAGACTCTGCCTTTGAATTTCTTCTCACAGGCGGATGATGAGATTAGCATGCTTTTGTTGAGCTCTGGGAGGATTGTAACACAGAATTTGATAGATAGACACAGAAGTTGTAATGAAGTTTTCATTGACTCAGTAGAATAGGCAAGGTACCAGGGAGGTTCTTTTTGTGTTAGAGACCCGGTTGCAAGCGAAACTTCAAATAACTATCAAATACACATTTGCCTAAAATAATCACTTGGTGGTGATAATTACACAGCCTTTTTCTGCAAGTCCCCTTCCTGTCTGAGTTTCACTTTAGCATGTTTCCTATCCAGTATATATATATACCGTATTTTTTGCTCCATAAGACGCACTTTTTTCCTCTTGAAAAGTAAGGGGAAATACCTGTGCGTCTTATGGAGCGAATGGTGGTCCCTGGAGCTGAATTGCCCAGGGGCCAAAAGCAGATTGTGCTTTTTATTTTACAAAGAGAAAAGGGAGTGTTGAAAGGACCCCGCTCAGCAGCTGATCAGCAAGAGATCGGAGAGAGATAAGAGTCCCGGCTCCCTTTCAGCCCCGCCCTCCTTTGTTGAATGTGCTGCAGAGGGAGGTTGTTTGTTTCCCTAGCTGCATGTGACTGGCTGATTAGATTATCTGTCTGGAAACAGTAGAAATGGCTCCCTTTCCTTAAGATTTTTTCAGAAATGTGAGTTAAACCCCATAAAAATGGGGCTTTTCCTCTTTGCTTTTCCCCCTTTGCAAAAGGAGCTTTGCTTTCCCCCCTTTGCAAAAGGAGCTTTGCTTTCCCCCCTTTGCAAAAAAAAGCTGCAAAACCTTTAGCTGATCCTAAAAAACAACAACAAAAAAACAGGGCTTTTCCCTTTGCAAAAAAAGCTGCAAAACCTTTAGCTGATCCGAAAAACAACAACCCAGGGCTTTTCCCTTTGCAAAAAAGCTGCAAAACCTTTAGCTGATCCTCAAAAAAAGGCCTTTTGCCTTTGCAAAAACAGCTGCAAAACTTTTAGCTGATCCTCAAAAAAAAACCCCAAAAACAACAACAGGGCTTTTAGAGGAAGAAAACCAGAAAAATATTTTTTTTTCTTGTTTCCTCCTCTAAAGATGAGGTGCGCCCTATGGTCCGGTGCATCCTATGGAGCGAAAAATACGGTATATATATATAGAGAGAGAGAGAGAATGAGATTTACCAGTATGAACAAAAAAATATTTTTATACAGTATCTCTTATTTTAAGTAAACTATTTTTGACATTTTACAAAAAAGAAGAAAAACCCAGGAACTATCCTCTCCTATTCCTTCCCACCCTACTGCTCTACCTATATCAATGTCTACACACAATTAAGTTCAAATTGCATATTGTAATTAATAAGAATATATTGATATCATTTCACAATAGGAGAGAGAGAGAGAGAGAATCTGCTCCAGAAGGTCCACAAGAGTGTGCACAATAGGGTTTTTCCTTCTCCTGCACCCCACACTCTCGAAATATTAGGGAACCCCCAGAACAGATTTTGGTGGTATAAGTGGGGGCAGCAGGAGAAGAATGGAAGGGAAAGTCCAGCATTGGATAACACTTCTGAATGTGTGGTTGCATTTATAACTATATTTTGTATTATCCTAGAAGTCCAACAGCCACCAATCTTGTAAGAAATATATATATATTTCTTTTTACTGTCTGAATTTGACTCTGGCTTGTCCCACTGTTTGTACATTCATTACTCTATGTGAAAAGTTCTGTGATCTTTCCAGTGTAAAGTGATCAGCATGTGTGCTGTAATCAAGATGCGTTAGATCAATTATTTGTCACGGCACAAAACATGTCCCTCACTGACAAGCTCTAACAGCAGTATGTGGAGTTGAAATTCCAACGGGCAACTTGTTAAGTCCTTCTTTCTTTCTATAAATTATCATCCGGTCATTGTGAAGTACAGGCCCGAAACTGTGTATACTTGATCTTACATGAACGTCTGAAGTAGATACAGAGTTATGCTTTCCTCTCAGAGGATGTTGCTGTCTTAAAATGGCTTGGAAGACTCAAAAGGTCTTTCACAGATAGGTCATTTCAATTATAGTTATATTTAGGTTGTATGAAAATTCTGCCAATTTTGTAAAAGATAATAGCATGGGGGCAAGCTGGATCTGTTTATTACTTCCTCTCTGTCTAGGAAACAGCTTTTGAATTGCAAGGTCTTCCGGTACAAATACTGCTAATGAATGACATCAGCATACAAGACAGTGAGTCTTTCCCATTTTTGAAAACAATATTTGGCTGACGTTTCCAACATCTCTGACTAGGGATGGTTGCAACTTGTGCTGCTAACTGTGCAACATGGGAGCAGGATACATATGAGATTTCCTTACTCTTCATGTTTCCAATTGGTTGAATTAGCTCTACTGCAGGTACCGCTTAGCAGCTGTTCCGCATTTCTAATAACTTCATTGTTTAGTGTGGCAGCACATGCACACTGGAACTCCTCGCCTAATGATATCAAGCAGGCATTTTGAGGAGGAGGTTCACTTCCCCCTCCCCATTGACCCTACAGCACCCTAATCCTCTTGACTCTTCTTCTGATGTACCAAAATCTGCCAACCCCTCTCCTCCCGACCCACAAAGTAATTGTGCATGATTCACCCCAAAACACCAGACATAACAACACAATGCACTTGCTGGTTTACTCATTGGTTTACACATTCACTGGCAAGTCATCAAGTGCTGCTGTGAAGTTATGAGAAAACAGTGGACACACATGTGAAACTAGGACCTGTGTCTCATGCGGCTCTCGAACCCACATCTCCTATACCCATTAAGTATTCCCTTCCTCTAACAGCTACCTACAATAAAACCATTAAGCAGCATCTGCAACAATCCTAAGAAATAAATGATGGTATTAAGGCTGATGGTCATAATTTTTATTTTTTCCATTAGAACAATAGGCAAGCGCAGATGTGAGGGAGAAATCCACCTGCAGCTTGAATTTGAAGTAGACTTAATTCCTGCCTCCCTGCCCTATGTTTATTCCAGAATGTGCTTATTTTACTTAATTATATTTTTTCTGATTATTTGTGATTTGGTGAGTGCTGCTCTAGGCAGTCAATAGCAATTATACTCAGTAAGAGGAACATACAATACAAATTAGAGCAATATAGATTTCCTCCCACCCCATCCTTGGTTACTTTAATGTTTAGTTACCCTGTTAGAGTTAAACAGAGTACATAATGTCTAATAAATTGCTTTCATTAAAACCTATTAACTGACAGTTAGAAATAGCATTTTAATCTAAAGGAGTGCAACAAAACATTACTGCAATTAAATGGTATATTGTGAAGAGGAGTGAAAACTCCAGTTCCAAACCCAAGTGTTAGTGCATGGCGTTAGTTGGTGTTGTAATGGGGTTGCGATGTGCTCGGGGGGGGGGGGGCGTTAAGCAGGAAACTTAGACCCTTGTCATTAGTCCGTTGTGTAAACCAGGGCTACACTGGGCTGGGCTTATCCACAAGCCACTTGTGGTGGAAATTTGATTCTCCCTCTCTCTCACCTCCATTTGAAATGGCCCATCACTTAACCAGGAATTTGTAGTGAACAGGAGCAACCCTTGAGAGCATTATTACTGGAGAACCTCCCAAGAGAATAAAAAGCTCATGGCTCTGCAAAATGTGCATAATCACCAGAGAGTTGGGAACATAGCGTTTGCATTCAGAGCAAAAGGTTCTGCTCTGCTCAGGCTACTCTGACGAGATAGAGGCATTTCTTGCTGGGCTGGGACGCCTGCACCTCAGAGGAGCCCAAGCCAAGCCAAGCTCTGAATGCAAAGCAGTGTGTCAAAATGCTCCTCCCTGGGGAGCAAGAATGTTGGAGACTTTTGTTGGAAACGGAAACTGCAGAAACAGCAGCTACCTGAAGTCAGGAATGGAAATCAAGCAAGCACATATGAGTGACATTTGCTGTCATTGTGTGTTTGTGTGTGTGTGTGTTTAGTCTGCAAAGATTATGTAAATATTTTCTGCATTGTTTTTGAGTTTTCTCTTCCACTGAAATGCGTTGAAATGAATGACTTAATTAAATACATTTGTTTTGACCATAACAGGTAGTGAGATGACCATCACATGTGTTAGCTGAGGCCAAATTATACAGTGGTACCTCGGGTTACAGACGCTTCAGGTTACAGACGCTTCAGGTTACAGACTCCACTAACCCAGAAATAACGCTTCAGGTTAAGAACTTTGCTTCAGCATAAGAACATAAATCGTCCTCTGGCGGCGCAACAGCAGTGGGAGGTCCCATTAGCTAAAGTGGTGCTTCAGGTTAAGAACAGTTTCAGGTTAAGAACGGACCTACAGAATGAATTAAGTACGTAACCAGAGGTACCACTGTAATGGAAACAGTGCTGATTGGAACAAGCAAAGCTGGGGATGGAAATTGCTGCCTCCTTAATATTCCTTCTGAGGAATAACGCCAGCAGTGGACTGTTGATTTCTTTCTAGTAGCACCTTAGAGACCAACTGAGTTTGTTCCTGGTATGAGCTTTCGTGTGCATGCACACTTCTTCAGATACCTGAAGAAGTGTGCATGCACACGAAAGCTCATACCAGGAACAAACTCAGTTGGTCTCTAAGGTGCTACTAGAAAGAATTTTCGATTTTGTTTTGACTATGGCAGACCAACACGGCTACCCACCTGTAACTGTTGATTTCTTGTCTGGGAAACTGAATGCTGGATTAGATAAGATATTTGGTCTGATCCAGTGGGCTCTTACATTCTTGTATAATTACAGGAGACAGAGAGAGGCCAGCTCCTACTCCTACCTCTCTGTGTTCCCTCCCCAAGCACTAACCTGATTTTTTGTTTTATTTATTTTTAAATCCCAAAGCAATGGGGTACTTAATTTCATAAAAAGCTCTCCATAATTTGAGCAGCAATCCAAATTATTGGAATTCTAGTGCTCTCCATGAAAACACTAGAAAGAAAGTTCCCTTTTCCAATATAAGGAGATTTATCTCCTTAAGAACTATTTTATGATAGCTGAAAAGCCCCCCTACCATGTTTCACTTTCTTACTGCAGCCCAGTGTCCGAAGGCAAGTATAACATGCAAGACCAATGTTATTAGCCTACAAAAAGTTCTTCAATCCTCAGCTTGTAAAGATTGTATCAAATAGGAGTGGTAATTCACGAGCTTCCAAATCAAAGGTAACTGTCACTATTAACTGAGGGCATACAGATAATGGCCAGCCATTTGATTGCTTCTACAAATATCAAAAAGTTTTACCTCATAAAAATAGCCAGAAAAATCGATATGAGGGTAGCTTCCATAGGCTGCAAAGGCAGTAGCTAGAGATTTTCTGGTACAAGACATAGCCTAGCTTGTTCAAACTGACAAGAATGGCAGATATGAATTGATTTTTCTGTATCCCTGTATATATATGGCCATCAAGCCCATTTTTAGTTAAGCTATTTTGTTGTTGTTGTTTTTTGTTCCATATCAGCCATACCTGGATGGTTTTCATGAAGTTTTCCCCCACAAAGACTCGTGATGACACTTTTCCACAACACTGGCTCTTATAAACCCAGGAGGCAGGTTGCCGAAGGTTTACTTTCCCCACTAACAAAAGGTCTGATCTCCTGAGCCATGTCACATTTCTTGGTCAGGCATCAAATGTAAAGTGGGGATATTTAGGAACTATAGTATGCCCTTCCCCCAGCTCTTTCTTGAGGAAGCAAAAGAATTCGTTACACATCCGCTTGGGTAATGGGGCTTTCCTCTCACCCCACCCCTGCGCCTCCCTGCAAGGTGCACGGTGGGGAGATCAGGAGAACCCCAAAAACAATGAGCAGGGGGAGATGAGGGGAGAATCATTCTGTCTGGCAAGCTGGAATGCTTGCACAGATGGAATGACTGGGAGAACACGACTCTGCATTCCCTCCCCGCCAAAAGATCATTAATGGGTAGAGACAATCACCCTTCTTTTGTGATAGTGTCCACTTCCAAAGGAAGGAAATGCCTTTGAGAAGGGAAGCGAGTAACAATTGGCAGGGAGAACAGCTAGAGACAAGATGAGGCCTTGCTAGGCTCTCATTTTCTGGATATGAAGATGCTCTGGAGTGTCATTTCCTGCTGGGGGACATGTAGTTCATTGTTTCCCAGGCTTATTTAGGAAGTAAGGTAAACTACAATTCCATGCTCCTTGCATGGGAATTACAGCCAAAGGGTATGAATTTTGTAGTTTTTACCTGGTGTTGTTTATGCTCACTGGCGAGGAATACCAATCCAGCAAAATATTAAATTGTAATTATTTAAAGTAAAATAATTCAGAACTGACATTGGGCAAATATTTAACCGGCTGAGTTTTAAATCCTCTTATTGCCAATATTTGTGCTAGTAGAGTTCAAATGTTTGGGAAGTGCACACAAAACGCTGTTAAGGGATCCGAATGAAATTTACTTTTAACTTCAAATACATAGACAAAGGCAATTTCCCCCTCTTTTGCTCAGATGAAGCAAGGGAACAAGCAAAAAAAAATATTAGTAATCTGAAGCAAGCTGCTCAAAGGATTTCCTTTTTACAGTTATTCTGGCAATATCTGCCACATGTGATTAAGAAACAAGTGCCATTTTTAGAATTCTCTGGAAGCAAGGTAGATGTTCAAAAAATAACATGAAGTGTTCATCTACCACTATTAACATGCACATGTCATTTATTGACTTGATTTGATTTCTTACCTTGCCCTTTAGCGTACCCTTTACCTGGGCCATATTTTTGCAAATAAATAAACTCAATAACAACAATAGAATGTACAGCAGTAAAATAAATAAAATAGGTGCAACCATAAAACAAGAAAAGTGTAAAAGCAAAAACAAGTCTTAATATAAAATGATTAAAAACAATTTCATAGATAAAGATGATGCAAACATTTTAAAAACAATTCCACATACAAAAAATAGTCGCAGTACAGATGTAGACTGGGATAAAGACATGCACATAAAAGGCTTGGTGAAAGAGGAAGGTCTTCAGTAGATGCTGGAAAGACGGTGCCTGTCTTAATATACAACAGGAAGTGTAATATACAAGGGTAGTGCCACCATACTAAAGGCCTGATTCCTATCACATACAGAACCAATCTCCTGATAACATGGTATCCACAGAAGGGCCTCTGTTTGATTGGGAGGTGATATTTGCATAACTATCTTATTAATTAATGGCTCATTCTCTACACATGATCAAGGCCGCTTAGGAGAAAACGAGCACAACTGTTTTCATGAGCCTGCTGAAGTTTTATTACCTGGAGTAGGAGCCCACCGTCTAAGCTGCTCTTGCATGTGTGCCTGACCTGCCATTGTCATGATGATATTATTCATTCACACCCCACCCATCTGGCTGGGTTTCCCCAGCTACTCTAAGCGGCTCCCAACAGAATATTAATAATAACAAAGCGATAAATTGTCAAACATTAAAAACTTCCCTAAACAAGGCTGCCTTCAGATGTCTTCTAAAAGTCAGATAGTTGAATGAATGAATGAATGAATGAATGAATGTACTTTATTCGGTCACAGACCAGCATAAAGTCAGATAGTTGTTTATTTCCTTGACATCTGGTGGGAGAGCGTTCCACAGGGGAGGTGCCACTACTGAGAAGGCCCTCTACCTGGTTCCCTGTAGCTTCACTTCTAACAATGAGGGAACCGCCAGAAGGCCCTCGGAGCTGGACCTCAGGCTAAATGATGGGGGTGGAAACCCTTCATGAGGGTTTCCATGTACCTTCATCCTCACCGTATCCAGTTGAATGGAGCAGGACTTAAGTAAAGATGCTTATGATCAGACTGTCAATGGGCCTTAGCCCAATCAGATGGTGACCAGTGAGATGCTGGCAAAAGGCAAGGATGGAGGGTTGCACTGCTTTCGTCACCAACTGTTCTTGCTGGTGATTCTTGTGTAGCTCTCTCTTGCTACCGCTTTGCGTCTTGTTCACATTTGAATGCTGATGTGGCTTCTCACCACTGCATCAATGTGCCTGTGACGCTCCATAAAAATAGTCTAGGTCCGTATAAAAACTCGGAGCTTTGAGGATGGGTGAATTTGCTTTTCCCTTCCTCCTTCTGCATCCTTTTTATTTTGTGTCACATCTTTTTAGATTGTATGCCTAGGGCATTTTTATTGACTTGTAAGCCGCTCTGGGATCCTTTTCAGCTGAAGAGTGAGGTAAGTGTGCTGTAAAGAAATAAAGAAAGAAATGGCAATGTCTACACACAAGAGGTAAGCCTCAGCAAAATTGGAGAAACTCCCTGGTTACAGACGTCCAAATCAACATTTTGTGTGGACCCCGAGGGGGGAAACCCCAAACAGCTTGGTGAGGTCTGAGCATGCTCATTGGGTACCCTGAGCATGAGTGGCTGGCTGGTCCCACTCCTGTTCTGTAAAACAGCAAGTGTAGATTAAAGAATAATGAATGCCTACACTCTAATCACTGTTAATACTAGTTTATAATAAGTGTGATTTACCTAATTAAAAATGCATTGTGGTCTCTGTGTTACTTATTGTGCTGTAATAATTTATTAGGTACATACAATACATGAATCACATCATTTCCAGAATTGATTTTTTTTTCCTTGACAGGTAATTCTCCATCATGTATCATCTTCCAAGAAGCTATGTTATTGACTCCAGAAGAAACTCCTCATTTGCATATAGTTAAATTCCACAGGAAGATGGGTAACTGAATATTGTAGAGCTAAAATCATGTTTCAAAGCAAAGCAATTTAGCAATTTTCATAGAGCAAGGCGATACCTGAATAGATATGCTTGCACCCTGCCCAATTTGGCTTTCTTATTAAAAAAAACAACCTCATGTGGTGACTGATACAATTTTAACTACTATCTCTCATGTTATGTGAACGTGTGACAATATTATGGAACAGCTCGTGATATTTAACACTTCAGTTTAAAAACACATAAAAACAAAGCTTCTTCCCTTTCCTCTGCTTTTTTTTTTCATGATGAAAATTCATCCAATGCTCATTTAAGGTTTTTAAAAAATAAAAGTTCCTTCAAATACTGAAGTGAACAATGTCCATGCAATTTGCTTTCCATGCAACTGGGTGCTAGAAACTGCCTCTAAACTAAAATATAGAAGGCCACATTTGACATTTTATTCCCTGGTCCTCATGGCTGACATGCAGCAGCATATATCCAGCCCTACCTTGCGATGTGAATTTTGTGGCATACCGTAACAGAGGCAAGAAGAGATTGGTGCCTTTTGGCTAGTGCGATTGTATGGTCAAGAATGTATGCCCGTTTCTGTTAGGGCTTCGAAAGGATGTTAGGTGGGAAGCAACAGTAACCTTTCTGCAAATATGTCTTCCACATTCTTTCATTTGGTTCCACAATGGACACTGCTAACAAAAGGAACTCAAGTATACATTGGATTTTGAAGAACGTTCATTCCTGTGATGCATATTTGAGTAGTAGTGACCTGCTTCCCCCTCTTAGGACATAAGAGCATAAGAGGAGCTATTCAATCTCAAACAGCATCCTTTCCCCCCAGTGGCTGGACAGATGTCCCCAGGCAAGAGCCCTCCTGCATTGTTTTCTCCATCACCTGGGATTTAAAGATATGTTGCCTTTGAACATATTGCCTGTGATAGAGATGCTGATGGACCCATTCTCCATGAGTTGCCCTCACCCTTAAAAACAATGAATGAATGAATGAATGAATGAATGATCTACCGGTAAGCACACTCAGAATCAGAAGAATCTTTATTTGCATCAGTCCCTATCCATAGCAATAAAATAAAATAAAATAAAATGTACTAAAGATATAGGTAAAAACTTAACTATACAAAATACATTCTGGAGGTTTTCATCAATAATCAAATAACAGATCTTATTCTAATCGCCCCTGCTATTTTTATTTTTATTTTGCAGTTTTTGCTGTCACCTGATCATCTTGCTCTGCCAGAAGAAAGGACACAGCAGCAATGGTTGAGTGACCTGGTATGGATAGTTGTAGAGGGGTAATAACCTCATATGCTAGTTGAAGCGACTAGCATGAGTTTGGCCAAACTGCGGGAGGCAGTGAAAAATAGGCATGCCTGGCGTGCTCTGGTCCATGGGGTCACGAAGAGTCAGACATGACTGGACGATTGAACAACAAATAACCTCACCCCTCAAATCTTTATAAAGAGTGCAAGCCAGAAGCACATGAGCCACTGGCTCAATACTGCCATCTCCACATGGACATAACCGTTTTGCTCAAAATAGTTCACCAGCTGTTTATTATTCTGCTGATAAGCACACTATTAAAACACGCACACAATTGGGCCCAATTAACAAAAAACAAGAAGGAGGGAAATGGGTGATCAGATCAAGGGAGAGGTGTCAGGGAGAGGCTCAGCCCTTTCCCCTTGTGCTGCCCTCCAAAACCCCAAAGCTACATTTGTCCTTGAAAGTGGTAATCACAGCAAATAGCAGCTCCTGGAGAGCAGGTTTTCAGTGAGAGAAGAGTATATGTGGAAAGGTTCAATGTGACATAGGTCCAGACTGGAGTAGCCATCCCCTGCTCCACCCCACGACTGCTTTTTGTTAAGAATGAGGGGTGGCAGCCTGGTCTCAATTGCATTTTTTTAATCCCTTAGCGTAACTTGTAGTTTGGCTCCAATCTAGTAAACCGTCAAGCGTCACCGCATTTTGTGACACCAAATTCTGTATGTGAATTGTGCAGTTGTATAAGAAGCATTTCAAGAGCAAGATATGCCACCAGAAATTTGCATTAAAGCATGCCCATAAGAGACGGGTGAGGAGGGCCATGGTCAGTCTGAGAGAATCTCTTCCCTCCCCTCCCCAAATTTATACTACAAATGTCATAATTATGAGTCTGCAGTGTATGTGTGTGTTTAAAAGTAAATCGGCATTAACTAAGCATTGCACATCTGCTCCTCAACGTAGTCTTTGTTAATTGCTTGATAGACATTATTGAATACATGGGCCATTTGGCTATATTTGAAGGTGAAGAGGCCAAAACACTTCAGAGAGGGTTTTCAATTTCATGGCACTGTACCAAGCCTATACAGCTTCAGCTTCCATGTGGGTTTTTAATAATGTGCCACAGCTGATGTCAATATGACATGAAATGATAATTGGTTCCAAATCAGTTCATTTTGATTTATTTCTCATTTTCACAGCATTTTGGCTTGACCTGAAAGAGCAGCTACTCCAGATCATCTTGACTGGCTCACATTTATTTGAAAAGCTGACCCCTTTTGCCTTCCCAAAATGAGGTGTTTTAAAGACAGGGAACATATAATACTCACTCTAAATGGAATGAAAAGGCTCCGATTTTGTAATATGGCCTCTATTTCTGACTTGATCCACTCCTCCCGGCTTACAGGATTTCATCTGCCTCTTGCATGTGTATATTTAAAAGTGCATTAGAAACAGGGTGTCAGAATTGTAGAGAATTTCACATCCCCAAATAGCATTATTCTGTCTTGGGGAGAGCAAATGCTAGAGTAGAAACTAAGTAACCTTTTAAGCAGGACCTTTATCTTGATTTCTCATCATGGTTATGCATTTCTGGGGTTTTTGGTTTTTTTTTTTTTAGCCAACTAGGTTTTATTCAGAGTCAACCCTTTGAAAGTAATGGACCCAAGTTAGTCATGCCCATTAACTTCAATGGGTCTCCACTCCAAGTTTGGCTAATGTTGAATATAACCCAGTACCTGGGGTTCCTTCACATTAGCCAAACTTGAGCCTTTTAACCACAACCTTTATCCTGGAAGAGCCCCCCAAATCCGCTGAAAGAAGTAAACCTCGTCCCCATCCAGAAATATTTCTGCCCCGACTAGACACACAACTCTGCCCCATCCCCAACTAAAGCCATGCCCTCAATCAAAACAGTTCATTGACAGGTTTTTAACTATGCCCTCTCAAGATTTTGTTTTAGATGGAGGCTACAAAATAAAGAAATAGTCTTCTTGCTAAGGAATTCTTTTCCACTCATGACATTCATTCCTGTAATGACATTCCTAAAGGAGACATGACTTCAAGTAATTGTCTTTCCTAATCTTCCTCTAGGTTCCCCTCATCTGTTTACCTGTTTGATCCTTTCCTTCCAGATCCTTCTGGGTAGCTTTCTCCCCTAGCTTTTTACGATATCAGATGCTCTGCTATTCCTCTGAGCATGATTTTACTAAAGACCTTGACTTAATCAGCGCATGGTGTCAATCTTTAAAATATTCAAGGGGTTCATTCCAAAAGGCAATTTCTTCTGCAAAACTGGCTGCAAATTGTTTCACAGATAGAATGGATTTCTCCATATCTAGCCAAAGGGCCAAAATAGAGTGTTTTATGTAGTTGTTTGTAAGGTTTACCTGTTCCCCCCCCCCAATGTGAAAAACAGCCCAAGGAAGCTGTAATTTAGAAGAAGAAGAAGAAGAAGAAGAAGAAGAAGAAGAAGAAGAAGAAGAAGAAGAAGAAGAAGAAGAAGAAGAGTTTGGAGTTGATATCCCGCTTTATCTCGACCCGAAGGAGTCTCAAAGCGGCTAACATTCTCCTTTCCCTTCCTCCCCCACAACAAACACTCTGTGAGGTGAGTGGGGCTGAGAGACTTCAAAGAAATGTGACTAGCCCAAGGTCACCCAGCAGCTGCATGTGGAGGAGAGGAGATGCGAACCTGGTTCACCAGATTACAAATCTACCGCTCTTAACCACTACACCACACTGGCTCTCACTGAAGAGAAATGTTGTGAGGAGAAGGGAGTTGCTTAACCTTTTTTGGTCAATAGCAGTTTTATTCTGCTCAAAATTACCCTTCTCAAATTGAAACTGTGCTCAAGTCTCACCAAATTACATGGGTACTTAGAATGTTTCACATGGAAATGGTGCTCAGTGCCCGAGCATGGTAGGAAGGAACAGGAACCCCCAGGGAAGTTTGAAAGTCGGGCAATGGAAGATAGCAATCTTAGATATTTCCCATCAAGCCAAGGTATCTGAGACTCAGTTGTCTGACTAGGTGTCTTTGCATCTCATATCATGGCGGAAGCAAGAGATATTATAAAATCATTCAAGATGTAAAATAACACATTTCATAGGAAAGATAAGCACAAGCCATTGTTCCTAATGGCATTCTCAGCTCACCTCCTCAGGCTAAATTCCTTTTGCTTTTATTCCGTGCAGTGTAGCTCAAGACAGGTCAGGAATATTATATTTAAATCAGATGAAAAGCATTACAGTTTCTTTTTCCTGAAAGTCATTTCTTTTCTTTGGCCAAACAACTCTATGCAGCCTCAGCTGGGACAAAAGCAGAGAAATTCTGTGTCAAGTAACCATTTTCTTCGAATGGGGCCATCACTGACATATCTGGGGCGTTAGCTGTTTTAAGGCTATATTTTGATACTATAATGATGTGACCTATGATTCCCACCAGCAGTAGCCAGCAGAGGCCCTTGAAATGAGGCGTTTCTCAGGGGCTCAGCACAGCTGTCCACGGACCTCCTGAATCATCAGCTAGTTCATTCCCAGATAAGGATCTGATGACAGCAAAATGACAGAGAAACCCTTCCCCACCTTCTGCCCTGGCCAATGTGATCCAAGAGGGCTTTGGATGCTGTGGTTGATCCACTGGTTCTTAATTTTATTTATTTATACATACATACATACCCCACACATCTGGCTGGATTTCCCCAGCCACTCTGGGCAGCTTATTCTCCTCACCCCATCCCTGTGTTGTTCCTGTCTGGGTTATCAGATTATACCCTTTGTGTGCTTCTGTTTGCTTTTAATCTTTTGTTGATATCATTTATAGATGTTTTCAGTTCCGTTTCATCTTGTTTCTGCTATGTGACTCTCGAATATGAGGGGCAAGCATTTACGGCTGTGGTGGGAAAAGAAGATGGGAAAACTGAAAGAAAGACCATGAAGACTTTAGACTTGCATTTGTGCTCTTTTACCGGTATTTAAAAGTTGCCTTCAAATGTGTGAGGCCACAATCCATCTCTGTCCAGCCCACCAAGTTTAAAGCCTGTGAAATCTGTCCTGAATGTATAGTTCCAGAGCAATTGACAGCCCATTTTATGTCTACGACTCACCAAGGGTCAATTTATACATCAGTAAATGAACTCGGGGTTTCTTCAAAACACTGTTAAGCATTGAAACGTTGGTTTGGGAGCCCAAGGAAGGTACTGAAGATGGGGAAGAGGGCAAGGGATCATATTCAACTGAGCCAAAGTGTGCTGAGGGAAGAGATGGTGCATCAAAAAGTAGCTTTGAAGGCCAATAATTTATTGCAGCTTGTCTTTAAAATTGACTTTTGGGGGTCTGGGTCAAGACTTGAAATAAAGACAAATGGTTAAATCTTGGTGACCAGGATAGTCACTTCCCCCCTCTCAGTTTGCACCATTGTCACACCCTCTGGTAGGGGTCAAATATTTTATTGTTGTTATTTCTTAGAGATTGAACTCAGCGAAGACATGGGACAGATGAATATTTTCTAGACTCAGCATTTTGAGAGCATGTCGGTTTCTTCACAAACTTAGAACTCTTTAAACAAGGAAGATTGTTTTTCTTTCTATTTTCAGAAACCCTGAAGCTGTTTAAGTTGTTTACAGGCACCCAAAAAAGACAAAAAGGGGTGTGTGTGGAAAACATAAGCATGAACAACTAGGCTTTTTGTGGCTCTTGCATATTGTTTTTGTTTTGAACAAAGGGTTGTCATTGTTAATTAAATTTCTGTATCACCCTTCATCTGAGTGATGGGAGTTGGAGTTCTGCAACATCTGAATGGTATCACTTAAGTTGCCCCTGGCTTTCCACATCTGTGCTTTAAAAAGCAATGACTGGGTCACTTAGTTAGCAGTTTTGTTTTCATAATATTAAAATGAATGTATGTGGGAGTCTAGTTTTCTTACACAATGAGTGAAATAAATTGTATTGTGGCTCAGAGGAAACCCAACCGTATTTTTAAATGCCATGTTGAATGTTTATATCAGATAGATGATAGATAGATAGATGATAGATAGATAGATAGATAGATAGATAGATAGATAGATAGGTGATATAGTCAAATGTCTATACTTACACATTGAGCCACCTTCTATAGGCATGAATGTTATCCTTTAAGAGAAATTTGCCATTAGGGATCTGGAACTGCAAATATTTTATTTCAGGAAAATCAGTCAGACAAATCTATCTGTATGTTTATTTGCCTGTCTATCAAATTTATATTCAGTCTTTTATTTAAGTAGGTCAGGACAGTTTACCAGGGTCGGGTGATTTTTATTTTTGCAACACCTCTGTGAGGTAGATGAGTAAGCCAAGCTTACCAAATTTCTCATGCTATCTGTTCTTTTGTGTTTTTGCTCTAAGCACACTCATCCAAATTATATCATTCCTTGGAGGAACAGGAGCCCTGGGTTATGCGTACAGGTCTCTACTTGCAAGAATGTCTTCATTCCTTGGAATGGGAGCTAAAGTTGTTCAGTTTGAAGCCTACCCAATTCCCAATTCCCAAGCCAATAGACAAACACAAATGCAACTATCCTCTGAAATTTGTACTTCTCAGGCA
The DNA here is from genome assembly GCF_009819535.1 of Lacerta agilis. NCBI lineage: Eukaryota > Metazoa > Chordata > Lepidosauria > Squamata > Lacertidae > Lacerta > Lacerta agilis. The sequence goes on from NC_046314.1 coordinate 65,300,278, forward strand.
GGTTCATGTGAGAGAAGGCTGTCCTTCTGGCACCCTGATCCCAAGCCATTTAAGACTTTAAAGGCAAGAATAAACCCTTTGAATTGTCCTTGGAGACAGACAGGTAGCTAGTAGAGTTTCATGACTGACAAGAAGTGTTCCAACAAACAATCTCCGCCAATAAGCTAACTGCTGTATTTCGCACCAATTAAAGTTTCTGAGTAGTCTTCAAAGGCAGTCTGACATACAATCCACACACAATTGTATTACCCGGATAACCTTGGCCAGGCTATCTCTATCACTTAAGTTCTCTAATAATCAGGCAGCACATGGAATTATGGACAACAGCTGTCAGTTATTTTGTTTGCTTAAAATATTCCTTAACTACCCTTCATCATTTTTATTTCCCCAGTCATGCAAAATCCTTTAAATGAATTCCTATGCCTTAAATGCCTTGTGGAGGACAGGGACCCTGAGATTACCCTGAAAGTAGCGAAATACTGTGTAGCAGCCATGAGGCTCAGAGAACAAGCGGTGTTATCGCTATGAACAGAACCCTAAATGGCAATTTTTAGGCAATATTTTAAATGCCCCAATTCTAATCTATATATTTTAGATGCTGCTGTATACGTGCATATACGTGTATGGTATTTGCTGTGCAAATTTTAATGTATCACTTTTGTATTGTTGACTTAGTGAGTTGGTCTGTGACCGTAAAAATAAATTCATTCATTCACCCTTCATCAAAATATTGTGTGTGTGTGTGTATATATATATATACAAATGTGTGAATAAGATTAATTCACCCAACATAGAAATAAAAGCAGCAAATAAGCATAATGAAATACAAGACAAAGTATAAGCATAAAAATACCAAAGCAAAAACAGAATTATAAATATCATTTACATAAAGTGTAAATTGCCAGAGCAAAATAGGAAGGTCTTCAGCTCGTGCCAAAAATCTCATAATGCTGTTGCCAAGTGGGCCTCCAGAGAAAGTGCATTCCAGTTTTGGGGAACCACCACAGAAAAGCCCCTCTCCTTTGTAGACACATAGCATACCTCTGCTAAAGAAGATGTCTGGAACAGGGTCCATCCATTTACTCCATTATTTGGGAAATAATTATACTCTTAAATTAAAATTGCTCAGTGTGGTAATGTATGCATTGGTTGCATGTTCTTTGATTTCACTGCATATTGGCTGTAGTCTATAAATGTGCCCAGGTTTTTTTTTTAGTTCAATAGTAAATCTAACTCCCCAGGAAAGGAAGAGAAAAATGCACGCATAATGTGATAAGGCTTTAGACTTGTTTTGTTCTGAACCATCTCTGCAACAGCTGGAGCTGCCTGTTGTCCTCTGGAAATTGTTAGGTGTAAAACGAACTGTGTGATGCATAAAGATCATAATTCCAGCCAAACAAACATATTTTGAGGTTGTTTTATTTCTTTAATTCTTTCTTTTTACGCAGTGCAACCTTTCACGCAGGTCCTCCTGTGTGGTGTATGTATATGTGCAAGCTATTGAAGCTGAACTGTCAATATATCCTTGGAGATTTCTGATTGTTGTTCCTCCGTGCCCTTTTCCTCTGGTCTAACGTTAGACACAGAAACAAATGAAAAGGGGCTTGCCTGTGATTGTGCTTCACCTCCTCTTTCCTTTCTCAGCACAATCCTGATTTGTCATTATTTCCCGGTCCTCTTGTTTTCACAGCAAGCAGCGGCGGGCAAGACTCCCTAACGATAACAAAGACTCACTGCCATGGTAGCGATACCTGTTGTAATCACTGGAATGCGGGCTTTTCAATTTTCGCTGTTTGCCTTGGATCAGGTAGCTGTGAGCTAATGCAACAGAAGGTCACCAGATGAAGGGCTGATAAGAGAGAGTGACTATTCTACTTAACATGCATGGAGGGTTATGCTTTTCAGCCGTCCTAGAGCTAATCTTTCAAGTTGTCCTTTTTTGACTTTCTCAGTTTAATCAGTTTAATCTCATCTTCCCTCTTTTTCTGATTACAAGGATTTTCTGTAGAAATCTTGCCTTCACAATAAAGACCGTGCGGCAATTTATTCTTCTATTGATCCTAACATCGCTTTCCTTTCCAGTGCATTGAGAGGGAAGAGGAGAAGGGTGAGAAGCAGATGACCCCCTCCCATTGCCACTTTTCTGAAAATGAGTGTAAGGGAAACTGCGCTGGTGAGCTGGGAGGTGCAGGGGCTCATCGTGGTGGCTCCTGTAGCCATGACCCCAAGGAGAGTTCAAAAATACAGGTAGAAATGTTTTTGTTGTTGTTGTTCAATCGTTCAGTCGTGTCCGACTCTTCGTGACCCCATGGACCAGAACACGCCAGGCACGCCTATCCTTCACTGCCTCTCGCAGTTTGGCCAAACTCATGTTAGTAGCTTCGAGAACACTGTCCAACCATCTCATCCCCAGTAGCATGTTGGACGCCTTCCGACCTGAGGGGCTCATCTTCCAGCGTCATATCTTTTATATGCCTGTTGTCTTTGTCCATGGAGTTTTCTTGGCAGGGATACTGGAGTGCCTTGCCAGTTCCTACTCCAGGTGGATCATGTTTGGTCCAAACTCACCACTATGACCTGTCCATCTTGACCTGTCCATAGCTTCCCTGAGTAATTCAAGCCCCTTCGCCATGACAAGGCAGTGATCCATGAAGGGGGTAGAAATGTTAATCTGTTGTATATACCAGCTGTGGTTAACATGGTAACCGCCCGATGTTTTGGACCACATGTGCTGTCTGGTGCTTATGGAACTTGTAGGCTGATATAGATATACTTACAAAGAACAGCAGTACAAGCACAATAAACACAAAGCTATAATTCCCAGCACCCCTAAACTACAGTTCCCATGATTCTTGGGGGTGTGTGTGCTTTGCATGTGCAGCTTTAAGACTACAAATTTTAAAAGGTAGGAAGAAAAGTGTTCCCCCTCCAGCCCCTACAAAGGGTCTTCTGACTTTTTTTTTAATGCACTAGCATTTCCAAAACTATTTCTGTTCTTTCAGATGGAATCTTTGGTTCACTCGGATTTATGTTGCTCATGACACCATGATGGAGTTAATCCAGGAGAACAGTCGATTCAATTTCTTCCTCCTGCTCAACTGATAACTACTGTTGGGGGCTTAGATGTCAAACACAGACTGTAAATGCACTTGGGGACAAGCTACATGTTACAGTCAATCACATACGAGAAGAAGACCCCTGGTTCTGCTGAAAAACAATGACAGAAAGGGGCAATTGGAAGCTGAAAAAAGAGTGGGAAGGGTGCAAAATGCTCCCCCCACTGCATTCCCCACTGCAACTTCCCTGCCCCACAGCTAGTCCTCTTCACCCACCCACTGCCAGATTCCAGTACAATACTGTAGTTTGAGACAGTAAATTGCTGCCTCTCCTATACAATTTATTTAATGGAAACGGTATATGTCTTCATTAAAATATGCACGCACATCCTCTGCATGCATACATGTGTGGGTGATTTGCGAAAACTGGTGTTTTAGCACTTACAGTATTAGCAAATTTACCAAAGCTTGCAGTTTAAAATTCTATGCTAAATTCGTACTCTCCCCACCACCACCACCTATATGCAGTTCCTGTAAAATAAAATCTAATTTTCATTTTCATCTGAGTACTGTGATTCTATAAGCCAGACTGATAAGATTTTAGCAGCATGGAAAAGGGCTGCAGGGATTCGGGGTGGGTGGGGAACGGCACCACTTGGAAGTTCCTACTTCCACACAACTATGAAAGGCACAGGAGCTTTGTACTTCTGTGTATCCAAAGAAGCTTTGTACTGCTTTGTATTTCCAAGAAATGTTACTTCAAGTCTCAGGTTCAAAAACAGACAAATTTGGATTTACAGTACAATCCTAAGCATATATACTTAGAAGTACCAGTGCGTTCACTGAGACTTACTGCCAAGTGTTTGCAACAGACTTATAATGCAATCATACACCTATCTCCCGAGAAGTAACTTCCATTGAATCCAAGGGGGTTTACTCCCAGGTAAGTTGATATAGGACTGTGCCTTTGATTACTTGTTTATAATAATACTTGTTTATAGTTTGCTTCAGTTACATTGCCAATGTATATTGAAAGTGATTAAAGATTATAAGTTTTTGTTTGTTTGTTTGTTTGGAGCTTGGTTCCATTTTAGCGTATGCAGGAGCTGATTCAGTTTTGCGTTATGTAGTTTTCAGAAAGAGGCTCATTTGCAAATCTTAATGCCATTGTGTTGTTAATCAAAGTACGTACTCACTTAATGGGTTTCTTTGTGGCGAAAAGCGAGCTGACTTTATTGTGAAATTTATTGTGATGAATGGGTTTTGTGAATGCTTCCAACACTTGTTGTGATCATGACTCCCCCATATGCCATTTTCCAAAGGGCAAGATGAAACACAGTCTGATACATAGTGTTAATATAATTTTATATTCCCTTTTAGGAGAGGTGGGGCTGAGGATAAGTAAGAGAGTGGCCTGATGTTATGCAGACTAAGCTGTGATTTGTGCCAGGGACTTCTACACTTTGGTCTCTTAACCACCATGTCACATGCTCCTCTTGTGTAATCACGTTACAATTCCCAGAAAATGTCACCATCATAGGGACTTTCTGCAGGCGAATTTTTTTTGTGAATTTTCCTTCTGTCAACAAAGGAAGCATTCATAAGCACACATAAGGATCCACCTGCTCGCAAACTTGTTGACAAATACTTGTGCAGGTTTAACCATTTGGAGTGATAAGGGTTCATCACTCTCATTATTTCCTTACCCTCTTAGCATAAGAAAAAAAGAAACCCCAATGCTGTGGAAAATTCCAACAACACAAAGATTGATATTTATGAGAAGATAGATTAAGCATGTGCTCCTCCAGATATTACTGGACTACAGCTCCCAATGTCCCTGACAACTGACTGATGGGAAAGTTTCCCACAACATCTTGAAGCGGCATCTACAATGCGACAGCTAGACTGGTGACTGGGAGTAGCCACAGGCACCATATAACACTGATCCTGAAAGACCTATATTGGCTCCCAGTACGTTTCTGAGCACAATTCAAAGTGTAGGTGCTGACCTTTAAAGCCCTAAATGGCCTCGGCCCAGTGTACCTGAAGGAGCGCCTCCACCCCCACCATTCAGCCAGGACACCAAGGTCCAGCTCTGAGGGCCTTATGGCGGTACCCTCCCTGCAAGAAGTGAAGCTACAGGGAACCAGGCAGAGGGCCTTCTCAGTAGTGGTGCCCGCCCTGCGGAACGCCCTCCCATCAGATGTCAAGGAAATAAACAACTGACTTTTAGAAGACACCTGAAGGCAGCCCTGTTTAGGGAAGTTTTTAATGTTTGATGTTTTATCATGGTTTTAATATTCTGTTGGGATCTGCCCAGAGTGATTGGGGAAACCCAGCCAGTTGGGCAGGGTATAAAATTATTATTATTATTATTATTAGTCACCAGTGAGGTTTAAACTTTCCTTGAACAGAAAGCTTGGCCAACGGCTAATCTAGTTCAAAATCCTGTTCTTACAATGGTCAACCAGATATCTGTGGGAAGTCTGCAAGCAGAGAGAACTTGCTTTCTTGTATCTGTCCTGAATCTACCAACATTCAACTTCATCGGAAGTCCACAAGTTCTAGTGTTATGAAGGAAGAAAAACCTCTTTCTCTCCACTTTCTCTATGCCATGTGTAATTTCATAAACTCCCATCATATCACTTCTTACTCACCTTTTTCCTAAACTAAAAAGTCCCAAACTCTGCTATGTTTCCTCATAAGGGAGCTACTCCATCCCTTTGAAACTTTCTCAGTTCTACAATATCCTTTTTGAGGTCAGGTGACCAGAACTGATCCCTGATCTAACCCCGATGGCCCTTATTGTCTTCTCCTGGTGTTCAAATGAAGTTTACATTATAGTGTCATTTTCTCTTCCTAAGCTGCTTTCTGGGCGATAGACACTGCCCTGAGAATGGCGATTTCTCTACCCCAAGATTTTGGAGGTGGCAGATATGTTCACATCTTTTGCCGCTCTGCTATCTGAAGGCCAACCAGACCTCAGGTAATATAGCATATCATTTTAAAAGGAATTAGGTCTGATGATTTGTAAATTATTACCTAAAATTGGTCCCTTTTCCAGAAAACTGGATTACAAATAGCCCAGACTGTAAAATTGCTTGAAAATGAGACTGGCTGGACTTGATTCATTTTTCTCATTAAGGAGAAAATGACTCAGAATATCCTTTGCATGACATGCAGTTGAGAGTCTTGATTTCATGTTCTCATGTTTATCCAGCCTGAAAATCTATGTATAAAAGGCCCCTTCAATAATATCTGATGTTTACTCAATTACAGCTAAGCAAGGCACAAATTATATGGGCAATGTTACCAGAATACCCCTAGCTGTTCTAATTATATGCTCAGGGATGGATTTGGTACATTAAGTATGCAATAAAGTAGGGTACTAGACAAAGTAAGAACCCTGCTGCAGCAGACAGTGCAAATGTAATTATTCCTTCCTCGCAACTCAGGAAGGCAGTGGCCAGGTTTTCATTAGGGGGAGGTGGGGTTTAAAATACCAGTAGCATCTCAGCTGTTAGTGAGAAGCTAGTGGAACAGACTGTGTGAGGGAGGTGGGGGCAGAGAAATTGCTTTTGTTTGGTACTTTCGAAAATGGAAGGCATGTGGAAAGGGAAATTATCATTGTAAAGCTAGATTTAGCAGTGGCACATGCTTATGGTCATCTAGTTATCTGAACACTTTGCACAACTTCAAAGTCAGTGAGTTTTGAAATAATCAAGGTGGAGCAGTGAACAAAACAGAAAAACTAAGGGACATGCAGCTTCAACTTAATCTGAGGCTACTCTTGCACCAGTGAAGGGAAAGGAAAAGGCAGAACATCAACAACAGCATCACCAAACTGTAAAAATTTGAGGAAATTCAAGGAGAGAGATTGGAGTTAATTCATGAAATATCCCCTTTTTATACAAAATGGGCTTGTAGCATTACAAGTAGATTTATGTTTTAATTTGGATGCCCAAGGAAATGGCATGTATTTATCTTTTCTTTTGGTGCTTGATCTGCAACCATCCCCTACAACGATCCACACGAATTCTCAACAGAAGCTGAAATTTTGATGGCGCCAGTTACCTAAGTCATCCAAACTGATTTTGAGGCACAAAAACAGACAACAGCTTACTGAATAGTAGTTGTGGCTTTAAAAGGCCCTGTGTGATTGCTCAACTATGCAGTGAGCTGTGAGCCAAGTATTTCTAATCTGCCTGCTACCATGCCTAAATCCAGAAAGGTACTGTCTGCCTTAAGACTCAACTGATCATATTGCTGGAACCATTCCATAAGACTGAACGTCTACGCAGGATCCTTTCAAGTGGCTATTGTGGTTAAGTGACAACTTTCAACTGACTATAGTCAATGGGAAAACAATAGTAAATGATCAGTGAATGTCATTGTGGAGAACTAGCCCAATGCCAGGTAGGGGTTAACTTCTCTGACAGTTAGAACCCTCAGGGGCGGGCTTAGCCTGGGTATAAAACACCCCTCCCAGTGGGCAGTAAGGCAGTTGAGGAGAGTGAGAGTTGAAGTTAGAGTTGAAGTGTGGGCAGGAGGAGTTGAAGTTAAGTGCGGGGAGTTGAAGTGTGAGTCAAGAGATAGAGCTGGGAGTTTAGAGTCTTAGGTGGATGTTAGCAGAGAGGATAAAGAGATTGTGAAACGCATTGTTATTGATATTTAGTTAATATTTAGAGGTATTAGGCCGGTATAGGACAACTGTTATAAGCTTATTGAACAACCGTTATTTTATCAGCAACCACAAGCTTTGTACGCAATAAACATCTTTTTAGTTCACAATATCCTCGTCTGTGGTGAATGAAGTAAGCAGGATCCAGCTAGTAGTCTGAAGGGCTGCTGCTGGGAACTGTTTGTCGTTGGTGCAGCACTCATAGACCGTAAAACGTCCGGGGGTGGGCTGTACAGGGCGAAGGCCCGCGACATTAAAGTGGTGGCAGCGTCGGGACGAAAGATTGTCATAAAGTGGTGGTCACATTGAGATCAAAGATCTAAAGTGTTGGCAAGAAGTGCCAAGGTACAAGAAGGACTTAAGGGTGACGCATTGTGTGAAGTGTGAGGCTTAAAGAGGATTTAAGCAAACTTCAGTGAGACTCTACAATCTAGTCAGGAAGGGGATCGCATACACCTGGAAAGGGAGAAGGGGAATTCAGAGAGGAATTACCTGGCCCTAGGGTGTGGTGTGATAGCGCCTAAGACTGTGAGATTGTGAGAGAGTTACAAAGATACATTGCGTTTGAAACTATTTCAGGCAGGAAGGTTTATAGTGAGAGGTTGGAAAAGTACGCTGGACAAAGTGCACTGAGGTAACTTTAGGCGTGACTTTGGACCTAAACTGTGGAAACTGAGCCTGAAGAAATAGTTTAACTGAAACATCCTTGGTTTAAGTACAGAAATAATACCACCAAATAAATAGAAAATGCCACCTAGAAAGACTAAAACAGCTCTTAGGGACTCACAAGTAGAAAGCTCTGAAGAAGAAAATGGGGTTTCCCAGATGGAAGAAACCAGTACTGAAACAGTTAACAAAAATCCTGCTGAGGGGACGAGTTTTAAAGCCTCAGAGGAATTTGAAAAATGGAAACTTGAGAAGGAATATAATTTAAAATTCGAGCTAGCGAAATTACAAGCTGAAGCAAAAGAGAGAGAATTAAAATTACAAGCTGAAGCAAAAGAGAGGCAAGAGAACTGAAAGAGAAAGAAATGACCTTAACTATTGAGAGAGAACTGAAAGAGAAAGAAATGACCTTAACTATTGAGAGAGAAAGAGAACGGGAGGAAAGAGAATATTTATTAGAAATGAAAAGACTTGAATTATCAGCTGTAGATAATAGAAACAACAACAATAGTTCCACACAAAATCCTAGCAGGGTGGATTTAAAAAGATTCCCTGACTTCAAAGATAAAGACGACCCTGAAGCATTTATCATTTCTTTTGAGAGGGCTTGCGAAGATTTTGAAGTAAAAGATGAGGAGAAAATGCAAATACTGAGAGCGCGTATTAGTGGAACATTAACAGAGATTTATTCTCAAATGCCATCTGATCAATCTAAAGATTTTGAAGCATTTAAACAGTTGGTTTATGTTAGATTCGGAATTACTGCAGAACAACTGAGACAAAAGTTTAGAACAATAAAAAAAGTGCGTGAGGAAACATTTGCTCAACTAGGAGCTAAAACTACAAATTATTTAAACAAGTGGCTAGAACAGGAGGGTGCTGATTCTGTGGCGAAAATAAAAGAGGTGATCGCATTAGAACAATTTTATGACACGATTAATACCCATCTGAAGTATTTAATTAAAGAAAGACGACCTAAAACCATCCTGGAAGCTGCTAATCTGGCAGATGAAATAAATGAAATCCGAGAACACGCTTATGATGCCCCAAAATATAAGGACAAGCAGTGGGAAACAAATAAGTTTAAGAGAACGCAACAGCCCACAAAGTTTACCACAGAAACTGCCAAGAAAATTTTTCCCGCCAATGCAAATGTTCCCCATAACACGCCTATGACAACGGGGGGAACTGAGGGAAAAGTAAATAAATATAGTGAGGGTAAAAGGCCTGAATTAATCTGTTGGCAATGTGGGAAAAAAGGCCATAGACAACTGGACTGTAGAACTGAAATCAGAACTAAGAGTGCAAATAATATCCCTCAGAAGCAGACATATTGTGTCCAAACTGTGGAGACAGAGCCAACTGCCAACATGGTTGCCACGGCAACCGAGGCCCAGTCAGAGGCTGATGAGTTACCAGTGGCCCAAGTTGTGAGGTGCTATATAATTCAACAAGATGACATGCTATTACACAAAACAGGAGAAGAAATTTGGGTGAATGGTAAACCATATAAAGGCTTAAAAGACACAGGGTCTCAGATTAGTATTGTACATCCTGATTTGTTAAAGCCAGAAGACTTTATTAAAGGCAAAACACTCAGTTTAAAAGGAATATCAAAACAGCCAGAAATCTTGCCAGTCGCATTAGTTAATCTGACATATAAACAATGGTCTGGAAAATGGCAAGTAGCAGTTTCACCAGAAATCCCAGCTCCAATGTTAATCGGGTGGGATCTACTTGACCATGTACAGAGTGCATTTGTGAAAACTAGGGCACAAAAACTGCGACAGTTACCTCAGGAGGAAAGGCCTGGTACAATTGCTGAACTGACACAAGATACAAGTATAATGCCAGTTACAAATAGTCAAGCAGCTAGTTTTGCAGCCAAGCAGAAACTAGATACAGATTTACAGAAATATTTTCAAGCCACAGCCGTGAATACAGTATTAACCCCTGAAAGCCCGGAGCGGTTTATAGTCAACAATGGGTTGCTATACAGGGAGATTCTTTTAAAGCCTAATAGAGGGGGTAATGAGATCCACAGGCAACTGATAGTCCCTACTGAATTTAGAACCAAGATAATACAACATGCACATGGCAGTATCTTTGGAGGTCACTTGGGAATCACCAGAACCAAACAAAGGGTGTCCCAAAATTTCTTTTGGCCTGGGATGGGCAAGCAAATAACGTTACGAAACCTAGAGACTGAAACAGTGGCTTCAGCTCTAATAAGTTATATGTGTCGGCTAGGGTTTGCAGAACAGATCGTGACAGACCTTGGAGCCTCATTTACCTCTAAACTGATGCAGCATTTGTGGGAGAGGTGTGGGATCAAACATATCACCAATACCCTTGACCACCCACAGACCAATGGCCTTGTAGCGCGAATTACTGTAGTTGCCTACCTATTTAAATTGCAGAACACTCTCAAACGATCACTAGAACTGGCAGGAGAACAGTGCAAGGTTGCTCAGCACAAACAGAAAGTTTGGTATGACAAAAAGGCACGTGTGAGATCTTTTGAGCCAGGACAGGATATTTTATTAATCAGACCAGTAAAAGGGGTTAAGTTACAACTGACATGGGAAGGTCCTTTTAAGATCATTTCAAAAATGTATGATATAAACAATATAATTCAGCATGGTGAAGGGAGGCGGGTCATGCATAAGAATATGATAAACCCAACCCAGTCACTAAACCATGAACCCAATCTAGACTACAGTAGTCACGTTGTTGAAAAAGCCTGTGACATTGGTAAAGGAGTGTCTACCTGCAATGTGACCAGTGACCTATCTGTGAGATCAGTTAGAACAACTAGTCAAACTTATGATAAACTATTCATCAGTTGGAAAGATAGAAAGAAAGACGTACTGGAAGTTATAGCTGACATGGGGTCCCATCGACTTTCTATGAAAGTGAACGTGTTTCCTACACTAGAGATTGTGTGGTGGGAGGATGGGTACCCTGCTGCTCATGCAACACAAATAAATGTCCAAAATGAATGTAGTTACCCAGCATTAACAGGGCTACCACGTCAAAGGCATACAAAAGTAATCTTAAAATTGCTCGAAGTGGGAACTGATAAATCAATACAGACCAAAGATGAACTGACAACAAGGGAGATTGCTATGAGCAATGAGCAATCAGAGCTTTTTAGCCTACTTTCATTAAGTGATCACGCTTGCCTAGAAAGCTTCAGCAAGCTGACTAAAAAAGAAGATATCCGCAAACTTCTGAAAATAGTTCCCAGTGCATTTAAAAGCCAGACAACCAGTGTTTATGCAGCTTATGATGACCTGGAGATGTGTGTACAAGTCTGCGAGCTTAAACATTTAACAGAGATCCTGAAGGAGGGAGAGGTTGAACTAAAAGAGCTTTTGATCCTGAGAAACAAGGACTCTACCCAGCTGGGAATCCACAATCGTTACAGACGCCTCGAGTGCAGGGATCGGAATGGGACTGTGTCACCTGGCAGAGTAAGACAGCTTACATCCCATCACGTATGGCAGAGAAAAGACTGGTGCCCAGAGAAAGATACTTCTTGCGACGGGTAAGGACGATAAGGAGCGTGAAAGGATCCTAAACAGCATCGCAGACGCCTTATCACGAAGACCCAAAGACAAAGTTTAATGGACAGTTACGGGTTTTCTTGCAATAAAGGCCTAATGCTGCATGAACTATTGTATATAATGTTCACAACTATATGTACTTTTACTGAAGATGTAATATTATACCATAGTTAGGTAATATAGGTAAGAGTTATAAAATGTATTGTTTATGTTAATGTTTAAAAATGTTGTTTGTATCAGAGGGATACTTTGGCTAGTAACTCCTCTGATACAAACCTAAAAAGGAGGGAGGTATGTGGAGAACTAGCCCAATGCCAGGTAGGGGTTAACTTCTCTGACAGTTAGAACCCTCAGGGGCGGGCTTAGCCTGGGTATAAAACACCCCTCCCAGTGGGCAGTAAGGCAGTTGAGGAGAGTGAGAGTTGAAGTTAGAGTTGAAGTGTGGGCAGGAGGAGTTGAAGTTAAGTGCGGGGAGTTGAAGTGTGAGTCAAGAGATAGAGCTGGGAGTTTAGAGTCTTAGGTGGATGTTAGCAGAGAGGATAAAGAGATTGTGAAACGCATTGTTATTGATATTTAGTTAATATTTAGAGGTATTAGGCCGGTATAGGACAACTGTTATAAGCTTATTGAACAACCGTTATTTTATCAGCAACCACAAGCTTTGTACGCAATAAACATCTTTTTAGTTCACAATATCCTCGTCTGTGGTGAATGAAGTAAGCAGGATCCAGCTAGTAGTCTGAAGGGCTGCTGCTGGGAACTGTTTGTCGTTGGTGCAGCACTCATAGACCGTAAAACGTCCGGGGGTGGGCTGTACAGGGCGAAGGCCCGCGACAGTCATCCCCTAGAATTCTGATTTTTCATGTTCAACATTTTATTTCCTTTTTTATTTTTTTGAGTGACAGTTCTAACTAGGTGCTTGCTAATCTCTTATACCCCTAACAAGACTGTAGAGATGATATTATTAGAACCTGTCAGTCACTCAGCCGTCCACCTTTAAGTCTTTTCTTAAATTAAAAAAATACTCATTAAATAACTTCATGTGGTGCAGAAACTGAGTGCAACCTTGTTCTGATTTGACCTTTTATTGCTATAGCAAATGTTTTTATTAAGTTCAGTGTCTTGAATATCACTGCATTCTTGCCATTGGATAATAATTCTGAACAAGTACACACTATATTATTTCTACTTTTCTCCTCTTCTCTATGTTATGGCATATGATGGTGCTCACATGGACGAGATAACCTGAATACAACCCACAGAAATGTCCATGATAACAGTAGTACATTTTTTCTGCACTTGCTATTTTGCCCACTAGAAACTGCAGTGATACATCAGATTGCTTGTGATAAGGAAAACTGTACTGTGTGAAGCAGCCCTAGAGGACTCTGCCAAATGTTTGCCTGTTTTCAGTTGGGTGTATGTATGTGTGTGTGCAAAAACAGAACCTAGGGGGTCTGCAATATTTCCAAGTTTCTATTAATGCTGAGAATAGTCACCCTTTTCATGCCTGCTCACGGCTTTAGTGCCATTTTTTCCTTCTTGGTTACAGCATCTTTTCTTGTCTCTGAAAAATTTTACACATCACTTGGGAAGACAGGCAAACTAATACCAGTGTACTGGAAGAAGCAAAGATCACCAGTGTTGAAGCAATGATTCTTCAACATCAGCTTCGTTGGACTGGTCATGTTGATGATCGTCTTCCAAAGCAACTATTCTATTCCGAACTTAAAAATGGAAAGTGTAATGCTGGTGGTCAACAAAAGAGGTTTAAAGACTGTCTCAAGGCAAATTTTTAAAAATGTAGTGTAAACACCAACAATTGGGAAACACTTGCCTGCGAGTGCTCCAGTTGGAGAACAGCCTTTATGGAAGACAATCTTACTCGGCTTTGAGTGATCGCCGAAGAAGAAGTGATGATGTCATGATGACATGTAGCCCCTTAGATGTCACTGAGGGCAAGCAAAGTGGATTTTGAATTAAGGCTATGTATGATCACATCAGTAACCCTAGCCATTCAGGAATATGAGAACCAACCCCCTATTAAGTACAATGCTTCCTTATTCGGGGGGTGCTGTTGTAAATTGTGAAAATTCCCCACTTGGCATTTACATACACCAAATTGCAACTTCAAACCACCATAATACCTCCTTTCTTGACACGTGTCTCATAATCCCACCTGAGGTTGCTACTGCAGGATATTACAGGGTTGTATTTTTAAAAGTTATAATAACTTCTTCTTATTCTTATGGAGATTTGGGAAAGAAACAATTGGCCGAATAGATGCACAACACAACTTATAAAATGATGGGTTCCTCCCTCCTCCACTAACTTCTGGCCTGCTGTCAAGCATGAATGATTCCTTCAAGCACACAACAGTAGAAAGCAGGAAAGTAGCATAAATCTTTGAAACGCTCACTAATACTTTTAGCTCCTTTATCCACACTGAGAAGGAGAGTTTTATGCAAGACACTTGGTTGCTCTGGAAACATTTCACAACCCTTCTGGCGAATTCACACAGCAAAGTGTGGACATAATATGCCTCAGTGGCTTTTACCATCCTCCGATGCAGCAGCGAGGGCTAGGGGAATATTACCTCAAGTCATTCTCACTTGTTCTCGTGCAAACTGTCTCTGAGGATAAGCAGCCCAAAGACAGGCATTATATATTTTTTCTTTATTAGAGCAATTGAATGCCATCGCAAGGCTTTTGTTTTGTTTTGTTTTTCCTAAGGAAAGCCTGTGCTTTTATCTCCACAGTGCAGAGATAGGAAAGGCTTTAAATAATGCATTCTTATACCAATTTAATGTGCAGGAGGAAAGTGTCAGGAATGGCTGGCCAGGGAGGAGAATGAAAAGTGGAACTCAAATGTCACACCTGAAATTGGTTGTGAAATGGTCCAGGGCTGCAAAAGCAAGAAATGCAGCTGGGAAAGTAAACACTCCCCAGTCATGTTTACCCAACCAGTAGCTGGAGGCAGGCAGTCACTTTACCCCTGAGAGTTGAAGGCAGTTTGAGAGAAGGATTGTAGGGAAGTTCAGACTATGTGCTCATTTTGCTGATACCTCAGATAAACAGGTTTTTCAGGTTTCTGTATTATCTGAAAAACCTGTTTGACCAGAGGCAACAGACGCATAAATGAAATGTGTATATACAGCAGGGGGAGCCAGTGTGGTGCCTTCTAGAAGTTGTTCGGTTCCAACTTGCAGGCGTGGTTAATGATCAGGAAAGGTAAGAGTTGTAGGCAGTGATGGAGAAATTCAGTTCACATTTGAAGGTGAGCCTACCTGAAACAATAGGCCACCCAAAACAGAGCCAACATTTGAAATTTGCACTTCTCCAAATCTTGCAGTTTCCAGCCCAGTAATGATGAAAAAAAATGCATATAATTGGGTACATTGCATATATTAATGAAAATAGCATACAATAATTCATCATATTAGGGAAAATTGCTTTACAAAAATATATATACATTATGAAACATTCACCTTAAAATGTTGATGAATTTTCATTTTTTTGAAAAAAATAAAAATTTGCAAACTGATGTGGAAATGTAGAGTACTAAACTTAAGAGTGGGAATTGAGAGAAACCAAAATGGACACTTTCATCCATCCCTAATTAGAGGTCACCACCTTGTCTACTCTGGTGTACACCATGGAAAGTGATCACCTCTCCCAAGTGACTTCCAGCTCTCTCTTTGATCTCTACCAAATAGAGATAAGAAATCTTTTAAATAAGCTTGGTCTAGAGAGCAGAGAAGCCAATCAGCTTTACTGAGGAGCCCAAAGAACCAGACCTCTGCACCTATTTGAATTTCCCCAAGAAACTAACCATCGTAGATATTTGGTATTTCTTCTCCAAGAATGCTTAGGTTCTTCATGTTAAGAAACTTCAAAGTTAAATCAATGTAAATGAAATGTTCAACATTGTTGCAGAACATCCTCTTGTTTGCTACTTTGTATTTACTCTTCTTGTATTTTGTGTTTTTAAAATGTCTTAGTAAGCTGCTTAAATTTTGTAAAGAAAAGCAGGATGGCTACTTTAAATTAAGTAACTACAAATTGGCTGATCCTAGAATGTGAAGATAGGGACGTGGGTGGTGCTGTGGGTTAAACCACTGTGCCGCTTGGGTTTGCCAATCAAATGGTCTGCGTTTCGAATCCCTGCGATGGGGTGAGCTCCTGTTGTTCGGTCCCAGCTCCTGCCAACCTAGCAGTTCGAAACCACGCAGTGCAAGTAGATAAATAGGTACCACTCCGCCGGGAAGGTAAACGGCATTTCCATGTGCTGCTCTGGTTTCGCCAGTCATGCTGGTCACATGACCCGGAAAAACTCTCTGCAGAAGCGGACAAACGGCGGCTCCCTCGGCCTTTAAAGTGAGATGAGTGCCACAATCTCAGAGTCATTCGCGACTGGACTTAATTGTCAGGGGTCCTTTTACCTTTTAAAATGTGAAGATATCTACTGCCCTCCTCCCACACAAACTGTGCATGTCATCTGTCACAAATGAGGCTTCCAGAGGCTGACTCACTTGCCCACTCACTGCTTGTAAGCAGTCCACCCATACCTTTACCACGGCATGCTGGGGGGACATGTGACTACTGTGGGTGGTACATTGTGTTCACGATACATCAGATTTGAGCCTGCCACTTGAACCATCCAGGATGTTCAATTTGGCCCTAGGAGGCTTGTCACAGGATGATCGCCTAATTCCAATATTTCAAGCACTCAGAGAAGCATGGCTTTCTTTAAGAAGCCGAAAGTTTCTTTAGAAATAACTCTGAAAGAGTTTTCCATTTCCCTCACTTCGGTTGCCCCAACACCTTTATGTTAATACATGCAATTCCCCATTCACATTCCCTTTCCTGACTCCAGTTCAGTTGAGAAAGCAATACCCCGATGGAGTATGAATTTGCTGCTGCACTCAAAGTAGGCCTTGAACTCTGTTTCTTAGTTCAAAGAGCAGAATCCTACCATCACCAAGCAGTGGCACTTTTAAATGGCCAGATATAATTGGGTTCAGTGGAGTTCAAAGCTGTTCTCCAGCTTTCCACATATCAAAGCCCATTGATTCTACAGCGGCAGGAATGCATTGAAATGCAGGCAGGGTGTGATAAGAAACTTATGAGCAGAGCAACTTTGGGTCAGACGTGTTTCGGTTCCTGTATATTGTACGCATCTTGGTTTGGGTGCGGTTCCCTGGAGGGAAACTGTTCTCCTCTTTTAATTGCTGCAAAATAAAATAAAAAAATAAAAATACACCATCACATCGCACCTCCCCCATATTCTTTGGTTATTTCATAGCAGATACTTTTGGAACACATTTACATTCTCTCCCCCCCCCCTCCTTAAATGTCAAGGCTTTCTCCAGAGATTGCTCATTCATTCTATTTATTTTCTTGGACATGGTTTTATAAACCTTCCCCGAAGAGCTCGCGGCTATTAACTTTGCCGAACAGTCGCTCAAGTGAGAGTTAAAGGCAAATGGTCTAACAGAAAGTAATGGGCTGAAGCACGTTCAGGGTATTCATCTGCTCCCAGTCTCATTTCAATAATTCTTTCCCAAGCATTGAATTGGGGGGGGGGAGAGAGAGAGAGAGAGAAAGAGAGATAAAGAAATACCGGTTGATGTTCTGACTGAGACATGGATTCTGTTACTAATACATGTGCTGAGCCTTTAGAGTGGCTCCACCTCTGCCTATAACAGTCCCTTGGAGAGAGCGTCTCATGACAGGAGACAACTGTTTACGTAGCATAGTATAACCTTGCTGCGACCCTCCTTCGGAGCACTCATATCCCATGATGTAAGATAGGGGTCGGTAACCTCAGGCTCAGGGGCTCTGGGGATTCCTGAAGCCACACTTCCCCTGCTCCACTCCTTTCCCAAGTGCTTTCAACTGGCTTGAATTTGTCCCCGACAGTGCACCTCACATATGTGATGAAGAGATGGCACGGGTGGGGGGCTGTAGACACCTCAAAGGCATACGGCAGGGATAGGGCCTGGAGACCAAATGCCGCATTCAAGGTCTCTCTGTCTAGCCCCCCCCCCCCCGATTGCCTTGAGGCTACAACACACACCCCCTCACCAAGCCCCGCTCCTAGCCATCTCTATCCTGTACCTCCCCTGAGAGATTTTGTCTGGGTAGAATGTTTCCTCCTTTGCATGAATGGAGGTGTGTGTGAGAGTAGAAATTTCTTGTTGGCAGTGTTGAGATGCAACTCAGCTTGCCATGTAGAAGAAGAAGAGGAGGAGGAGGAGGAGTTTGGATTTGATATCCCGCTTTTCACTACCCGAAGGAGTCTCAAAGTGGCTAACATTCTCCTTTCCCTTCCTCCCCCACAACAAACACTCTGTGAGGTGAGTGGGGCTGAGAGACTTCAAAGAAGTGTGACTAGCCCAAGGTCACCCAGCAGCTGCATGTGGAGGAGCGGAGACGCGAACCCGGTTCCCCAGATTATGAGTCTACCACTCTTAACCACTACACCACACTGGGCAGGGTTGATAGAAAGGAAACTCTAGCCTTCCCTTCTTGTGTTGCCCAATAGACGATACTCTCAGAGTTGCTGACCTCATTTCGTACTTTCTTCTTCCTCATTCTTACCTAAGGAGATGCAATGTCTTTGTGTGTGTCTCCTGCTAGGATTAAAGAGCATCTCCTCCTTACAATAAAGAGCATCTTTGCCTCTCCTCCTTAGTTAATTAGAATAAGGATCTTTTCTGTCAAACACCTACTTCCTGCAATAATGATGGCTTTCTTATTTTCCTAAACTCAGAGTCTCCATGCGATTATATCCAGGGCAAAGTGTGTTCCTCCAAAAAGGGATTCGTCTTCTGTGGGAATGCTAACTCTAAACACCAATGTTCCTGACATTTGCATAGCTTGAGTGCAGGCAGCTGTAAGAGCTCTGTCCACTTCTGTCTCTGGTTATGCCCACATTTACCTCTAGCCATGCCCAACCTCAGCATGCAGGCCCTGAAAGGTTGTTTATGAGAGAATGTGGCCCTGGGGCTGAAAATGTGCCTGGCCCCTGCTGCAAGGACTGGGAACAACCAGTGCTGGATTTACGTATAAGCTAAACAAGCTATATACGCTTGTATAACCCCCACTCTCTTGGGAGGCCCCCCCAAAAATAAAGGAAAAAACCTGGATGTACATTTCCAAAATATAAGATAAAAAAGAAATAAAATAAAACCTATATACAGCAACAGTGTTTTGTGTTGTTTAGGCTCCTAGGATGTAAGTAATGGGCCCAGCCTACTAGCCTGCTCCCTAAAATATCACTGGTTTGCTCATTTCTATATCAATTACTTTGATAAAATACATATTTTGTTATGTACAAATGGCTTTAGATACCTATTAGGTCCATAAATTGCCATATAGCATATATTCAACACAAAAAACAGTGACAATTTGTTGTTGACAAAGGACAGCTGGACATATAAAGGGCCCCATTACCTTCAGTAGCTTAGGGCCTCATCAAACCTAAATCCGGCCCTGGGAACAACTTTGGTAGTTTAGCATGGCAGAACAGATCTAAGGTGTGTGGTTAAAAATAAGATTGCTAGGGGCTTGGGCTGGAAGCAATGCAGGTAAATTCATTTTAGAAATTGATTTGGAAGCATAGGATCCCTGAAGCTAAATTGTATAGAAGGGGTGTAGCAGAGTGGAAGAGAATCTGTTTTGCATTCAGAAGGTCCTAAATCCAATCCACAGCATCGCCAGGTACAGACTAAGAGAGACCCTGTCAGAAACCCTTTATAGCTGCTGCCAGCCAGTGTACGTACTGCAAGCCAGGTAGTTTCATTCATGTCAGACAGATTCTTATCCTGTTCTTATCCTGCTATGTATAAGAAGTTTCATTCTTCTTTGTAAGTCACCTTGGGAGGGTTTTGCCTTGAAATGTGGTCGGTCGGTCGGTCGGTCAAACAAACAAACAAACAAACAAACAAATAAATAAAGCCAATGTTCCTGACAGTATCTGACGCCCTCACTATAATAAAACTGAACGCCTACTTCAAAATCTTCTTCTTCTTCTTCTTCTTTGGAGATCACTCGTAGCCAAGTAAGATTGTCTTCCATGAACACAGTCTTAAGAGTGAGGCCGTAAGTGACTGTGGAGGCCAATTCTGGATCCACACATCCTTCCACATTGGGGACATAGGTTTCTGGGTGAAGTTGATCATGGTGAGGGCTTGCCAAATGTGCCTTCCTCTTAGCACGTTTCTCCCTTGTGTCCTGAGTTCGAGTGTCTTCAAAGTCCATGACACCTTTGGAAAAGACTGTTCTCCACTTGGAGTGCTTGCAGGCCAGTGTTACCCTGTTGTCGGTGTTTATACTACATTTTTAAAAATTTGCCTTGAGACAGTCTTTAAACCTCTTTTGTTGACCACTAGCATTACGCTTTCCATTTTTAAGTTCAGAATAGAGTAGTTGCTTTGGAAGATAATAAAACTGAATGCCTACTTCAAAATCACTGTAGTATTACAAACAGAATGTGCAGGAGAAAGACTGAAATGCCCGTTCTTTTGATAAACACACTTGACTCCTATGAAGAAGCCATTTAATGGAATACACATTGTATGTGAGTAGGTGTTTTTTTTATATAAACTTGCTTAAATAGCTTAGATTTCTATTTTGAACAGTAGTTTCTAAAGAGCATATTGTTCCTACCCCTTTGAAAAGAACTTTTTTAAAAGCTAAGAAAATTAGCTGGCACTCTTGTAATGAATAACATCAAGCTGTACATTTAGGATTTAAAATAATAATAATATTGTACTGGATGTATCATTCAGAGAGACCAACGGGTCCTTTGTAGTCCATTGTGAAAACAATGATATTCCACTGAAAGGAAATTAATGTAGCTAAGTAATTTTTAAAGCCTAGCCATTCACTCCCTATTAAATTATTTTTTTGTGTGCCTCAATGAAGCCTATTAGATTACTAGCTGTACCTATTTTGATCATTTCAGCCCATGCATATTTCTCTCTTTCCAGCCCCTGACCATTTTGACAGTCCATTTGAACGGATGGACTAGTGTAGTTTGGTCCATATCACTTTTGCATATATTCATTTATATAGCCATTCCTCCTGTTTCTGGTTTAATCTGAGATTTTTTTTAAAAAAAATTTATTCAAACAATTCGTATTTAAACACAATTAAATACTATTTTGAACAAACTTTTAAATAAAACATACCTTTCTAAATCAATTCTTTCTCAGAATAAGCCATTCTAAATACCTTATTGTAAAACTTTTATTTTTAAAATGCATTATGAAAATACGGAGAAATGCAAAATCCAAAGGATGACTACACTCAGACCCACACATTAGTTTGGGAGGTGCAGATCTGGTCAGTTCACAAACAGGAAACAGGGAATTCCCCCAGCATCCTTACTCATTATACAGTCTGACTTCCAGTCTCAGTCCCCCACTTTGCAACTAAAAAAAAGCCCTATATAATCAGACATATTCTTTAGCCTATTGCAAATTGCTCCTATCGCCAGTGCATGAGAGATTACAGTAACATAGGTATGTCGACTCCCATCAAGACTTTCTATGCCCACTGATTGATAGCGACAAACATGTGATATGCCTGGGTATATTCTTGTATCATAGAAAAGAAGTCCTGATGCATGCAGGATTCAGAGGGATAAAGAACTAAACCATTTGCTTCAGCCGTTTTTCTTCAGAACCTTCGGAGGGAAAGCAGGTATTTATTACAGCCAGGACTGAGCTGGCACTAACCCCCACCCCCCACCCTGCCTTTTAAATCATTTTCTTTAAGGTGATTTGACACACTCTTTGCAAAAGTGTTGACATATTTATTTAACTTGCCCTCCATGACATAGCAACGTCTGATTGGCTGTGATTTCTAGCAGCTGATGATTCGTGGTATGACAAATGCAGTGTCATGGTGACATCATCTTGATTGCTATAGAGTAACTGAGAGAAAGGAATAGTTCATGTGACTAATTGAAACAGGAGGAAGAAAAAGAAGCTTGGTGGTTCTGAAATAGTGCTAAAGAACCATTCCAGCAGATGGAATATCAATGAAGAAGCAGTAAACAATATCTACTATCGGGATGGTAGATATTTGCACAAGTTAAGCATTTTCCAGGTGTGAGAATTTCCCCCCTATTATTATTATTTATACCCCACCCAACTGGCTGGGTTTCCCCAGCCACTCTGGGCGGCTCCCAACAGAATATTAAAAACACGACAAAACATCAAACATTGAAAACTTCCCTAATCGCTAGTTAATCAATGAATATTTGTAGCCCCTAGATTAGTGGTTTCCAAACTCCCATGGAATACCGGTACTTGGAAAATTCTGAGGGGTGGGTCTTGGCAGACCACTTAATGATTTTTCTGGCTATTGTAGCAATTGCATTGTGCTATGCTAGATGCTGTCTGGTTTTATAAAAGTTTAATTTATGATTTTCCAATATACAAACATTTGTTGCACACACTGGTTTCCAAAGTACTTACACATTACATTTTTGACAACAAAAAGATTCCATTAACTCTTCTCTCCCCTCCCCCTAGAAAGTGTTGGGTAAACAAAGTTAAGCAGTTTATTTGTTTGTATTTTGTTTTTACATTTTCTGCTATATTGCGTTTGTTTTTGTTTTTTAATCATAAGTTATCTCAGAAGGTCAATCCATAACAGTCCAGTTGTGGCAGGTGGAGTCCTTGGATGGGCCGAGTTACTTACATATTGAGTAAATTTGTCAGAGTCTGCTTGTATTTTTTATGCAATTTTAGTCTCAGAGTGGATTTTTCCATTAAAGTCATATACCAAATCATTTGCTTGCATTGTTCCATAGTAAGGTTATCTGCCGTAGTTGTACTGTTTGGCATTCTGCCACAACCTGAAAAGTGATCACGTCGCTGTGTGATCTTTAATTGTATGTCTATTGATTTTTTAAAATTTCTGATATATTTTATGCTATTGTAACACAAAAAGCAACAGGAGAAATAAAAGAAATAATAAAATACAATTAACAATCAATGTAAATATTTAATGAATGGATGTACTATCTCCCATCTTCAATTATGTATCCAAAGACATACTATGGACCACCTGAATGAACCTTGTGAACCACAGTGTGGGAATCTATGCCCAAGATAATAACTAGATCAAATCACTGGTTCATCAATGATTACCTATCCCTATGTCCATGGGCCCCTTCATGGATCACTGCCTTGTCGTGGCGAAGGGGCTTGAATTACTCAGGGAAGCTATGGACAGGTCAAGATGGACAGGTCATAGTGGAGAGTTTGGACCAAACGTGATCCACCTGGAGAAGGAACTGGCAAGCCGCTCCAGTATCCCTGCCAAGAAAACTCCATGGACAAAGACAACAGGCATATAAAAGATATGACGCTGGAAGATGAGCCCCTCAGGTCGGAAGGCGTCCAACATGCTACTGGGGAAGAGCAGATGACAAGTACAAGTAGATCCAGAGCTGATGAAGCGGCTGGGCCAAAGCCGAAAGGACGCTCAGTTGCGGATATGCCTGGAAGCGAAAGGAAAGTCCAATGCTGTAAAGAAAAGTATTGCATAGGAACCTGGAATGTAAGAACCATGAACCTTGGAAAGCTGGATGTGGTAAAAAATGAGATGGCAAGAATAAACATTGACATCCTAGGCATCAGTGAACTAAAATGGACAGGAAT
Organism: Lacerta agilis; assembly: GCF_009819535.1. NCBI lineage: Eukaryota > Metazoa > Chordata > Lepidosauria > Squamata > Lacertidae > Lacerta > Lacerta agilis. Next base: position 65,323,931 of record NC_046314.1, read on the forward strand.
GGGCGAATTCAGTTCGGACGACTATCACATCTACTACTGTGGGCAGGAATCCCGTAAAAGAAATGGAGTGGCCCTCATAGTCAACAAAAGAGTGGCGAAAGCTGTACTGGGATGCAATTTCAAAAATGATAGAATGATCTCGATACGAATCCAAGGCAGACCTTTTAACATCACAGTAATCCAAGTTTATGCACCAACTACCAGTGCTGAAGAAACTGAAATTGACCAATTCTATGAAGACTTACAACACCTTATAGAAATGACACCAAAGAAGGATGTTCTTCTCATTATAGGGGATTGGAATGCTAAAGTAGGGAGTCAAGAGATAAAAGGAACAACTGGCAAGTTTGGCCTTGGAGATCAAAATGAAGCAGGGCAAAGGCTAATAGAGTTCTGTCAAGAGAACAAGCTGGTCATCACAAACACTCTTTTCCAACAACACAAGAGACGACTCTACACATGGACATCACCAGATGGGCAACATCGAAATCAGATTGATTATATTCTCTGCAGCCAAAGATGGAGAAGCTCTATACACTCAGCAAAAACAAGACCTGGAGCTGACTGTGGCTCAGATCATCAGCTTCTTATAGCAAAATTCCAGCTTAAACTGAAGAAAGTAGGAAAAACCACTGGGCCAATAAGATTCAATCTAAATCAAATTCCTTATGAATACACAGTTGAAGTGAAGAACAGGTTCAAGGATTTAGATTTGGTGGATAGAGTACCTGAAGAACTGTGGATGGAGGCTCGTAACATTATACAGGAGACAGCAACGAAAACCATCCCAATGAAAAAGAAATGCAAGAAAGCAAAGTGGCTGTCCAATGAGGCCTTACAAAGAGCGGGGGAGAGAAGACAAGCAAAATGCGAGGGAGATCGTGAAAGATACAGGAAACTGAATGCAGATTTCCAAAGAATAGCAAGGAGAGACAAGAGGGCCTTTCTAAACGAGCAATGCAAAGAAATAGAGGAAAATAACAGAATGGGGAAAACCAGAGATTTGTTCAAGAAAATTGGAGATATGAAAGGAACATTTCGTACAAAGATTACCACAATTAAGGACAAAAGTGGAAAGGACCTAACAGAAGCAGAAGACATCAAGAAGAGGTGGCAAGAATACACAGAGGAATTATACCAGAAAGATATGGAGGTCTCATACACCCCAGGTAATGTGGTTGCTGACCTTGAGCCAGACATCCTGGAGAGTGAAGTCAAATGGGCCTTAGAAAGCCTCGCTAACAACAAGGCCAGTGGAAGTGATGATATTCCAGCTGAACTATTTAAAATTTTAAAAGATGATGCTGTTAAGGTGCTACACTCAATATGCCAGCAAGTTTGGAAAACTCAGCAGTGGCCAGAGGATTGGAGAAGATCAGTCTACATCCCAATCCCAAAGAAGGGCAGTGCCAAAGAATGCTCCAACTACCGCACAATTGCACTCATTTCACACGCTAGCAAGGTTATGCTTAAAATTCTACAAGGCAGGCTTAAGCAGTATGTGGACCGAGAACTCCCAGAAGTGCAAGCTGGATTTCGAAGGGGCAGAGGAACCAGAGACCAAATTGCAAACATGCGCTGGATTATGGAGAAAGCCAGAGAGTTCCAGAAAAACATCTACTTCTGCTTCATTGACTATGCAAAAGCATTTGACTGTGTCGACCACAGCAAACTATGGCAAGTTCTTAAAGAAATGGGAGTGCCGGATCACCTCATTTGTCTCCTGAGAAATCTCTATGTGGGACAAGAAGCTACAGTTAGAACTGGATATGGAAGAACTGATTGGTTCAAAATTGGGAAAGGAGTACGACAAGGCTGTATTGTTGATTTAAGCCAGGATCTATCCAGGTCTTGTGCCCCACTTCGTGCCCCGACTGGGCCAGGCGATAAGACTGGAACACCTACAGCTCAATCATAAATATCTGGACTCAAGACTGTCTGTCATGAGCACCCTCACTTCCTCAGAGGTCGAATAAAGCGCTGGCTATTTTAACTTGAAACAGTTCTTCTTTATTTTTCTACAAGCTACAATATATACATAACTATACAGCCTGTGTGGCTAGGTTTTCTTCCACACATCTTATCTACAGAACGAACCCTGTCTAACACACACAGTGAAGGTCACATTCTGTCTGACACAGAGAAGTTAATTAGGAGATCAAAGACTCAGTTCCCTCCCCCTTCTCTCAGACCATAAGTCACACGATTCTCACAAAGGGAGGGGGTGAAATACTAACATACTCCCCCATTTCATCCCGAGTTTTGGGAGAATCTAACATAACTGTAACTGTTTAACATATATACCAAGTTGTTCCTTGTTCACAGCCTTAGTCAACACATCAGCAGGAATTTCCTTCCCTGGTACATATGAAACCTTCACAACATTTTTCTGAATACATTCTCTGGCGCGTTGTAATTTTATCTGCAAATGCTTTGTTCTTTGCTTGCAACCTTCAGAATGTATCAGTGCTATGCAAGATTTACTGTCCTGGAATACATTAACTGGACAAGTAACTTTCAGTCTAATGTCTTGGCATAGCTGCAGTAACCACTCAATGTCCATAAGTGAGTGAGTTAATGCATTGAGCTCTGCTTCGCATGAACTCAAACTTACAGTCGCTTGCTTTTTACATGCCCAATCAAAAACACATTGGTTGTACATATAACAGATACCTGAAGTGCTTTTTCCATCAACTGCATCACTTCCAAAACTGGCATCCGTGTAAATTTCTAGACCACCTGACTTCTGGCTAGAAAGACGCAAGCGATAGTGCATAGTACCTTTAAGGTAGTTTACAATGCGTTTGAGCGCCTTAAAGTCTTGCACTGTGGGATTGTTTGAATATCTGCTGAGCAGATTTACACTAATGGCAATATCAGGCCTGGTACATCTAGCTATGAAACTTAGCTTGCCCAATATGCTCCGAAACAATGTGACATCAGGAAACATTGTAGCAGTTGTGTCATGTTGGTACCCTGTGACCATGGGAGTGTCCACTGCATTTGACTCAGTGAGTCTCAATTTCTGGACCAAATCATTAATTTTGCATGTCTGGTGTAACAGAACATCACCTTTGTCATCCCTTTCAACTTCTAATGACAAGTAATTAGTCACATCTCCCAGATCTTTCATATCAAAATGTTTCTGCAACTTCGTGAGTGTGTCTTTGTAAATATTTACATTTTTCCAGAAAAATAAGAGGTCGTCAACATAAAAGATGCAATACAACTTCTGTTGCTTGTGCTCTTTTACAAAAACACAGGAATCGGCCTTTCCTTGTTCAAAACCTAAGGAAAACAGTATTTCAGTAAGTTTGGTATACCAACAGCGAGAACTTTGTTTGAGGCCGTACAAAGACTTTTTTAACTTGCACACCATTCCTTGCTTTACTTGTACACCATCTGGTGGTTGCATATAAATGTTTTCATCTAGAACACCGTATAAAAATGCGGTATTCACATCGTGGTGTGAAATTGTCATGCCTTCCTCAGCAGCAAGTTTCATCAACAGTCTGACACTTTCAAACCTAACTGTTGGTGAATATGTCTCGTGGTAGTCTTGATCAGGAATTTGAGAAAAACCACGAGCTACTAGTCTAGCTTTGTGTCTGACCACTTTACCATGTTTGTCAGTTTTGGCTTTGAAAATCCACCTGCTATCTATTAATTTCATGCCTGGTTCTTGTGGAACCAATTCCCACGTTTCATTCTGCTTGAGGGAATTCAATTCAGATTTCATAGCATTAAGCCAAGGTTCTGCGTCTTTGGCTGACATGTTTTGAACCTCTTTGTAACTGGTTGGTTCAAACACAGAATCTGAATTACTGGCAGTAACAGCAGTTTTGGCAAACTCAATGGAAAAACGCTTTGGTGGTTTTCCCTTGGTGGTTCTTTCGGACCTTCTTACGGTCTCCTGATCATCTGGATCCACTTCCTCCTTAGGAGAATGAGGATCTATTGTGAACAAAGGTTGTTCATCTGCACCAGCCTCTGGTTCATCTTTAACTGAGGCTTGGGCACTGTGAAGGTCTGTATCTGGATCAGACTCTCCACCATCACTAGAATCAGCATCATCAGACTTAACCCTTTTCTTTTCTGGTTTTGGTTTTACATTTCCATCATCAGACAGTGGGTAACATTGGAAAATACCAACTGTGTCCCATTTAGGATTGCAGTCTATGCTCCTGGTCAACCTTATTGCTTTTGTGTCTGTCATCAGAACACGATAAGAACCTTTCTCATATCCTAGAAAGATACCATGTTGACCACACTTACTCAATTTGTCATTTTTCACAGTGTGTACCCAGACTTCTGAACCAAAAATTTTCAAATGTTTTACAAATGGTTTCTTCTGAAACAGCATCTCATACGGAGTACTCTTAATACTTGAGTGAAATCTCCTGTTATAGACATAAGTGAAGCAAGACAGAGCTTCCCCCCAAAAAAGGTTAGAGAGGCCTGAATCATGCAACAGAGTTCTTATCCCTTGTTGCAACGTTTGGTTCATTCTCTCACACAGGCCATTTTGCCATGGTGACCTGGGTGTGGCGGTCAAGTGTTCAATTCCCTGTTCAGAGAGGAAACTTTCAAATTCTTCTGAACAAAACTCACCACCCCGGTCAGTAAAAAAACAGCGTACATGTTCATTGTGCACATTCTTAAGCCATGCACAGAATTGCTGAAATCTCTGAAAAGCCTCTGATTTCTTTTGCAACACATAAACCCAGACATATCTGGAAAATGAATCAATCAGAACTAGAAAATACCGTGAATTTCCTCTAGAGGGCGCTAGAGGTCCCACCAAATCAGCATGAATTACTTCATAAGGTTTTGTAACCTCCCTTCCTGATTCTGCACCTTTGGAGGCCTGTTTGATTTTGTTCTCTGCACAAGAGATACATTTCATGTGGTAAGGACACTTCTTAACCTTCATACCATCAACCAAATCTTGCATTTTTGTTAAAGCCTGAAAATGAAGATGGCCAAACAAGCGATGATAATCATGAATACAATGGTTATGCAACTTCTCATTCTTATCAATTGATATGTTGCAGTGGGCCTGTTTAGTTTTCTTAGCTGTACCAGCTGTTGCACCTGTAACAAAAGGCAATACATATAAACCATTAACACATTTGGCATAAAGAATGAGTTTGTTGTCTCTAATAATGTCACATCGGGACTTTGTGAACACCAGCTTGAGACCTTGAGAAGTAAGTTGAGAAACACTCAGCAAATTGTCCTGCAAATGAGGTGCATACATAACATTCTTAACTGTTGCATTAAGATTCTGCAGAGAAATCGTTCCCTGGCCAGGAGACTTTATCTCTGACCCATCGGCCTGTTGAATTCGGCCTTCCCGTTGCTCCAAATTAATGAAAATGCTTTTATCATTAGAAACGTGGCGCGTCGCCCCAGAATCTACAACAAAGACAGAGTATGCGTCCTTATCAGTGCAACGAGAGATCAAAGCCTTTTGTGCAGCTGGCCCTTGAGGTCTGTGTCGTCCTCCACCACCTTTGAAGTTGCCCTTCTTCTTTGAAGCTTTCTTGCAATTACTCCGATAATGACCTAGCTCTCCGCAGCCATAGCAACGTACTGACTTCAGTGCCTTTGCAGTAGTTTCACTTTCTCCTGCTGAAGACTTAGAAACATTTTCAGCAGCTTTGCCCCGGCTTTCTTTAACAGTCTGTCTGCGGTCAAACTCATTTAAGAGCACACTAGATACATGATCCGGTGTTAAAAGATCATTAGGCAATGCTGATAACTGAGAAGCAATAGCATCATATGACTCATCCAGGCTATTAATCATTAGCATGGAGAAAACAGCATCAGAAAAAGTCAAGTCTCTTTGGATGAGATCTTGTCTAAGGCGTTGTAATTGGGACAGATGGCTGGGCAAATCGCCATCTTTCTGCAACTCCAGTCTACACAATTTCTTGAAAAAAAGAATACTGCTCCCTGCTCCCTGCCTAAGATGCAAATTACGCAGTTTGTCCCAAACAGCTCTTGCCGTTTCAGCATCTTCTAAACTAACCAACAGGGTATCACAAACGCCCAGAACAATAGTCCCCCTGGCTCTTTGATCAGCTTCATGCCAGGCAGGCCATTCATCATCATCTTCCTGTGGGGGATCATCCTCAATGGTATGGAAAAGCCTTTCCCTTTGTAAAAGCGCTTTCATTCTAACTTGCCAGGTAGGGTAAGTCTCTGGCGTGAGAGGAGGAAAAGAGAGAGATATCTGGCCAAACTGTGCAGAAGACATGCTTGCGTTTTTAACTGTAGCAAACACCACTTCTTCATGCAACAAAATAAGCCTTAACTCCCTTTAACTTCACTCCCCCAAACTCAGCGCAATTAGCAGGAATCTGGAAAAGCGTCTCTGCTATCTGTTCTGGCAGCTAAACAGCATACCATTGTAAATCAATTCTGTAGCTTGAAAACAGCTCCGAAATGAAGCAGCCGAACTGTCTCACCAAACACAGCAGCAGCTCTCAGCAGCCAAACAGCAAACCGTCCGCCTTCATCTGCAACACAGCCGCTCTGCAACACAGGAGGAACGCCAACCAGCCGCTTGCCACCATAGGAGGAACGAAGCCACCCGCCTCTGCTACCATATGTTGATTTAAGCCAGGATCTATCCAGGTCTTGTGCCCCACTTCGTGCCCCGACTGGGCCAGGCGATAAGACTGGAACACCTACAGCTCAATCATAAATATCTGGACTCAAGACTGTCTGTCATGAGCACCCTCACTTCCTCAGAGGTCGAATAAAGCGCTGGCTATTTTAACTTGAAACAGTTCTTCTTTATTTTTCTACAAGCTACAATATATACATAACTATACAGCCTGTGTGGCTAGGTTTTCTTCCACACATCTTATCTACAGAACGAACCCTGTCTAACACACACAGTGAAGGTCACATTCTGTCTGACACAGAGAAGTTAATTAGGAGATCAAAGACTCAGTTCCCTCCCCCTTCTCTCAGACCATAAGTCACACGATTCTCACAAAGGGAGGGGGTGAAATACTAACATGTATATTGTCTCCCTGCTTATTTAACTTATATGCAGAATTCATCATGCGAAAGGCTGGACTGGATGAATCCCCAACCGGAATTAAGATTGCCGGAAAAAATATCAACAACCTCAGATATGCTGATGATACTACCTTGATGGCAGAAAGTGAGGAAGAATTAAAGAACCTTTTAATGAGGGTGAAAGAAGAGAGCGCAAAATATGGTCTGAAGCTCAACATCAAAAAAACTAAGATCATGGCCACTGGTCCCATCACCTCCTGGCAAATAGAAGGGGAAGAAATGGAGGCAGTGAGAGATTTCACTTTCTTGGGTTCCATGATCACTGCAGATGGTGACAGCAGTCACGAAATTAGAAGACGCCTGCTTCTTGGGAGAAAAGCAATGACAAACCTAGACAACATCTTAAAAAGCAAAGACATCACCTTGCCGACAAAGGTCCGTATAGTTAAAGCTATGGTTTTCCCAGTAGTAATGTACGGAAGTGAGAGCTGGACCATAAAGAAGGCTGATCGCCAAAGAATTGATGCTTTTGAATTATGTTGCTGGAGGAGACTCTTGAGAGTCCCATGGACTGCAAGAAGATCAAACCTATCCATTCTCAAAGAAATCAGCCCTGAGTATTCACTCGAAGGACAGATCCTGAAGTTGAGGCTCCAGTACTTTGGCCACCTCATGAGAAGAGAAGACTCCCTAGAAAAGACCCTGATGTTGGGAAAGATGGAGGGCACAAGGAGAAGGGGAGACAAAGGATGAGATGGTTGGACAGTGTTCTCGAAGCTACTAACATGAGTTTGGCCAAACTGCGAGAGGCAGTGAAGGATAGGCGTGCCTGGCGTGCTCTGGTCCATGGGGTCACGAAGAGTCGGACACGACTGAACGACTGAACAACAACATGTCCATGGGCCTTCCCCTTCTTATCAGAAGGAAGGATCTGTAGATCTGTGCTTTTGCACGGATCAGAGGATTCTCGTTGGGTGATTGCTGAGGAGCACACTTGCATATAAGAACGTAAGGTGAACCCTGTTGGGTCAGACTAAAGGCTCATGTCGTCCAGCATCTTGTTCTCACAGTCGTCAACCAGGTTCCTATGGTAAGCCCACAAAGCAACAGCACTCTCCCCACTTATCAGACCTGGCATCTGGTATTGCCATACTGCCTCTGAAATTGGAGGGAGAAGTCAGATAGTTGTTTATTTCCTCGACATCTGATGGGAGGGCAGGTGCCACTACTGAGAAGGCCCTCTGCCCGGTTCCCTGTAGCTTCACTTCTCACAGTGAGAAGGCCCTTTTGCCATGGAAGGCCCTTTTGCCTATCCATATGTTTGCACCCACACCAGTGTATCACAACAACCCTTTGTGGAGGATTGATCTGTGAGATTATTCGTGAGCAGCAAATTAACAGAAATATGTGAATGACCAAAATGTGATCACATTCTAAATCAAAGCTGTAACACTGGAAACCTACGAGTCAAATAATGCTAGTGGGACAAACAGTGTAATTGCTTATGCGTGCAGGTTATATCATGAAACCAAATTGTTTTCTAAGGCTGAAGTCACATGGGGTTTAATTACAACTGGTGTAAATTTTGCAGCAGGCTGCTGGTTTGGTGTCCTGCCAAGTGAACAGCAAGTGTTTCCAAATGGTAATTTTCATTAGGAATAATGATGGTTCAGGAAGTCTGAATTTATGCTGTTTTCCTGTCTGTTGGTATCCTGAAGCTGCAAGATGCCACACAACTATGGTTTACCAAATGGATCCACTCCCGTCACTAACATCTGCGGCACACAAACTTCTTGCACGTATTGTATCAACAACAATCCAGACACACTTTGAAATATTTTGCAAGTTCACCACCAAGCCATCACTGCTCTTGAAAACAAGCCATCTTTTATTTTCTTAAGTGTCTATTTCAGAACTTCAAAGGTGTTTCTGTTGACTATGGTTGGTCTGTGTGTTGTTTCTAGCCGTTAATGTGATATTCTCCGATTCCCTCTATTGATGCTTGTTATACGAATAATGCTCTCTAAATTGATTATGTGATGTAGCCCTCTTGCCGCCAAGGTGAAGGTTACATCAGCGTTTCCATTGTTAATGATGCTCTTCAAGAGGAGAGAATTTGATGTGGATATGAACATTTTCTTCAAGGACTTATCTCCAACCCCACTTGTCCCTACTTTCATTGTTTGTTTGTTTGTTTGTTTGTAGCCCACTTCTCAAAGAATTTTTAAAAATTCCTTTCTACTCCTCAGTGCTTCTTTGTGTCAGTTCACACACACAAACACAACCGTGCAACCTGGAGTCAGCTGCTTTTGTTTCTCTTCATGCTACACAATGGCTGCGGCAAACAAGATATCTGAACAGGTTGTCGAGAACACAAAATTTGCTATTTGGCATTTAACTCGTGTTTGCGTTATTTGTAATGCCATGTGAAATCAAGGTTTATGCATGCACTGAATAATTCAGAAGTGGTTATGCAGAGAAAATATGTTTATGAATTGTCCAGAAACTTAACACACGTACAAAAAAAAACCTATATAAAATGTTAAGTGGTGTATGGATAGCTCTGTTATAGGGTTAGACAAATTCATGGAGGCTACCCGTGCCTACGAAAGTGAGGAGGAATTAAAGAACCTTTTAATGAGGGTGAAAGAGGAGAGCGCAAAATATGGTCTGAAGCTCAACATCAAAAAAACTAAGATCATGGCCACTGGTCCCATCACCTCCTGGCAAATAGAAGGGGAAGAAATGGAGGCAGTGAGAGATTTTACTTTCTTGGGTTTCATGATCACTGCAGATGGTGACAGCAGTCACGAAATTAAAAGATACCTGCTTCTTGGGAGGAAAGCAATGACAAACCTAGACAGCATCTTAAAAAGCAGAGACATCACCTTGCCGACAAAGGTCCGTATAGTTAAAGCTATGGTTTTCCCAGTAGTAATGTATGGAAGTGAGAGCTGGACCATAAAGAAGACTGATCGCCAAAGAATTGATGCTTTTGAATTATGGTGCTGGAGGAGACTCTTGAATGTCCCATGGACTGCAATAAGATCAAACTTATCCATCCTTAAAGAAATCAGCCCTGAGTACTCACTGGAAGGGCAGATCCTGAAGTTGAGGCTCCAGTACTTTGGCCACCTCATGAGAAGAGAAGACTCCCTGGAAAAGACCCTGATGTTGGGAAAGATGGAGGGCACAAGGAGAAGGGGACGACAGAGGATGAGATGGTTGGACAGTGTTCTCGAAGCGACTGGTATGAGTTTGGCCAAACTGCGGGAGGCAGTGGAGGTTAGGGGTGCCTGGCGTCCATGGGGGTCACGAAGAGTCAGACACGACTGAACGACTGAACAACAACAACAACAATCCATGCCTACTAGCCACAATGGCAATGTTCTCCCTCTGCTGTCAGAGGCTTCATTCCTCTGAATCCCGGTTGCTGGGAACTGCAGGTGGGCAGAGTGCTGTTGTACTCATGTCCAGCTTGCAGGATTTCCAAAGGCATTTTTTAAAATTTCTATTTATGGATTTATAGGCTTTATATACCACCCTTCTGCCAAGGCACCTAAGGCAGTTTACAACTTAAACACCAACACAAATATAGTCTATAAAACAAAGGCCGACAGAGTCCTTCCATACCAACTGGGAGCTGATGGTATGTGTGCAGCCCCAGGGAAGGGAGAGCAGGAGATCGGACTAGATGGGCCACTGGCCCAATCCAGCAGGCTTTTCTTACATTCTAAAAAAAGATAATATGTGGTTCTGCAGTAGCTTAGCCAAAATGGAGGGGAGCAGAAAAATATTTCCTCCTTTCTGATAATGAGAGGGCTGTTTCAATCATGTAGCGAGACAGCTCACAAACACAGAGAGTAATTGAGCCCACCCAGCCTATATATCTGGCCCTGAGGCAGCAGTGGCAGTTCTCAGATGTAAGCCCCTTCACCAGTGTCAGACCTTGGTCTCTCAAATTTCAGCGGCATCCTGTGTGACACTAACATTTGGCACACACACTGCCTCTCGCGCTACCCTAAAACCACTTCTGCCTTCACAGCCCTGATCAGCTGCACCAGTTTAGCACCATCCCAACCCCGCCCTCCCACTGCTCCAAATAGGCCTTCATAACATTGATCAGGATGCTAAGCAGATCTGCCAACCTGAGGACGTTGCAGAGAACACACAAATCAACTTTAGTGTGAGGTCAGTGCTTCCCCTTGATGACATCATCACACAGCAAATCCGATTGGCTGTGTAAAAATCACTGTTATTCGGATGCATTCCAAATTTCACAATTTGGCACTGTCTTTACTAGTACCAACTTAAAATGTTGCAAAATAGAATGCAGCCTTTCAAGGTCTCCAGAACTCTTCATCAAGCTGGTTGTTAAGCAAGCGACAGTGGGTTTAACTGTCAATCGGACAAAGAGTTCTGGACAACATGAATGATTTTTCACTGTTTTGCTGCATTTAAATTGGTCCTAATAAAGGTATTGCCTAACTGTGGATTTGGGATTATTTGCACATGGTTTCGGGAGTTTGCGCATGGTTTTGATTTGCACATGCCGTTGGATTACAAACAACAGTCCCAAGCAGCATAGTTGTGCCATCTGGGGCTGATGGAATTGTCACCCAAAACATCTGGAGGGCACCAGGTTGGTGAAGGCAGCTATAGGTGATGAGTACGGCAAGGGACCTGTGGAGCCAGGGTGGTGAACGTTAATGCAGCCAGAGTCTCATTGTTGGGTAGATCCCATGCACCAGTCTTTGCCATGCAGAAGACACCCTGCCAATAAAGTGGGTAGCACGGCAAGCCCCTTATTTGCATGCAGCACAGGAAAGCAAGAAGCGTTCATCTCGTGTTTAAAGGCAGAGAATGCTACTGTGCTGGGAGCTTTGGCCTTTTCAGCGGGGAGACCCAGGAGACATGCTGTCAAAACACGAGCTTGTTGCTCAAGCTACGCAGCCTGGAAAAGTGCAGGCAGTAAAATAAGCAAATAAATAAAATAAAATACATTTTTTTTAAAGAAAGAAAGAAAGAAACCTTAGCTTGCTCTTAACCAAAGGCAGCCACTCTTTCCTTTTCCCTCTTTCTTGAAATCTAGTTGTTTCCACATGACTGTGTGAAGAGAAACAAGGAACTATGGAGTTCAGGCAAGGCCTTGAAGATGCCTTCATTAATTCAATTCTGCAAACAGACACAAAAGCTGATTTACGCTGTGGTTGTTTTTATATTACAGGGTAGTATTTTTTATCCTTTTCTTCTTTAGGTTTCTACCTGGAACTCTCTAAAGTAATTTCCACTGACGGCTGAGATACTCACAGCGCACAGCAGAAATGATCAACTGCCTACTCTCCTTGTATTTTCCTTTGCCTCTTTTTAATCATGTCAAATTCCTTTCCCTTCGTAATTCCCCATCATTCCCTCAGGAGATGAGTTAAGATTTAATTGTCAAATTTGCATAGTAACTCAGCAAATAAACTCTACAGTTTCTAACAGACCTTTAAGGCTCTATTTTGGATATAAATCACTTCTTTCTGTATCAGAGCTATGTTGGCATCTCAGGAGGAGAGGGGTGTGTTTGTGTTGGGAAGAAGGGGAGGAATCGAGTGATCTCCTCTGCCCCCCAGTCTCTGGCACCTGAGGGTCTTCCAATGCTCAGTAACCTATTACTGGACAATGTTGGTAGAAATGTGTGGAGTTCCATTTATCTCTATAGTAGCATCATCCATATAAAATTAAACAATGGTGCCATTACAGAACATAAATAAATGAATAGTATTGTTGCTGAGGTAGATGAACAGCATATTATACAAGAATGATTTGCAATTGCATCGTGCGTTGTTTTCTTGTAATAGCAATAACCCAGCTCTGCTAATCCAGGAAGAAGTAGGGCATCTGCATGAGGAGTTTGAAGCCATTCCTTTCTCTGTAGTTGTTTAAAGCTGCTAAACAAGAGTTTTGTGATCTAACCATATAAGGTCAGAGACTAGTCAGTAACATGGGCTGAAGGATGCTGGAACCCATTTGGGTCTTAGTGTCTAGTAACGTGCATCAATTTTCAGACAAAATGGCAACTTGATAAAACACAGAGCTGTGGGGCTGGAGAAGCTCTGCGGGAGGAGGAGTTAACTTTATTCCCAAAGGACACATCACTTGTTTAGCTTGCTGTCACAGTCTAAGCCAGCTGAAGTTCCTTCAGAAAAAATGCAGAGGGCAATGCAGCTCCACACGAAAAAATCCTACTGATAACAGTGACGAAATGTCACCATTTTGCTGCTACTGCACATCAAGACCACAGAACAGAAGATAAGAGATATTGAAGGGCACATAATGCATATGGATGTGCTTTATGGAAAGTTGCTTTGTGCTAACATGATTAGAAAGAGTGATATCAAGCAAGCAAATGGGTAAAATTGCAATAGTAAATATTTGTTTTTTGGATGGTACAGAGATTGTTGCTCACTCTGGGGGGGGTGTTTTTGTGTCCAGCTTTGGCCACACTCATGCCACACATTTAAAGCACTAGCGTGCCATTTCAAACAGTTATGGCTTCCCCCAAAGAATTCTGGAAGCTATTTCCTTCAGAGAACTATGATTCCCACAGTTCCCTGGAAAGAGGCACTGGTTGTTAAACTACTTTGGCAACTGTAGCTCTGGCACAGGAATGTTGTGTGTGTGTGTGTGTGTGTGTCCTAATAACTACCAGCACCCTTAACAAATGACAGTTCTCAGAATTCTTTGGGGAAGCCATGGTATCATTGTGCTTTAAATGTATGGTGTGAATGTTCAGGTGGCCTTGGTGGACCAATTGAAAATTGTTGAGGGTTTTGGCAGGTTAGTTAATATTTTCTCTCTCTCTGTTCTGGTAGTTGCAATGTGCTGTGCTAGATGCTGTAAGATTTTTAATTTTGTATTGTTTTGTTATATTTTATTGCATTCCATAGGATGCAAATTGTAATAAAATAAAATACCGGTACAATGTAAGAAATAAATGAAATAAGGTGGGAAGGTAAATGGCATTTCTGTGCACTCTGGCTTCTATCATGGTATTCCATTGTGCCAGAAGCAGTTTAGTCGTGCTGGCCATATGACTTGGAAAGCTTCTGTGGACAAACATTGGCTCCCTCGGCCTGAAAGTGAAATGAGCACCAAACCCCAGAGTTGCCTTTGACTGGACGTAACTGTCCAGGGGTCCTTTACCTTTTTACCTTTTTAGTTTATAGACCACAGTTTGGGAACCCCTGAAATTGAGTGTTATTTAATACACTGGTTACAGGTAGGTAGCCATGTTGGTCTGCCATAGTCAGAACAAAATAATAATAATAATAATAATCCTTCCAGTAGCACCTTAGAGACCAACTAAGTTTGTTCTTGGTATGAGCTTTCGTGTGCATGCACACTTCTTCACCTTCAGAGTAATACCCCTCCCCACTCTCTCACTATATATAAAGGTCTGGTGACTTCTGTTTCAGTGTATCTGAAAAAGTGTGCATGCACACGAAAGCTCATACCAAGAACAAACTTAGTTGGTCTCTAAGGTGCTACTGGAAGGAATTTTTTATTTATTTATTTAATACACTGGTTCATTCTTACTACCAGCCTTTGTATCTGTTTGAGAATAAACCTATGGGGTGGCGGGGTGGAAAATCCCAGCCTGGAAGGGCACATTGAGCCAAATGAGTAGGGAATGCTGCTGACCTATTTGTTTAGAAATAAGTTTGCCTGGGTTGCATAAAAAGCAGAGGGGGTGATGTCCTGATTTTGAAAGGGAAGGGGGTGTACATATGGAAGATACAAAGCAAGACCTTTACCCAGTTGTACCTTGCAGTCTATATCTCCTAGAGCCCCCAAATCAGAAGTGAGCTCAACCAAATGAAAAGCACGGAAGGGGGAAGCTGTAGGGAGCTAAGTGAAATACAACCCTTCTCTTGGTTTATATGTGATTGGGACTGGACAATTATTTAAGAAACAGGACATCCACCATCATGTCTAGCTCTATAATCCTATTTCAGGCTGACAAGCAATTGATTTGTGCCATCGCCCCTCCCTTCAAAGTGTTTCATGTGTACACCATTGCATGCTTGAGATAACAGCCCCAGTGAAAGTTAGAACTTTTTCAAGGGGTCAAAAAGACTCATTGGAAAAAAAATACTGAGCTAGCTCAGGAAACTCGGGAGAAGCCTGTCACATACAGCACACAGAAAAATCCTGCAGATTCTGATGTCTGGCTGCTGGATCATCCAATAGAGGGAGTCATGATCACATGCACGAAGCCTGCGCTACTTCTCATAGATAAGCATACAAATAAGCATCTGACAAGTACTGCATTAAGCAATTTTTCTGTGATTTCAATTGCCCTTAAAGCAACAATAAAGCCTGAGTTGTAATCTTTTTAAAAAAATAAATAAATAATAATAAACAGCTATCGTAAAATAGAACATAAAGAAGTAAGACGTTAAAATAAGAAGTAGATCAAAACATGGGATTAATGAAAGGGTGACTGCTTTCAATTATCTTGTAGATATTGTCATTGTCTTTGGTCACTTGGCTGATAGCCCTGGTGTGCTATATGTGTTGGTATGTAGCTCTGCATAGACAGCCAGTGTGGTGTAGTGGTTAGAGCGTTGCACTGGGACATGGGAGACCTGCAGTGGAGGAAGCCGCTCAGGCGCCTGGGGCAGCGTGGAGCCTGCATGCACCCAAGCCACCGTGTCTTTCCCAGGAGAGAGGCATGGCTTGGATGCGCTGCAGGCCCCGAGGTGAGTGCCGCCCAGCATTTTGCCACCCCCTCAGTGGTGACACACGGGGTGCACCGCACCCACCACACACCCCTTCATCCGCCCCTGTGGGAGACCACTCCTAAATCAAATAAGCACTAACATTTTCTGTCTGCTGTTTTTTTTTCCTGGGGCCACACTTGGAATCTAGGTTTTACTTGACTAAATCAGTGTTTTTCAACCACTGTTCCGTGGCACACTAGTGTGCCGCGAGATGTTGCCTGGTGTGCCGTGGGAAAATTACTTTATATATAGTCAATATAGGCACAGAGTTAAATTTTTTAACATTTTCTAATGGTGGTGTGCCTCGTGATTTTTTTCATGAAACAAGTGTGCCTTTGCCCAAAAAAGGTTGAAAAACACTGGACTAAATCATGCTGAGAACAAACCCACTGAATTTAATGAACTTAAGTCCTTTGAGTTTAGTAGTTCCACTGTGAGCATGATTCAGCAGGATATCACCCTTTGTAAGGTTCAGTGATTGGTTCTTGTTGGTAGGTGCTGTGTACAAGTTGACACAGGGTGCCTGCTAAGATGCCATATGAGAGATGTGGTCTCCCCCCCCCCCTTCCTGATCCATTATTGTTCCATGAGTTGGCTCTTCCTCCTCAACCCACCTCCCTGTCCTGCTCTGCCTTTCTTGCAATTCAACACAAACCTTTTCTAAATTTAATTCCAGCACCGGCACCTGCACACTTTGCCACAGTGGCCCGGTTCTTTCTGTTCATTTGTATGGTGTTGTTTTCTGCCCAGATTATCGATGTACAGAAGCACACAGTGCGGAAGAGAGTCTTCGAGGAAGTACGCATCACTGAGCAGAGGAGCCTGGGGGTATCTGTAAACTGATCATTAAAAAGGAAAGGAAAGGAAAGGAAAAGCCATGGAAAAACATAAGCAGTGATCTGCAAGAAGTCTGAACGCTGAAATGGAAGGACAGCATTTTGCTAACACATGGTAGATACTGCCACTACAATAATTCAGAACCTCTACAAGCTGCTGAGAAATTCTATAGCAGTAAAAGCAACACTGTATGGCTGCTTTATCTTTTTAAAACACACACACACATAAAGACGTAGGTATGGAAGGTGCTATCATTAGTGCCCACAAAATATCTATGTATGTGATAGGACAATTGCACAGAGATAATCAGCTGCCGTGGCATAAGCACACCATGCAAAATGCATATTCCAAAGAATGGAGTGGTGGTGGTCACCAGAGCAATTTGGAACCTGATTTCCCTCAATTTATTGGATTATCCCCATATCAGGTAAACCCGAATTTACTGTGGAAAAAGCATCAAGCCTGGTGCTTTTTGGAGTGGTAATGTCATACGGACTATGCAGATTAAATGGGAATGCCAGCATCTGCCAACACATAGTAAACTCTCCTGTGGAAAAAGCCTGTAATGTCTCCAGAGGAAATCAGCCCCTGTGAGAAGTAGGCCTTCGCCTAGCACAGCAGGATAGTGATTACCGATTAAGAACTCTGGATCTCAGAGCAATATAAACCATCATTAACAGCCTCCTCAGAAGCCTTGCTGCCTCAGCAAGCAATTGCTGGAGACGAGGCATACTCACTGCTATGCCAGACTGCCGTCATCAAACACGGTGTTATTGCGACACTGCAGGCAGTTAGGCCAACGCCAACGTTTAGATCAGGGTTCTCAGAGAGCTGTCTAAGTGGGATCTTTTAAGCCCCACAAATCACAAGGTCCCGAGCCATGAAATGAGGCCAGATAGGGAAGGAGAGCAAAATGTATTGGAAATCAGCTCTCTAATAGAAAAGGCTGAGGAGAGGTGACCTTCGCAAGGTGAACATTTCAGCTGGATGATACCAATGAAAATTACAAACTAGTGCTATTACAGGAGGCAAATTAAAGGGAGGGGGGAATGGCCAGAGGGAAAGAAAGCGGCACAATGCGCATGCAGAACAACAATAAAATGCCCAGCTAGAAGCAGTAGATTGTGGTCTTTAATAACACATATGTAATGCCAGCAGCCTCTGCCCAGATGGCTTGCCATCTTCATTAAACAAAGATAGGAGAAGGAGTTGGGGAGGAACCAGTGATAAATTAGTGTTGTTCTGGCCAGACCAGAAGAAAGGAAATCCAAGTGGCAATGAGGTCAGGGCAGTCCAGGAAAGCTGAACATCTCAAGGAAGGATATGAAGAGCTCGCTTTTTAAATGGAAATGTGTCTGAAGACTCCATCCTGCTCTGGTTCTGAGTGAAATAAATCCATCACCACCCAATTAAACACAGTTTGTAAGGCTCCAGGACAGCTTCCCCCAACCTGCTGCTTTCCAGTTGTTTTTGACTACAACTCCCATCACCCCTGACCAGTGCTTTTTTTTGCTTAAAAAAAATGTTTAGGGATACTCTCATTTTGACTCAGGAAAATCACCAGGAAAGGAAATGAAGCCACCATCGGAGGTGGTAACAACAAAACTGACCAATCACCGTGCTAGATTCCAACTCCTGCTTCACATATTAAATGCTCACTTCTACCTGAGACTCAGGAAACACCGTGACAAGAAATGAGGCCACCATTGGGGGTAGCAACGGAACTGACAATAAATAATAATAATTTATTATTTATACCCCGCCCATCTGGCTGGGTTTCCCCAGCCACTCTGGGTGGTTTCCAACACAATATTAAAATGTAATAATCTATTAAACATTAAAAGCCTCCCTATACAGGGCTCCCTTCAGATGTCTTCTAAAGGTCTGGTAGTTGTTGTTTTTCTTTGACACCTGGTGGGAGGGCGTTCCACAGGGCGGGTGCCACTACCAAGAAGGCCCTCTGCCTGGTTCCCTGTAACTTGGCTTCTCGTAGTGAGGGAACCGCCCAGAAGGCCCTCAGCACTGGACCTCAGTGTCCGGGCAGAATGATGGGGGTGGAGACGCTCCTTGAGGTATACTGAAATTTTAGTTTCTTCTCCCTTTAGATTCACAAAATATTTAGGGGTATGCATACCCCTGCGTACCCCCAGAAAAAAGCACCACCCCTGACCATTGGGCAATGCTGGGGCCAAAGGGAACTGAAGTCCAAAATGTATGAAGTCTCCTGCATATGAAAGGCTGATCTGGGATCCGATCCTAAATATAATTAACAAATACATAGTTCAGCGTTAAGATGCAAATCCAGCATCCACTAGCAGAAATTTGTACAGGAGGCAAAGGAACAGCAAAATGGTGGCTGAGGGCTGGTCTTTGTTCCAAGGAAATTGCTGCTCTGTGATGGTTGGGAAAGCAAGGCGGAGGAAACTTAACAGTTTGAGAGCATACACTGGCCAACCCTTGCCTTCCTTGTAGCTCCATCGTTGCTAAAGCCTGCTTACCCATTTCAGGCATTCAGCCAAGAAACCTGAAGCCACCTTCTCAGCCTTGAAATGTCTATGCATATGTTTGGCCAAAGGACAGCCCTTTCATTTGAGACCCTGCTAATATTTTCACCATCTGGCTTGGCTGCGCTCTTGTTTGAAGCATCACTGATTGACTAGGACAGTCCTGATTAAGATGCTGCTGCCCCTGTCCGTCTTGGGTTTCTTGCAAGCCTAAATGATTAAAGAGATTCTTCTTTCTTCCCAACTCAAAAACATTTCCAGAGATGCCTCCTCTTTTCCAGTGTAATGCTATCAGGCAGGCAGGAGACCAGGCTACCTGCACTCCAAACTCTGCCTCTGCTTCGAAAGCACAAAAAAAGAGGCTCGAGCAAATTGCCTCAGAACAGGGCAGGCGGAGATGAAGTAGATAAGAATCACCCGTCAGACACATCAGATACCATAGGAAGATAAAACAAACAGCCCTCGCAAGATGAAAAGATAAAATCCCTACATAAGTGCATTGGCGAGGGGAGGGGGGCAGGGGAAAGAGCGCATTTGCAGCATGAATATTCTCTGCTTGTGATAATTGTGCCATGAGGTTCTTTGATCTTCCTCTTGCAAAAGGTTAAACTAGCCATGCCAGCACTTCCTTTTTAGGGGAAAGAAGAGTAGGGCAGAGAGAGAGAGAGAGAGAGTGGAGTGAGATGGACAAAGCAAAATGATGGCAGGCATCTTGGCAGGAACTGTTTTCCTGGGGCGACCAGTCAGCCCCAAGCTTGCTTTCATCTGCAGATTGTTTAGAGGATTAAAGTGTCAATCAGAGACTGAAGTGAGCTGATGATAGGAAGCAGGAAGCTGCCTTATACAGAAGTCAAACCACTGGTCCAACCTAGCACAGTTTAATCTACACCAATTGGTAGCAGTTTCCCGGGGGTACTTTCTAGCCCTACTGGTGGCACCAGAGACTGAGCTTCATGTGATCTACCACTGAGCCATGGCCATTTCCAATGATATCCCTTCCCATCGGAATTGACCTCATCCCCTTGATAGGCTTGTGTTAGATATTTTTGTTTTAAAAATGTAGAAGAACGGTTCCTTGGTTCACTCTATTTTCCTCGATAGGTGAAGAGCAGGACAGGAATGAAATGGAGGAGGCCAACTTGCCTATGTTCTACCATAGGGTAGAAGCAAAATGTTTCACCACAAAATTTGCAGCCCCATTCACAGGTGGTGGTGAGATTGAGGCAGGTACTCGGAATTTTTTTTTTGCTGGGAGGAAAAAAAAGGTTAAAAGTTGAGCGGCAGCTGCTGGTGGTAGAACTTTTCTTTTAGCTTTCTCAGTAACTGTTAATAGTTGTTGTTTTTTACTCAGAATGCCACTACATCTGGGCATTTGCTGGATGAGGGAATGGTGACTACCAATTGATGGCCACCGAGAAAAATGCTGCCCCCACCAGAGGCAGAAACACTAAGGTAGTAATAAATAAATAGAAATGATGTTGCTTTCCAGTGTGGTGGTTCCGTTTCCAATAACGTTTTGCTCTGTCCTTATGCTTAGCTGAAAGAAGCTTACATGCATCAACTCGTTGTAAGATCGAAGCCTTTAGGAAGTGTATTGTCAAAACTGTGTTTCGTAAGAGATGAGCCAAAGTTTTGATTACAGATGTACATTGCTTCAAAACACTCTCTGCATTTTTGCAAATAAGTATATAGGATTTGGATGCCCAGCAGCCTGAAATCTGGATTTCTACAGGTGGAGTAAACATCTGATTAACATAAATATTCTCTCTTGGCTGCTTACAGGCTCCAAACAGATTATAATTACTGCCTATACTTAGAAGTACACCCTTGTCCACTGCAAGAGGAAAGGCAGTCACTAGTCATCACCAAACCATCCCATTTCTTTTATCTTTTGTTTCAGTCTCTCCCAACCTAGTACCCTCCAGATGTTTGGGGCTGCAGCTTCCCTCAACAGTACTACCTGGGGCTGATGGGAGTTGTAGTCCAACACATCTGGTGGCCACCAGGTTGTCAAAGACCCTCCTGTGTTTTGGGAGAAGTGCTGGGTGTGTGTGGCGTGCATCACCCCCCCCCCCCATTCCCTGCAACATTAGACAATTCTCTTTTCCCTGTGTGCCCCTCACATACTGCAAATGTGCTTGGCTTCAATCCAAACCCTTTTCAGCACTGAAGAGGTAGGGGGGGGGGGATCTTTATTCTTTTTAAAGCAGCACCGAGATTGTTTCCAGTTTCCACGTAGCTCTTTCTAAAGACGGGGACATGTACTTGGACTTGTTTGTTGGCGAGAAGCGGCAAGATTAAAGAACGGCATGTCTTCCGCTGCATACTTTAAACTAAAACAGCCATGCTTTTCAGTAACCTCTTTTAAGGTGTAGTGCATCCAGCTCTCTAAATGCCCAAGGCTGTGTTTATCTGTAAGTATCTTGGGGAAGATTGCTATGTCTATTAATCTGTTTTCCTGTTTCCTTACCTCAGGGCTTATAAGCTACACAAACCATCCAGCTAGAAGGCCATTCAGAGAACTCCCCAATGACAGGTGTCTTCCTCTGGTGTCTGTTCGTGAGCAATTCACTACTCATGTGAGAAAATCATTAAAGCTATTTAGAAAGAACAAATGAATGGATAGATATTGCGGGATAGTCTCTACCAAAAAAAGGACTGTATTTACAACCATCATCTCTGTAAGAGTTAATCAACAATCACATAAAGGAACAAGGATGGAGCAAATTTTGGGGCAAACCTATGATCCAGCTACACCATTGTGCATGTTTTTTGTACCTATAGGCAGGCTGGCTAAGAAGACCCAAGAGAGATGCACAGGCAGCAACAGGCAGCAGTTGCAACAGTTCACCTTCTGGTTGTAGATGCTCAGCAGGTATTTATTAAGGTATCATTGAGCAAGTATGCTGCTACCTAAAGGCTGCCCCAATGCCTTGCCCCAGTTTCCCCCTCCTTGTTGGGGAAACAAGAGTGTAGCTACAGAAAAGGATAATAAGAGTGTAGCTACAGAAAACATAATGGTCCCCTAGTCAGCATGGACAATGACCATAAATTATGGGAGTTGTAGTATAAGAGCATCTGGAAGGCATCACATTGGCTACCCATGTGATAGGGAATACTCTATGGGTAATGTCTGTTTTGCTCTTTCCTGGAAAGTTGTAATCCTGTGAGCAGTGGCAGACCTACATTTTTTGAGCTCTGAAGCTTGAATTGTCATGGGAGGCCCTTCGCAACCAGCAGTGAGGTTGGGTACTGGGTACCTCTGTTATCTTCTTCAATGGGGTTTTCCCATGACAGATCAGAGTTTTTAAAAAATAGTTTTTGAGTTACCACTGCATTCCACCTTTACAACATCTGTGCCACTGACTCAAATTTTGGAATTGTTGGAAAATATACAACAAAAAAATAATCAATTTGAGACAATGTGTTCCTTGAGCATTCATCATTCATACTCTAGCCACACTCCTGATTACTCCGCATCCAGTGTGTTCCTACCACTACTTTGGGAAGCAGTGGACACACATTAGCCACAACCCATATATATCATGTCATTTCTTACAAAATACTGCATTTTGATATTTTCCCCAAGCCATATTTGATCCAAATTGGGAATAACCTAGTTGCATTTTAAGCTGGTAATGTGTATACAACCTAGATTTGGTCTTTCTTGAGCATTCACCCCAATGTGCTTGTGGGGTGTTTATATGTCTTTCAACCAACCACTTATTGCTTCCACACTTTTCAAGGTATTTCCCCATCACTTTCCTAACCACACCAACCCCCCCCCCCCAAAAAAAAACCTGTTTCCTTTTTAAAGTGGATTTTTGCTCTAGGGCAATACAGTCCTTTAATCCACTTCAACTGCGTAAACCTTTATTTTGCCAGTAGGTGCTTGACTCCAACTTGCAAAATACTGAGAGTCTGCAGGTGCTCCAAGTTATTTGTTGATAGCCCACAGCTTAAGTTTCTGTTGTTTACAAGGCTTGGTTTTCTTGCTTTTTGTTTCTAAAATGAAATTTAAAAATTTGAAGTTTAAGCAATTTGTTTAACCGCTATGGGTAATTAGTACTTAAAAACAGATGCATACGTTCCATTTTTGCCAGAGAGACCCCTTAAAAATCCTATCAATGCATGCAAAGGTGAAGATTTTCATCTACCCCAATAGATACACTTCATGCCTGAACTTGGTGAGCCAATTTTATTTCTCATCCTGACTGAATTTACTTTCATAAGCAACATGGGAAATTGGGGCTGGCAAGAGGCTTTGGCACAGGACTCAGAAGATGAAAAAGAGAGAAGGCATAATTAAAAGCAAATTAAAGATAAAACATTGTGAACGCACGATAAAAAGCCATACATGCAAGGGCCTGCAGAAAGGAATACAGGTGTTCCCTGACTCTCTCCCACCCCACACACTCCTTCCTGGATTAACAAATGTAGGAAGGAGTGTCTGAACAGGCAGACATCACAATCTTTGTATCTTTCAGGTGAACTTCTCATTGCTCATTGATACATGCATGCATGCAAGCTTAGACGAGCTGACTCCAGCACTTTGTGTGACAGACTATGTGCTTTAAGGCTTATATCCCTGGTACTTTTGAATTTGACCTACTACCTCCATGGTTGTTTCTATTCAAAGGGGTTTGTTGTGAGTGTTTGGTGCAAACGGCATGCTCAATACTTAGCAATCTAAATGGGCTTTGCCAAATCCCATGGTGATTGCTGCTAGTCCAAACAGGCTGGCAGGATCAGTGTGTGAGGTATACAGGAGCTGTGGTGAAAAACAGGAACAGCAGCACCCAACAAAACCCATTACCTCATCCATTATATATACACCCTTCTCCAACACACGGCATCATCCTTGGGGGAAGCATTGGAAGAGCAAGGAGAGCAACAAGTTTCATTTTGATACCAGTTTCATTCAGTGTCCCAAAACATTCAGCTTCAGTTCACAGAGGTTTCCTAAGTGAGGTTCTTGCCAGTTAAGATAAACTTTGCAAGAGATAAGCTTTCTGGATCAGAGAAAAGCACATTGCAAGACCTTGGCTCCAAGAGAAAAGAAAATAATTGGCTTTCAAAACATGAGCAGATAGATGAAAGCAGAGTTTCTTGTAACACTACATAAAAGATAGAGCTTGTAAAAAGTTATCTGAAAGTAAATCTTGATGATGATGTACAGATATACTGACTGAGATTTATTGTTCGTTCAAAATACAGTAGGGTGGTTTCTAAAAAACACTTCCCCTTTACATTTAAGAGTGTGATTTGGATTAGATCAGATATTAAACTGGCTTTAGGTCTATGACACTTCTTGTTTACAAAGTTTATGATGCATAGAGCCGGCATTTTATGTTGCTGATTTAACGCCTGGAAACATCTACAACATAACAAGCTGCAGAGCTGGTTCCAGTCCTGAGCCCTTCACCCTGGTCAGGTGTTATATACTGCTCCCCCAAGTCTATGCCCCCTGGCACCAGAGGGAAGGCCCTGGACAAGTATGCCAATTGTGGCAGTGAGTAGTAGCACCACCATTATGTTCTGCAACAGGCGACTACAATCTGCGACATAGTCTGGTCTCCTGCCCAACATTAGGCCTAGAGAATAAGGCAGGAGTCAGCAACCTAAGGCCCACGGGCCAGAAGCGGCCCACGGAGGTCGTTTGACCGGCCCACAAGCCACCCCCGAACTGAGTTGCCCGCTCGCGCGCAGCGCTAAACCAGCACAGCGTGGCACGGGGACTCGCTTCCGCGGTGCCGGAAATTGTGGGCTCGGGCATGATCCAGCCCACAAAGGGATCTCTGTAGGACTGATCCAGCCCAGGCAAGATAAACCTTGCTGACCCCTGGAATAAGGCATGTCCCTTCCTACAGGCACCAAGTTCCTAATAAATTCTGCCTACCAGCCTGCCCATGAGGTGGGCTGAGACAGCTGCCTTGGGCAGTGCAACACCAAGGGGCAGCAGCCCCCACAGGTGCCTTACCCCTGCCACCAGCAGAGAAGTGGTGGCGGTGGCAGCAGCAGCAGCTTCTGGTGAGATCTTGTGACATCTCACTGAAATCTCATGAGCTACTGCGGAAAACACAAGATTTCAGCAAGATCTCATGAGATCTTGACAGAACCCACCACCACCAGGATACTGGTCCTCCTATTAAGCCTAACAATCTGTGATGGAATCAGAGAATTGATTCCAATGCTGCAAGAGCTCTGTCCAGCAGTCAACTAGCATTTCCCCTTTTATTGATATTACCTCCAGCGTAAGGATCCTTGAGGTCAAGGGAAATGAAACAAAACTGCCTTTTGGAGTTTTTCAAATGTTGGGAGGTATCAGACTAACGAGGCAAATCTGTTAAGCAATTCCTGTGCAAGATTGGAACAGAATGCATGAATGGTCTGAGTCTCCAAAACACTGCCATATTATCAAAGCTCTTCCTTAAAATGTCTACTAATGCCAGAAATGCCACCTGAAAACTAAATTTACCCTATAGAGATGCTTGTGAACTTTAAAATGATTTAAGTCATTGTACAAGGCAAAGCCTCTCCTTTACACTAACCTCATTGTGGAATAATATACTTAATGCTGAAACTTGATGTAAATATTCATGTCATGTGAAGCTGATGGACTTCTTGGCTGCAACAGTGTCAGCTTGATTTACACAAACGTTGGAAAGAAGGTGGAACGAAAGTATGCAAAATCTTTTCTTTCCTCTTGTTGCTTGTGGATAGAGAATATTCCCGAATAATGGACCTTGCCCTAAGCCACATTACTTCTTTGGCACTTTTAGCTTAACTAAACATGCAAAGATTGCATGAGCCCTCTGGCACCACCATCCTGTTCCCATCGCCCTCTGTGGGTTCAAGGGTGACTGCAACAAATAAGTCAGAATTCCAAAATGTACAGGAGCCTCTGTGAGCACAGGAGGAGTCACCAATGCAGACACACATTGAACACACAGCGGGTTATAGGGATGTTGCTGGGGCTTGTGCACACTCTCTCACCCTCAGGTTAATAGGGTAAACCCTGTTATAAATGAATGACTGGGCTCTAGAAGACCCCGGTTCTGTTGCTATCATGACTTGCTTGTGGGCTTCCCAAAGCTGGTTGGGCAATCTGGATGTTCCAATCAGATGCTAGACTCGATGTGCCTTTGGACTGAACCAGTAGGGCTCTTCTTATGGCAGAATATCTTTATGCTACTTGAAACTTCCCTGTAAGCTTAAAGAATTTCTGTTAGCAATACATATAGGAAGCAATCAAGTCCATTTGCACTAGGCTGTGGTCCCTCTTAAGACAATCATAACCTTTGAAGATTTAGTGTCAGGAGTATAACGTATTCCTGGACACCGCAGAGTTAGACGCAGACTTTTCTGGAAGCTTCTGGCTGTTGTGAAATTGACTAGACAGCTCAACGCAAGAACTCAGCAACTCACTGGATAACTATATACAGTATTTATTGATTGAAGCAACTAGCATCCATAAGTTACTATTTACAGACTTTACAAAATAAAAGAAACAAAACATAAAATATTTTTCCCTCTCTGTCTCTCTCTCTCTCATCAACCTAACACCACACACTAACACCTACCACACACACTCAGACAGAGCTGAGTTCTTTAAGTACTCCACTGACCAATCACAGGTGGTTGCTAAGGGTCAGAGAGAGAGCAATCTGGGCTTTCTGCCAACTAGTTAATTGCTTAATTGCTTGGAGGTAACAGCTGCATTTCCTTTCTGCACGTAGGTGACTCTGAAATCTCTAACAGTCCCTTTGAGTCATTCAGTGCAGTGGGCCAGAACATCACCTCTTAAAGCCCAGCACGGTTCCATATCTAGCACGGTTCTCTTGCCAATGTTGAAGAGCTACTCCAATTTAATCCAGCTGAGAGTTTGACCTAATCTACCTAAACCTTTTACATTTCTGCAGTTTTTCACTTTTAAAATTCACATCCATCAGTCACTTACTCAACTCTGGTACTAGAGTACTTCTGAGGACCAAGTGATTCACAAAAAGGGGGGAAGGAGAAAGGAAAATCCAGGGAATCCGTGGGGGGAAAGAAAGGAACACAACTGGAAATAATATTGCACATAAATCTATTCATTACCTAAATTATGTTGAATGCAGTTAGATTCTTGAGAGGGAGCAGGAAGCTTGCTCTGATTTAGGAAGTCCTCATTAAAGGCAAGCTGAGCAGCAAGACTGAAGCTCTTTTCCCAGTCAGAAAGCGGAACAATAGCCGTTCCATTTAATTGCAGGTTGCAGCGAACGTTTTTGCCTTTGAACCCTCCCGTAATGTAGTTCTTTCCTTTTCCTTATCAGAGGTGATCTCTGCCAAAGCTGCTGACAGTTGCATTTGATCAAGTGTAATAGAAACAGTCAGATCTTCCCAGATCCTCATAGCTAGCTATTCTCCATGTGTAATTCCAGTCCCTTTCATAGTCCTTTAATAGGACAAGTATATTACAAAATTAGCAGGCAAAAAAAAAAAAAGCCCAATGGTGGTGGATTTTTCTACCATTAAATCTGGGTCGCAAGTACACTGTCCCAGGACGCTGTCACTGCTCCCAAGAATGGCTGTTACACAGTCTTTCTCCTACTTGTTTATCTTCCTCCCCACCCATTTTTCTTACTTTGGCCATTAAGAAGGCTAACTGCTTATATGGAACCCTGGGAACTCAGAGTCACTTGCACTAGGATGATTTATCTGATTTGAAAACATGCAGGGATGTAATTGGGTAAAGGACTGCCGGTGTGCCTGAGAAGCAAGACACAACCTAGAATGCTCACATTTTGCTGGTTTTATCTGTATGTTGATCATTGCTTTGCATTGTTTAATGTACACCACAGGGATTCTTTGATTATGTTGTTTATAAAGGTAAAGGTAAAGGGACCCCTGACCGTTAGGTCCAGTCGCGAACAACTCTGGGGTTGCGACGCTCATCTCGCTTTACTGGTCGAAGGAGCTGATGTACAGCTTCCGGGACATGTGGCCAGCATGACTAAGCCACTTCTGATGAACCAAAGCATCACACGGAAATGCTGTTTACCTTCCCCCGGAGCGGTACCTATTTATCTACTTGCACTCTGACGTGCTTTTGAACTGCTAGGTTGGCAGGAGCAGGGACCGAGCAACGGGAGCTCACCCTGTCGCGGGGATTTGAACCACCGACCTTCTGATCAGCAAGTGCCAGGCTCTGTGGTTTAACCCACAGCGCCACCAAAAAGAACCACCCAAGGGTTCAAGATTTCTGAGATAAACAAAGAGTCCCTCTCACCAAAAAAAAATCTGGAACTTCTAAATTGAGGAGATGGTGCACTGTCATGCCATGCTGTAGACCATCAACCACCCAGTCAGTCTGTTCATTTCACTGTTGCATTTTTGTTCTTACATATTGAGCTTTTTTTGCTCCAAATCCCTAAGTCCACCCATAATTGCGACCCACCATTTTTGGACAATACTGCTTGATTTGACCTTGATCCAGTCTTGCTTTTGGATCAATCTCATTTTCTGATTGGATCTTTCACCTCCTGTTGGCAAGCCCTGCAGCATCCACAGGAAAGCAACACTTGCGAAGTATGGATCTACTAGTGTCCTTCCAAATACAATAGATTCATTTAATGGTGCTCTGTAGGCATTCACCAGACACGTGCCCTACAGCTTTTGCAGCTCACTTGTCTCCTGCAATTCCAGAAAATGGGAGGGGGAAGGAGATCCTTTTGTGCTGTTCAGATGCCCTCTAAACTCTCCAAGTTTATTCACAGGTGACTGCTACCTGTGCACTGATGACTCCACCTCACTACTGGCCCCAATTTAGGAGGATAACCAGCACTTCTCAGCTGTCAGCATTTGAAAAGGAGTGGGGGAAGGAAGGAAGTCAAAATGAAAATGGGTTGGTTAATTAATTGCAAGCACTGCTTGAAGGACCAGCACATATATTTAATCAGTTGCCTAGTAACAAATGGTGTATGATGTGAATGCTATCAGCCTGCAGTGTGAGCAAATGCTGGCCTTTTCTTTTTATCAGCCGTCAGCATGCGTGCTCTGCGTTTATGCATCCTTGTGTTCTGAAGGGCTCCTTTGCTATTATATGAAAATGGTGATCTGAGTGGGAGTCCTGCCTGACATTTTCACTCTTTCTTTGCCTCTCTTCCCTGCCCCCACCCCCCAAAATGTCAGAAAAACTGGTCTCTGCTGATATAAATATAGACTTTTGAGGGGGGACTGGAAGAAATTACTTGCAACAGATCTTTTAAGTACTTAAGGTGAATTCATACGGGCACATTCATCAGTGTGGTGTAGTGGTTAAGAGCGGTAGACTCGTAATCTGGGGAACCGGGTTCGCGTCACCGCTCCTCCACATGCAGCTGCTGGGTGACCTTGGGCTAGTCACACTTCTTTGAAGTCTCTCAGCCCCACTCACCTCACAGAGTGTTTGTTGTGGGGGAGGAAGGGAAAGGAGAATGTTAGCCACTTTGAGACTCCTTCAGGTAGTGATAAAGCGGGCTATCAAATCCAAATCCAAACTCTTCTTGAAGATGACAGCAATCCTTTCCACGTAAGACTCTTCACACATTTCAGAGGCAAATCATATGAAAAGTAGGGATGGATGAATGAGTCTCTTTCTGGCACATATTACTTCCACATGCTTCTACCCCTGGGTTTTTTCCATTTCATTTCCACATTGATCTGTGGCTTTTAAAAAAAAAAGAATCTGCATGAAAAAACATATTTAAATAATATTTTTAAAGGTCTCCCAAGATACACATTTCTAAGTACATTTCTTCCAAATAAAAATTTCCAAAAGTGTTTTTCTCTCAAAATGCACACGTTAAAGCCTTTTTTATTCTGTTTTTGAGCCAAGAGCTGTGGTGGCAAATTTGGGAAATGCAGGAGCTAGAGAATAACTTAATTTCTGATCCACACATTAGTCCAGGGTGTGTGAATCAGGGCAACTCCGGAATTTGCAAAGATCAAATTCATTGAATGTCCATAGGAAAAACTGGTCAGAAGATTAAGGAGATATGAACTTTAAATCAAGCTTAATAGCAGTCAGTGATGGTGATACCTATCCCTTTTTGTTGGTCATCAGATATTTGCTGCCTTTGAATATGGAATATCCACTTAACTATCATGGATAATAGCCATTGATACCATTCATTGATTTGTTGAACTTTAATTTAAAGCAGTTTAGACTAATGGCTATCTTGTGATGATATACACCTGCAGAGTCTTTACTAGTGCATGTATGTGCATAGTATGGGTGCCAGGACTTGCCCCACCATTAGGCAGGTGGGGGCAGCTGTCTCAAGCAGCAGGTGCTGGTGGGCAGGCGGAAGGGGGCAGTGAAGTGTTGGGAAACAGAGCTCTGCACCACCTAAGCTGGCCTGGCATCCTGAGATGCAGTGGAAGATGCTGTCCCATCACCAGCATTGAAGTGAGATTCAGCTTCCCACCCAGCTGACTTCTATATGTGGAAAGGGCTATCTTGTCCCTTTGCCTCAAGGCAGCAAAATGTCATGGCTGCTCTTTGCATCCTGAAACTAACCTTAAGAACGCACCTATGCTGGAGGGTTCTGTGCTCTTAGTTTGTGTCTCACACAACCTAATCTTCAGTGTGTTTACTCGAAAATACTTAACATTGATTTAGATGGGGTTTGCAGCTAAGTAAGACATCTTGCATTAGTGTGCAATCAGATGTGCAGGAAGCAGTTTGGCCAACCTAATTCACTCCTTCCCATCCACCCACCACCAAGCACTTATTTCACAACCTCTGATCTTCCCTATCTGTAAGGTGAACAGGTGTGATACTCCAAGCAAGCTGAGATGGGCATTGTGAAGGATGAAAGAATGAACCAGTTGTAGGGAATTAGTATACTCTGTCACAAATATACACCCCCATCAAACAGACTCTGATGCTTACCATTCAAACACTATATCCTTTGTATTTTACTGAAGAATTGTTAGCACAAGGTTGGGATGTTTTATTATTTAAAAAGAAGCAATGACCTTAAAGGGCAAGCAATAGAAAGATGCTAGATTATAGTGTACAAAATCCACTCAATTCAAAATGCAGAATTCTGTTTCCATTATGTAGGTAAAAATAATAACTCTTGAACTGTCATGGCGACAAATGACAGCTTTGTATGGTGATAGTTTGGTAATGGGATTTGACAATAAGAATTGCTTATCATTCCTCACTATTGTGTATGCTGTTAGGTTACCCGGGCTTGATATGCAAACACACAAAGGTATGCACAAAGCCTGCATGTTCTTGTGAAAAATAAAAGGGGAACATCAATTTGCTAAAATAAAAAAATAAAATAAAAGTGTTGCTTATGTTCTAACATGCCAATGTTGGTGTGTCATTATTGGGCCCTTTCCCCACTGGAGAAAAGAGACTACATCTTCCACAAAGAATTCCCACCAGAAATGTTTATAATTTCTCTATCAGTGAAATATTCGTCTGTCATGCTGTGCAGAAGCTAATCTAATTAAGATGGGATCTGCTAAATTTAATAGCCTGCTATGAATTTTTATGGACATCTGGTGATGGGAACAGTGGCTCTGTTCCGTGTGTCAATTTGCATTGTCCAAATGGTGAATATTGGGAGGGCCTGGCCCCTCTTATTGGTGGGTTTGGGTGACTAATTTGAAGAGGGGCACAATTAGACCATACCCACGGGACTTCTTTGAATTGGACCCCTGATGCTTCAACACCAAGTTGCCCTGTCAGATAATGCAAGATCAAATAAGTGGTTTCTTTCAATTACCAGCATAGAATACACTAAATGTCTGGTGCTTTGAATCACGGTTAACATGCCAGCTCTCAAAATAGATCCTAATCCAGGCAGTGTCTGATCAGATACTGTGCCTCTGAAACATACATGTTTTGCAGCTTAAGAATACGGAGGAAAGGTAATTGTTCTATTTCTGCACCACCTCTCCCAGGTCAGAGGAGCTGAAGTCAAAAGTTGGGCTAAACTGCCATTCTTCACATCTCCCCATTCCTGATTCGTATGCTAGTTGAAACGCTGGGTGCTCTCCAGGGAAAGGTGATCTGAACAGTTAGAGGGCTGTTCTTTTCCCATGATCCATTGCTTTAGGAGGCCACTCTGACAATAGTGCACATCTTTCTGTCTCTTCGGAGCACTTCTCCATCCCCACGAGCCCCAGACCGAGAATTTTGCATTAATGAGATCTTGGTACTTTTGTGGTTTACTAATCCATCAGCCAGAAAATGCACACACATTTCTTTACACCCGGGCTGATTTCATTGGTGTTCAATTTCCCTAGGCATCACTCCGAACCGTCCATAAAATGTAGCTATTCACTTTACAAATGATGCAGGCAGGGAAGAAGGTACAGTGTCAGACCCTTCCAGAGAGATTATTTCCCTTTTTTAAAAAATAAAAAACCCAACCCCAGCTCATTTTTTTTTACTTAGCTGCCTTCGTAAACAAGCTGCCCCCCCCACCTCATCACTCTTCCCCTTTCATGTAACAAAGGCTATTGTACATTCAGCAACTCAGTGGAAGCTGCCTCACCTCTACACAATGAGTTAGCATTTAAAAATTTAAGATGGTTATCATTAAAGAGTATATTTTTAGCTGGCAGTAGTACCCTTCCCACCTGCAGTTTCTCTTGACCATGCATACTAAGTCAGAAAGGGGAAGTCCAAGCTTACAAGATGCTTTGTAAAATGTCAATGAACAGGGGAATGCTCCCCCTCCAATCTAAGAGGGGGAGCATTCCCCTGTCTCCTTCTTTTTCTAATGCAAAATCTTGCAATCCTTCAAACACACTGTGTTAATGCCCGTTAAACATTAAGCTACAGCACTCCCCTAAGGAAAATGCTTCATAATTTGGGAGTACTCTTGGATTCTAGCTGGAGTCTCAAGTGGCTTCTGTGGCTAGGACTGCTTAGGCCCAGATTAGGCTGATCCGCCAGCTATGGTCATTCCTAGGTCAGAATACACAGGCCTCGGTTGCCCATGCTCTTGTAACCTCCAGTTTGGACTACTGCACACTACTCTACATGGAGCTGCCCTTGAAGGTGGTTGAGAGGCTGCAGCTAGGATGGAATGTGGCTGCCAGGCTGATAAGTGGGGCAGCCTGATGAGACCATGTGCCACCAGTCCTGAAAGCACTGCCCTGTCAGTGAGCTACTAAATCAAATTTGACATGTTAGTACTAGCATAAGGTAAAGGTAAAGGGGCCCCTGACCATCAGGTCCAGTCGTGTCCGACTCTGGGGTTGTGGCGCTCATCTCGCTCTATAGGCCAAGGGAGCCAGCGTTTGTCCGCAGACAGCTTCCGGGTCATGTGGCCAGCATGACAAAACCGCTTCTGGTGAGCAGCGCACGGAAACGCCGTTTACCTTCCTGCTGGAGCGGTCCCTATTTATCTACTTGCACTTTGACGTGCTTTCGAACTGCTAGGTGGGCAGGAGCTGGGACCAAGCAACGGGAGCTCACCCCGTGGCAGGGATTCGAACTGCCGACCTTCTGATCGGCAAGCCCTAGACTCTGTGGTTTAACCCACAGCGCCACCTGGGTCCCTTAGTACTAGCATATAAAGCCATAAATGCCTGGGATCCATGTATCTAAAAAAGCTTATTTCCCATTATCAGCCATGAGAGACAATTTGCTCTTCCTACTCAGCTCCTGTTTGTACTAGCTTGTACTAGTCTTACCATCACTGGAAAGGGCCCCTTAAACAGGTCCACATTTCACTGGATGCCAGGACTGGACTGAGCAGAGCAGTGGCGCAAAGGACTGTCTGTGAGCAAGCAGAACAGTGACATGTGGGTGCCTTTTTATCCCAGTGGGATATCCCATTACCACTCGGAATATTTACTGAGACTATCTGCTGATGCGATAGGACAGGCATGTCATGTCCAACAGGTTGATGGCGATCCACTGGTTGATCGCGGGGTGCTCTCCTGGTTGATCCTGGCCTATCTTTGGCCCCTCTGTGATCACCATTCAAAAAAAAAAAACAAGAAAGCTTCCTAAAAAAAGCTCAACAACTTCAGTCCATAGGTAGGTAGATCACTGCCACGTTTTTATACTGTGAGTAGACAGCAGTCTATTGGGAGTTGGAGGTCCCTGCCATAGGAGATAAGGGCACTGCTGTAGCATTCGTACACACACACACACACACACACACACACACACACACACACACTTGTACATGTCTTTATTGAGGATTGATGTATTTTCTTTTTTGCTTAGAATCATAGAATTGGTAGGGACCACAAGGATCAACTAGGCCAACCCCCTGAAATGCAGGAATCTCAACTAAAGCATTCATGACCCCTGCTTTAAAACTTCTATTCTACTGTTGAACAGTTCTTACCACCAGAAAGTTCTTCTTGATGTTTAGTCCTGATGTTAAGCTTATGTTTAGCTGAAATCCTTTGGAGGAAGGGTGATACCCTAAATATTTTTTTTAATAAAAAAAAAGATAATCACTTCTTGCACTGAGCATACTCATGGTGTCAATGGTGATGAGATATCATAAGGAACATAAGGCACTGACATCGTGAGTGTGTTGACATTGTGCATCTTGCTCTCTAGTATTTCCAGACATGCTGCAAGGACAACATTCAGCCTTTGGCAGTAATTCTGTGTCAGTTTTGTAAACAGGCCAAATCCAAGAGCAAATTAACTCGACGCTTTCCTGGCAACCCCAAGAAGAAGAAAAACTCCTATTCTCCAACGGGAGTTAGCTCTTGGAAAGTGAGCATATCTCCATTTTTAACCCATGTTCCCTTTGCCTAAAGAATACAGGGATGCTGCTGCCATCCATGAAATTTATCAGAATCGCCCTTGGACTTTCTCCTGGAGTTGTCACTGCAGCCTCTTTATCCCATGTCTATGGTTCCTGAATTCCATATTAGGACAGATAAGATCCTCGTCAACAAAACACTTTCCTTGGTCCCTCAGAAATAGCCATTCCAATCTCAGTAAAGCTGAAGGCTTAAAGGGGTGAAGGATAATCCAAGAAGAGGATAATACAGCCCTTGAGTGTCAGAAAAACCATTTATCCCTTGAATAATGAAGGTAAGTCTATGGGCTTTTCCAGACAATATTTTTCAAAATGGATTTTCACCCCCCCCCCTTTAGGGCTATGCTGGTGCTAAGCTCGCTGCAGGGGAAATAGCCATAGTGCTGTTCACAACAAAGAGACCATCTTGGTCATGAGTCTTGGAAGACCTGCTCCCTGCTTTGCAGGGCTTTTCTCACTTGGTCCGGGAGGGCTGGGTCCTGATTGACTCTGGCTGAAGCTGCAGATGAAACCAAAGACCATCTTGGCTGTCTTTTAGTGCAGACCTAGGTCCTCAAGCCTGAGCTTCCACAGCCACCACCTACCATGAATCACCATTGGCAGGACCGGCAGCAGCAGCAGATATGTACTATGCCAATGATAACATTTTATTCTCTTGCTAATTAGGCTGTTTTAAATGTGTATGTTATATGTTACTTCCTTTAGTAATGTTTTCTTTTGAAAAGTTTCAGGTAAAGTTTGTTACCTTTGCTAGATTAAATGTGCATTCTGTAGTTGACCTCTTTTGTAATGTTTTGTTTTGAAATCTTTAAGAGAATATTTTAGTTTTCCTGTTAATCATGTTGCTTTGAATGTATCCTTTATATTTGACTTTTCCCTGTAATGTTTTGTTCTGAATTGTTTTACTTGATGTTTTAAAAGTTTGGCAGTGGGCATGACAGTCCACGGGAACAACTCCATTCCTTCTGTGCAGTTTGAACTCCTCTTCCTGATCGTAGACTCCTTAATTTGGACCACTTCTTCCAGCCCAGCTAGCCTTGGCTTGTCTATCACTTCGCCAGAGCATAGTGTCTGCTGTGGCTTAATCTTCCTTACTCTCAAGTAAGAGCCTCTGCCATCATGGTGTGAGTGATAGCCAGGACACACTTATCCAGATTTTGGGATGTGACTCTTCAACTAAAAATGCATACCAAAATGTGCCTATTATGGAAATGTGCACATGCACATATATTGGTGATGATGAAAATGCTGTACGGAAATGCATTGCAAAAATTGCTTGCAATGTGTGTAAATTTACATGCAAAAATGCCTATACTTGAAAAAATCAGCATAATTCAATTAAAAAGAAAAAAGAAATCACGCACTGATGCAGAAATAGGGTGAACTGAATTTCAGATTACAAGTTGAGAAAAACTGAAATTGACAGATTTGTCCATCCCGAAATATGCACAACCACATTCCTCCACACAGCAGTTAGAACAACAGTGAGTGTGCTAGCTTTGGAGAGAACTGTATGCCTCCCTGTGGAAAAACACTGTTGTGCTAGGAATGTGATACCCCTGCAAAGGAAGTGTTGTTTTGAGAGAAAATAACTTGTTTTACAATTTTACGCGCTTATTGCAAATCTCATTCACGCGTGAAATAGTTTGAAAGATCACAGCTTCCACATAACACAAATGCGGCTCTATTCTTGGATTCCATTGTCCTTAATCTGGAAGAGCTGCTTCTACTCCTTGGTTCTTTACTTGAAAGCCCTACCTCACCAAGAAACAGGCGTTGGAAAGATGGGTCAAGCCAACCCTTTTACTGCTCTGTCACTACCACATGCCTCACAAAGTGTGTGCACAGGTAAATACTCCACATTCAATTATCTTGAATATGCATCCTGAGCTGCAGTCAAAGTATCAGGTTCTGATCTAGCTTACCAGAGATTTAAACCCATGTAATCATGTTAGCTTAAATGGTATTACCCTGGTGCATGACAGCATGCTCTGAAATGGGAAGAGCAATGCCTGCGACTTTTCTTTCTTTTTCTTTCTTTTCAGAAAGGCATTTATCCTGAGAAGTAAAGGGTGCCTTGCTTTTCTCCTCTCCCACCTCTCTCTTAATTGAGGCTTTCAGCACAAACTAGGTTAAAATCCTGGCCATTCTTGTGGGGAAATAAACGGAACTTTGTAATATACTGCAGCCGGCTTACACAGTTGATCAGAAGAAGCATTCTCCAGTTGCTGTACTTGAAAATTCCACAACAAGCCAAGCCAAAACCCCGCTCTGCTCTGTTTAGATGCTGCTCTCCAGGATTTAGCCTGACACCTTCCAAACAGACTGCACGAAAGAGATGTCTTGTTTCGTTCTGCTGGTTATCATTCTTCCCTTCTTTTCTATCCCCTCCCTCCTTCAGAGAGATTTCAGCAAAAACCATAAGCTTATGACAGAGTGAATTTGTGATCTTATCCAATCATCTGGGCTGTTTGCAAAACTTCAATAGGTGGCAGCGTTTAGTTGATAAATGTTTTGTTATCCAAGTGATCTCATTTAGTGCAACTGTTGCAATATTAATAAACCGAACTTATGATTGTATTTGCCAGGACTGAAAACATTGCCATCTCCCTGGCATTTGCTCATCTGAACTGACAACAATGTTCTTTGTGCTATGGAAAGGCAGAATTCTTCTGTGTCTGTGTCAGCATGCATACTGTTCGGGGGCAAATGGGGGAACAGATGGGGCAGAGAGGGAATGAACGTAGCGTAGGTTGGGAACCTGTTCTGTGCTTGTAATCCGAGGGCTTCTTTTTTAAAAAAAAGTGCACCTGGGAAATGCAAAGCTATTGTCTCTCTCTCTCTGTCTTCTTTCTTTACTGTTTAGCATCCGATCCAGTGCAGACCAGGTTGATAGTTCTTGAAACATCCTATCTGACTTCTACCGGACAATGATAATAGAATCATTGGGTTGATTCATCATGTATACATACTTACAGCCTTTGGCTATCATCCTGTGGCCAGTGATATGAGCTTTGAGTATGGATTTTCTTGAGCTCTCAGTCTCACTTCGTGAACCAAATCCTCACTTTAATCTCTATAATCTCTGTTTGGGATGGGTAAATAGTGTTGGCCGACTCAGGTTTGTTCCTGCAGAAACAAATCATCTGTTTCTTCAAAAATCAAGAATCGAGCAGTGCTACTACTCCAAGACTCAGAGACTACACTGATTTCAATGGTGTTTGTTCTAGATTGTGGCTACAGCCAAAATGTTGATCCAACAATTTGGGAGTAATTGGAAGCAAGACTATTATTTGTATTAGACATGATAGATAGATGATAGATGATAGATAGATGATAGATAGATAGATAGATGATTGGTAGATAGATAGATAGATAGATAGATAGATAGATAGATAGATAGATAGATAGATATAGATAGGTGGTGGAGAGAGAGGGGGGGAAGGAGGAGGAGGAGGAGGAGGAGGAGGAGGAGAAGAAGAAGAAGAAGAAGAAGAAGAAGAAGAAGAAGAAGTGTCTACTGCCCCCTTTATCACTTTCCTTATGGAAGTACTGAATGATACACCAGCTTTCATCTCCTATCTTAGTTGGCAATTTCACCTCCTCCAATGAGTTTGGCTGCTGCTAGTTGTCTAGTAAGGGACGCTGGTGGCGCTGTGGTCTAAACCAGTGTTCCCCAACCTTGGGCCTCCAGCTGTTTTTGGACTACAGCTCCCTTCATCCCTAGCTAGCAAGGCCAGAGGTCAGGGATGATGGGTGTTGTAGGCCAAAAACAGCTGCAGGCCCAAGGTTGGGGAACACTGGTCTAAACCACTGAGCCTAGGGCTTGCCGATCAGAAGGTTGGCAGTTCGAATCCCCGTGACAGGGTGAGCTCCCATTACTCGGTCCCTGCTCCTGCCAACCTAGCAGTTCGGAAGCACGTCAAAGTGCACGTAGATAAAGAGGTACCGCTCTGGCGGGAAGGTAAACGGCATTTCCGTGCACTGCTCTGGTTCACCAGAAGTGGCTTAGTCATGCTGGCCACATGACTCAGAAGCTGTACGCTGGCTCCCTCAGCCAGTAAAGCGAGATGAGTGCCGCAACCCCAGAGTCGTCCGCGACTGGACCTAATGGTCAAGGGTCCCTTTACCTTTAGAAAAGACCCTGATGTTGGGAAAGATTGAGGGCACAAGAAGAAGGAGACGACAGAGGATGAGATGGTTGGACAGTGTTCTCAAAGCTACCAACATGAGTCTGACCAAACTGGGGGAGGCAGTGGAAGGCAGGAGTGCCTGGCGTGCTGTGGTCCATGGGGTCACGAAGAGTCGGACATGACTAAATGACTAAACAACAAAAGTTGTCTAGTAGTCAAAGGAAGGCAGCTCTTTTTGAAGGCAAGAGTTTCCGGGGTACTGGAACTTAGCACTGCAAAATTTTAGGGGGTGAGGGAGAAACAGTTTTAGTAGACAACTTGTAACCAATGTGCAGGCACAACTCCATGATAATTCTGCCCTCTTGGATAAATCGAAAGCACAAGTCTTGCTTAATTTGTGAGTGGTAATGGTAAAGCTAGGCCCTTGGCACAGGTTCCCAATCTGTATTCCTCACTTTCTCTGTAGTACAGCTTCTCCTAAATCAGCAAAGACAGACACGAATGAGAACATATGGAATGCCAACTGCAGAACTGGCACCATGACAGCTGACACATAATACTCATTCTGTGCTTGTAAGGAATCATTCTTCTAGTGTGGTAGAACTTTGGAACTCTCTGCCGCTTGAGATCAGGCAGGTGCACTCACCTGCTTAAAGCAGTTTTGTTTTGGAAAGCCTATATGGTCAGCAGGTAGATGTTGATGTGTTTCAACCCTCTTTAATCTCTTTCTAGTTCACTGCAGGCTATAATTATTTCAAAATGTTTTAATTGCTTGCTTATAACTGTTTTTCTGATAATTTTAATATTTCCTGTAAACTGCTTAGCGGTTTTGTTACAATCAAGCAGTGTATAAATTTAAAATTAAAATAAAAATAATCAGCAAGGCATGAGACACTGTGAATTTACTGTGTCCTTACAAATATTTGTTTATCTGCTTGCATCAAAGGGCTGCAGCTGAGAGAAGAGAGAGTGGGAGAGCTGGAAGAAAAAGGGAGCAGGCGTGATTAACAATAGGTATGAGAATGGGTGAGT
This sequence comes from Lacerta agilis, assembly GCF_009819535.1. Classification (NCBI taxonomy): domain Eukaryota; kingdom Metazoa; phylum Chordata; class Lepidosauria; order Squamata; family Lacertidae; genus Lacerta; species Lacerta agilis. The sequence continues at coordinate 65,364,028 of NC_046314.1, forward strand.
TAGATTAAACTGATCCATATGCAAATTATGCAAGTCTGATTGCATCAAACCATGCACGGTTTAATGAGTGTGGTAAGATGCCTTTATCGGCTTGGATGTGTTCCGAAAAGAAGAGCTGCTCCAAGATAATGCAGGGTATAATATGGTTTTTCATTACTGGGTCAATCTGCATTTGTGTTTGATCTCTCTCTCACTCACACACACACACACATACCTGTGCATGAATCACTATTCTTTTCCAAAGGATTTGTCAGTAACCTCTTATACATGATTGGAGCATGTCATGCACACACTGATTCAGTCTGGTGCTGTGTATCTTGCCTTAGACATTTCCACACACACAAAAAAAATCAACTTGCACATATCAAAGTGTGATACACCTGCAGTTCTCACTGGCCACTAGCCCAGAGCTAGGGTTTTTTCTATCATGTGACTTCACTGCTGCACCAGGTACATTGGTTTCCAATTCATTTCTGAACACAATGTGCTGATATAATCACCAATAAAGCCTTCAACAGCATAGGGCCAGGATACTTGAAGGTCTTCCTTCCACCACATGAGGCCCTCCCTACTCCAAAATAGAAATACAGAAGAAATGAAGAGATAAATAAGTATTCTTTTAAAGACTTCCCCTCTTCCCTGGCAGACTTTCTGCTGATAATGTGATCTTCTGATAAACCCAAGAAAACTACTGCTGGGAGAATACGTTGTAGTCCCCACCAGGGATGGGGAACCTGTGGCGCTTCATATGTTGTTGGACTCAGCTTCCCATGAGCCACAGTGAGCATTGCCAATGGTCAGAGGTGATGGGAATGCTAGTCCAACAACATCTGGATGACCACAAGTTCCCCGTTCCTGCTCTGCACATTCACCAGCAGTAAGCAGTTCGACTCTTCTGTCCAATTTACACTCATAACACTAACATTACACAACCAGTCTCAGACTTCTGAGGCCTCCTCCCTACAGTGACAGATCCCTGCATGGTTGCACCCTAGACTTCAGGGACAGTACACACAATCCGTTTCAAGAATTTAATACACTTAAAGATTAAAAAGTGCTATCTGAATTGTGCTCAATGACCTGTTGTTTTTCCAGTGGCAATTTTCAAGGCTACAAATAGCAGTATGTATTTTAAATTACATAACTGTTGCAATTCCGTCATTAAGATGCCACTTCGTGTGCCTTGTCATTTAGCTGGAATCATGAAAACCCCCAAATCATATTGTTTATTGTCTTTTCTCTTTCCCTCTTCTCTCTAAGCTGTTTGCAAATGCTCCGTTTCTGAGCCCTGCAGGTGAAACTCCTCAAAGAACTTCAAGGCTATGAATTGCAAAACTCTGCCTTTCATTTATTTCACAGTAAGCAAGAAGGAAGAATGTGCAAGAGAACAGCACAAAAAACAACCCCGTTGTACAGTTCAGCTAACACAACAAGGTACATTTTAACTGTACTTAAAAAGCAAGTCAGCTACTAAATAAACAAGAGAGGGGGGTGGGGGGGGGGGGAAGAAGCACAACAATCATGCAGAAGTAATAATTTTCAAGCCATATCTCAGGGAACTATAAAACTGACCACAACACACAGAGTGACATTTCTCTGTTTGACTGCAAAGCAAAAAAAAAAAAAAAAAAAAAAATGTTGAGGAATGTGATGCGGAGTGAAGAAAGAGCATTTGAAGTTATCAAAGGAAGAGTACTTGATGTTGAAAAAAAGGAAGGTTCTGATTTTAAAGGATGGCTAAAGCTCCCCCCCCCTTTAGAATGATGTTATATTCTCAAAAGTCATATGAAAATAATTAGACTTAAAAGATAATTGTCCTGCTGGATCAGACCAAAGATCTACCTAGTCTAGCTCCTTGTTCTTAAAGATAATGATCAGCCAGATGTCCCTAGGACAGTGTTTTTCAACCAGTGTTCCGCGGCACACTAGTGTGCCGCGATATGTTGCCTGCCGTGCCGTGGGAAAAATTGAAAAATTCAAGAGAATTACTTTATATATAGTCAATATAGGCACAGAGTTAATTTTTTTAACATTTTCTAATGGTGGTGTGCCTCATGATTTTTTTCATGAAACAAGTGTGCCTTTGCCCAAAAAAGGTTGAAAAACACTGCCCTAGGAAACTCACAGGCAGGATATGATGTTGGTAGCCATTACCTGAAGAAGAAGAAGAAGAAGAAGAAGAAGAAGAAGAAGAAGAAGAAGAAGAAGAGGAGGAGGAGGAGGAGGAGGAGGAGGAGGAGGAGGAGGAGGAGGAGTAGTTTGGACTTGATATCCCGCCTTTCACTCCCCTTAAGGAGTCTCAAAGTGGCTAACAATCTCCTTTCCCTTCCTCCCCCACAACAAACACTCTGTGAGGTGAGTGAGGCTGAGAGACTTCAAAGAAGTGTGACTAGCCCAAGGTCACCCAGCAGCTGCATGTGGAGGAGTGGGGAAGCGAACCTGGTTCACCAGATTACGAGTCCACCTCTCTTAACCACTACACCTGGGTTTTGTCACCAGCATCTGATAATCAAAGGTGATGATCATGAATTGTCTAATTTTTAAAGCCTTCTGGGCACATTTTGTGACAAAGATTTCAGTCTGTAAATTTCACTGTGTATTTACCAAGTGCTTTTTTTCTATCTGTCCTGAAACAATTGTGACTCAGCTTCACTGAGTGACCCCTATTTCGAGAGAGTATTTCATAATTTTGTGAACTTCCATCATGTGCCCTGCATAGTTTAGTTTCTAAACAAAGTGTGGGTAAAGCTAAATTTGATCCACCTGTACATATGTGAAGCTAAGGTTTACAGACCCTTGTGAAATTGTTTTCTTTAGTGTAAAATGGCTAATTTATTCAACTTTTATGCTTCATATCAGTTACCAGTCTATAAAAGGGACTATCCTGATTGTGAAGGGGTTTTTTGGAGCTGCCTGAAGGGACTTTACCTAAATATTTTTGGAAACCCAAATGTAAACTGTTTATTCTTTCCTATCTTCATTCTTATTGATATTCTCAAAGAATTCTAAACATAATATGAAGCAAGATTTCCAACCACTGAAGCCAAGCTGGTTCTTCCTCAGTGAGGCTTGTTCTTCTATATTTTACTAGCATCAGGTTTTCTAACACTTTTCATCAGAAGCTAAGCTTGGCTTCCTCATTTAAAAACAATTATTAAGGTGATATGGTCCACCTACCAGTCCAGGGGGCTGGTTTTAGTGACAGATTACTCTCCTGCAGTGAAAGTTGAGGCAAAAAATTTATTCTGCTGTTCTGTAATCCTCTTCGATTCCTCCAGGGCTCCTTTTTACACTTTTTTGTAAGCTAAACAGAACCATTCCCTTCCTGCCTGGTTTGCTGCTTAGATAGTTAGATAGAAGCAGATGGTTCAAGAGCTAATGGTTGCAAAAGGCAAGAACAACTGATTAAATCTAAGCAAGAGACAGATAGGTATTTTGGGAGTAGAGCTTCTCCTTCTGAGGCCTCTGTTTCTTTCCAATTGCCAGTTAAGCCATTACATCTTTCTTTTATAGAAAGTCTATTATAGTTTGTTTTGGCATTGCAAAAACAATAGAACAAAAAGGAGTTTTCATTCTGCTTTGGCCAGGCTGTTGCTAGAATGGAATAATCCATATTTATGTGCAGTGAGTTGTCAACATGTTACACAGCTCTTCTAAACACGATTCATATTCAGTGACTGAACGCACAATTATACAGAGGCCAAACGCTTGGATCTTATTCTGAAACATGCAGAAGGAGAACAGGCACACTGCCTGCTCCAGATACCGCTCTCCAGTGTGTGTGTGTGTGTGTGTGTGTGTGTGTGTGTGTGTGTGCATTTTTAAATGTGCAGCAGCTGGGTTTAACAAAAGACCAAGGTTAATTATGGCAGAGGTTAAAACCTCATTTAATTCAGATATGGCCCTGGGTTAGCAATAAATGATTTTATAATGGATCTGCAAGGCGGCATGCAACTCTATTTCTGGTATTTTCTAGTTGTCCTTTGGAGTCTAGTTTTTAGAGTCTAAATACATCTGAGAGCCGCATAAGAAATGCAGAATTTCCCCAAAATAAAAAGCTTGACTGTGCAGTATAGGTACCCTTGGCTAGGGGGCCAGGATCTTATTTCATGGCCGGTATAATGCTAGGGCCTCAGGACCCTACCGCCATGCAAATCATAAGTATTTGTTCATTTCTAGACCAGATGTACAGCAAGTCTAAGGTTCCAGTTACACACCAGGGCAAATGTCAGAGCCACCTTTTATTTCTAATCATTGCAAATATTGACATTTATAATGCTCTGTAAATAGTTTATAGGCAATATTTTAAAAGTCATGCTTTTTCATGGCAACAGCAAAGGAAGCTCTTGCCATTCTGCTCCCCAGCTCTGTGCGATGAACAGGCTGCTAAAACTTGGACTATCTCTGCCTACTGGCAGTCACTGTTTGCTCACTGTGACAAGCTCACCAGCTGTTTGAAGACCAGACTGCTTGTATGTATCATGCATCAGAAAGCATAGATTTCAGAGCCTGTGGTGTCAGAGGTACAGGAAGCCCCCACCTTTTTATTTTTATTTTTTTGTTGTGATCAGATCCAGATTGCTAGAACCCATGAATGTACAGGGATTAATGAAGGGATGATGTGTATGGCTAGCTATACTCAAGTCCCTTACATCTACTGATACACAATTTGCAAAAGATGGGACACCTGAACCAAACAGACTTAAGCTTGCAGTCATTTGGTCCCTGCTTAGACTTTTTTTTTTTTTACAAAAATTTTATTGGTTTTCCACACAATAAAAGACAATACAACAGAACAAATACAACAACAAATACAACAATCAAAACAGAATAAAAAAACAAATACAAACCTCAACTGGAACACCAATATTCCTTTTACTACTTAAAAAAAAATTCTTGTTTCAAATCTACATAGGGGGACTTCCCCCGTTTTCTCTCCTTTGCTTCCAATTCTAATTTACTTTAATAACTTCTCATCTCTAAAGTTTAAATCATCACCGTCAAAGTATCTAAACAGACTTCTTAATGTTTATTTTTACTTCATAATACAACCTATTACTTCTTAGTTCAAATCTTACATCTTATTTTACTTAAACTGCTGCTGATAAACAATTCACATATCTCTTCACTAGTTCAAAATCTTAAATTCTTGACACACTGACTTCAGGGTACCATGGTGAGCCATCCTAGTTATATTTTAAATATTCTCACCCTATCCCTCTTCTAACCATTTTCCTTCGCCATCTCGGGATCACCCCCCAGACATTTCTCCATCTCCCTCCAACATCATTGTCCAGAATGTCCTCTTTTTCTTTAAAACCAAAGGTCAAGACGCAGTCCATAAACATCCTTGCAGGGAACTCCAGGGAACACAAATCATCACCTTCCAGCATCTCCATTTCAAGATTCCAGTCATCTTCAAGTTGTAATTTCAAAAATCTTTTTCCTTTCATTTCTGGGCTCTCACCCCAGAAATTGGATATAAATTGTCTTCTAACCCTGGGTCTCTCACACCAACAGGATTTTCCATCTTCTCGGAGTTGCATAGTCACTGTATTTTGTTTCTCAAAAATTTCCTCAGGTTCCCTAGCAAGGTTTTCTTCCAATTTAACAAAGTCCTCAAGAGTCTTTCCTGTTGCATATAACTTTTCCTCGACATTCTGCTTCAACAAATTTAATTTCAGGTTTAACAGTTCTAACTTCAAAAGAATAATCCTTTGTTCATGGGTCAAACCCGGATCTAAAGCCAGTTTAAAAACGAAACCAAGCATGGTAGAAGTAGGCAGAGGGTATCAAGTTTCAGTACTTTTCCATCTTTAACCACAAGTTTCAGCCGCCATTTCCCCCCGGATCAGGGTGAAAAGATTATAATCCAACAACTTCAAAGAAGAAATATTTCCAACATCTTAGTTCCCCTAAAAGGGGTTCAGCCGATCTCGCTTGTCAAAAAGCTCCATAGAAACTTTGTATCCGCTACTGCAGCAGCAGCTAGAAACAATGTTATTTTCTTCATTCAACAAAGGGAGGAACGGGCTTCCTTTTGACGTTCCTCCCGGAGTGCCAATTGTCAAAAATTTTAAATCCAATTAACTCCGTACTCACAGCCTACGGGTTTCTTCTTTTTTTCCTTCAAATCAGGTAAGAATGACGCGCTCAGTGCAGGCGGCAGCCGCCAGTTCGCCTGCCCGGTTGGGGCATTACCTCCACAGCCCGGCGCCGTTGTCCCTTCACTCCCGCGCCCCTTTTACAAGGGGAATGGGAGAAGGGTTCAGCGCCATAGTGGGCTCGCTGGAGAGCCCGTGCCGCGGGACGCTCGACCCGCGGTTTAGCGGAGCCCGCTGTGCGGTAGCGGAGCTCCTACCCCCGGGGCAGGCCAGGGTCGTCTCGCTGCCGAAACGACCCTCGACCGCCCGCAATGGCGTCCTCGCCGGAAGTCGGTCCCTGCTTAGACCTTGTATCTACAACTTAAAGCCTCTGGCTGTTGTTATCTATTATCCCCCAATCTGGGAATAATATATGTTTCGGACCTATATTTTTATGTAATACAGTAGCCTCCTACAGTGGCGGAGTAAGGCTCCGCGGTACCCGGGGCGGCAAAGGAAACGCCCCGGGGGCGGGGCGTCGTGACATCACATTGTGACGTCATGACGCTCCGCCCCCAGGGCGGTTCCGGGGGTGCCGGCGCCGCTTCTGCAGCCCTCTTTTAAGCCGAAGAGCTCGCTTTTAAGCTCTCCGGCTCAAAAGGAGGCTGTGGAAGCAGCGATCCGATGACAGAGTGCGCCTGCGCGTGCAGGCGCACTCCGTCGTCGGGCCGTGCGCTGCCGCTCCCAGGGTGACGGAGGGAGCGGCAGCGCGTGGGAATGGTGGGAGGGGCTGCCTCTTGTCCCCCCCACGTGCCGCCGTTCGCTCCGTTGCCCCAGGAGCAGCAGCACCGCACACACCGTGCGCTGCTGCTCCCGGGGGGACGGAGCCAGCGGCAGCGCGTGGGGCTGACAAGCGCCGGCCCCTCCTGCCACTTCCCACGCTGCCGGTCACCCCGGGAGCAGCAGCGCTGCACGGACGGGGTGCTCCCTCGGCCGTGCGCTGTTGCTCCTGGGGTGACAGAGGGAGCGGCAGCGCTTGGGAATGGCGGGAGGGGCTGCCGCTTGTCACCCCCATGCGGCTCCGGTCGCCCCGGGAGCAACAGCGCACGGCCGAGGGAGCACCCCATCCGTGCAGCGCTGCTGCTCCCGGGGTGACCGGCGTTGCCTGGGGAGTGGCGGGAGGGGCGCCGCTTGTCGCCCCCACCCGCCGCTTGTCCCCCCCACCCGCCGCTTGTGGCCCCTGTCGCCCGGGGGCGTACCGCCCCCACCGCACCCCCCTAGCGACGCCCCTGGCCTCCTACAACTTCCAGAGGTTTTGGACTACAACTCCATCAGCTCCAGCTGGCATGGCCAGTGGTCAGGGATGGTGGCACCAGGTTGAAAAAGACTGATCTACCACATATTCCATCTGGGAAAGCAGAGGTGGATTTCCTTGTACTGAGGGGAGAGTGCTGAAATCCTCCCTAAGGATTGAGAATATAGTCATACCTCCGGCTGCGAACGTGATCAGTGTGGGGGGTACGTTCGCAACCCGTAGCATTTTTAGCCTGAAGCGCTGTGTTTGTGCACATGTGTGATGCGATTTGGCACTTCTGCACATGCAAGTGACATCATTTTGTGCTTCTGCGCATGCGCGAGCGCCAAAACCCGGAAGTAACCTGTTCCGGTACTTCCGGGTTCGGCGCAGTCCGCAACCCAAAAACGCACAACTCACAGCGTTTGTACCCCGAGGTATGACTGTATATGTTTCTTGATCAGCTCTTCTGTGGGGTTGATTATTTTGTAAATTGGTCCTGCGGCCCAGTGATGCAGGATGATTAATGAGTTTTGTATTAAAGTTACTTCTTCTTTGGTTTGTTTTATTTGTTATTTTTTGTTGAAATCGACAATAAAGATAATTTTAAAATGCAAACAAACCATGAATGAATTGGCAAGCTCACTGCAGAGCTGTTCTGAATTTCTCTGGAACTTTCCCCTATTACCTAAACAAGATGGATTTATGAATACCCTGGATTCTGAGAAATCAACTTGCATCTTACAAAGGAGATACAACAACAGAAGCAAAAACCTCCCTCCTTAACCATGATGCCCTCCTTTCCTTTCCTTTCCCCCTCCCCCTTTCTTCTTCCTGCTAAGCATCCCGGAAACTAGGACTTTTCAGAGACTATCTTGCAGATCCAAACATGGGAAGGAATCTGCCACTGTCTGGATACAACTTGCCCTGTGATCTAGGGTGGAAAGAAGTTTAAGCCACACAGGCAGTGAAATATCCTTATGGATAGCTGAGTCAGTAGAAACATCCATGGAATTAAAAGCTAAACACAGCATTACCACATATTTGGCAACAGAGCTCACTCTGATCATCACAGTATCCTGGGTGGGCCCAACTTCCTGTTGGATGTCTGTTCCCACACTAAGAGCCCATTAATCTGATCCCATAAACAGTTTTTATGGTTCCCCAGGGAGGATGTGGACCCAGCAGCCTTTGAGCTGGCTGCCTATGAGACAAAATGCAACAAACTTACTTCTACCTTTTTAGGACCCAACAATGTGGCATCCAGAAGCAGTGGTAGGTATACCCAGGAACTGGCTTCAGGGATAGCGCTTCAGTGATCACTGACCTGAACAGGGACTGCCTCCACTTAGTATAAACAGTGGTATTCAGCTGACAGGGGCATCGCTAGGATTTCATCTATGGTCATTCCATTCCAAAATGAGAGAGGCTGGGAACCACACACTCCAAAATGGACCCTAGAATCCCACATGAGATATTTGTACTCTCCAGATCCTTACAGTTACACTGTTTACTTTATATTGGTGTTCCCCAGCCTTTGGGGAAAGTGTACCATGAGTCAACTCTGCCATGAATCGAGTCCAGAGTTTGTGCTGCTGTAGTGAATGTCATTATAGGCCCTGATGTCTTTTGGCCTGTGACCTACAGACCAGGGGGACAGTAACATGATGTGGTCATGAGTGCAGGCCTGACGCTGCCTCATAGACAGTACCATGGGTCCTCATACTCCAGTACAGGACTCCCACAGACTCCTGCTTGGCTGCCCCACTTGGGGGTACCTTTTTACTTTCCTGCTGAGTTAAAATGTACTTTGTTGTGTTAGCTGAACTGTACAACGGGGTTGTTTTTTGTGCTGTTCTCTTGCACATTTTCCTGCTGAGAGAATCAGGGGCAATCTGTTGGAGGCTGCATGCTAGGGGTGGAGCCACAAGTGGGTGGAAATGAAGCCATCTCCACTTTCTAGCAATCCATTTGTTCTCTCTGTCCCTTCCCACCTACCCCGACGTTGGTGAAGGACCGAATTGCTGTTGCCAGACCTCATTTGCTTGCAAAGAGGTTTCCTTGCTCCTCTTTCCATTGATCCATCCATTTTGACTTTCCCCCATGTGTTTTTTCATCCTTTTTCTCTCCTTGCGGGCTTCCCACACACCCCCAAAAATCAGACCTGCACGTGCTCTTCAGGCTCCAGGGTCCCCAAACCTCTGCCTTAGGGCCAGGTTCTAGATCAAATTAAAACAATTGCTTTGTTTTTTTCCACTGGATCCATTTTCTCTACCAAGATCAGACAACTACTCTTCTCTCTGTCTGTGCGGCACTGTGGTCTATGTTATAAACCTTGCGCCGTGGGAGGAGGGTGGTGGGTTTGTGGCCTTGTCCCATGTCCTTTCTACCACTTTTCCTTCAGTTTTTTTTAAAAATTAATATACATCATTTGAAACAACATGATTCATGTATTATCTCAATAATCCTCAATAATCCTTACAACATGGGCAGGCAAACTAAGGCCTGGGGGCCGGATGCGGCCCAATCACCTTCTAAATCAGGCCCGCGGACGGTCCGGGAATCAGCGTGTTTTTACATGAGTAGAATGTATTTAAAACACATCTCTGGGTTATTTGTGTGGCCTGCCTGGTGTTTTTTACATGAGTAGAATGTGTGCTTTTATTTAAAATGCATCTCTGGGTTATTTGTGTTGCATAGGAATTCGTTCATTATTATTTTTTCAAAATATAGTGCGCCCCCCCCAAGGTCTGAGGGACAGTGGACCGTCCCCCTGCTGAAAAAGTTTGCTGACTCCTGCCTTACAACAAGTCTGTAAGGAAGGCAAATATTATTATACAGATTTGGGGCAGGAACTGAGGTTGAGAAAATAGTGGCTCACCTAAAACTACCAACCAAATCCATGACGGAGGTAAACTTTGAGCTGGGGGTTCCCTGGCTTACAGCTGACATTATTGTCTGTTGCACTGCACCAACCCTTTATATAATTGACTGGCAGGATGTGACACTAAAAGAAGAAGTAAATATCATGGGCACGGAGTTCAGCATTGAGAAAGTCCTGGCAGAAACTAAACTTGATAGCTCCCATTTTCCTTTCTAAAGCCAGTGAATGGCCCCAGATATTTTATATTTTGGAAGCAGCAGAGATGTTTGTGCACAGGCAGCAATTATAGCCTGAAACCTAGAGTCTGACGGTTGTTGCTCCAGGGAAGCCGACTCTGCTTCCTGCAGCTGGCTGCTTAAAGCTGCAAAGGTGATGAAACCTGAAGGGAACCACTGAACAGGTGGTAATTATGAATGACACAATGATGGCTTGTACAGACATGTAACTGTGGAACAAAACACTGCAGTTAGCTAACAAGAGATTGTATAAGGTTTTTCTCTGGCACTGTGTCTCCTGTTTGACAATTCAGAAATTGGAGGGAAAAAGGCATTGTGAGCGCCAGTGTTCAGAGATATAATGGGCCAGCTGAGTTAAAAGGCAGGATTCTAGCAGTTGTCCCTTTCAGAACGATTATATCAGGTTCAGGTTTTCTGTTGGTTTGTGCAAAATGCTTTGTAGCAACTTTTTTTCCCCTTTTCCTTTTGTAAAATGTGTCTTTTAAGTTCACTTAGGCATAACTTTTTTGTATGTGGGTGCTCAAACACACACACAAATTATCACACCATGTTAAACTAGTTCAAACAATTTATGTAATGTGTTAGGGTTAGTATCATGCTTCACACCCACCTTCCTTTCTCTTCAGTCTGAATATAAGCTCTGAAGGCTCTTATACGACTGGAAAAAGAAGGCTGGCATTTTTCGCTTTACCAAAGTCCTTTTATAACATAGGAGTTACTATTTCACATATGTTGGGGTTGCCATATTTCAAAAAGTGAAAATCCGGACACAAAAGTTATTGAGCCTTTTTTTCTTTTCTTTTTTAATTTAGCTAATGTTAAGGGAAATTGCTAAAAAAAACTACACTGCTAACATGGGTTGCCATACATCCAGATTTCCCCTGACATTTTAGCGATTTCCGACCAGACACTGTTTCTGGCAGCTGAATTCTGGCTATGTCCGTACATATGGCAACCCTAACTGCAAAATGGCCACAGTATGAGACCACAGTTGTATGAGACCACAATTCAACTAATATATGAAACTGCTTCTGTCACTAGGCTTTATCAAAGCCTGTTCAGTACCCTGATCCACATGGCTGCAATTGACCCAGTGATGCAGTTATGGCAGCTCCATCCTGTGATGAAATCCCACATATAGATGGATTATATCTGGGCAGCTCTCCAGAACCTCATCTCTATGGAGTTCTCACTCAGCTCAACTTCCTTTAAAAACTTGTAAATATGGGACATCTCAGAAATTGTGGTGGAGGCTGTGTGTCTCCACAGCGCAGACCGTACTCCTACCCTTTCGTCTCACCCTCCCAGTAAGCCACAGCATTGCTAGTGCCAAGATACCTGCTGTATGCCACTGCCCTTCCCTGCCAACTACTCCTGGCTCAGCCCCCACCTCTGCTTTGTACTCAGTTACTTGGGCAAGTTACTTGTTCTGTGTGACCAGCCAGGTCTTCACAGTGGCCATTTTGCAGTGGCAAATGCTACTGTTTCCAATTGTGCCCCCCAATATTGGGGACTCCCCTTGAACCTTTACAATCTCTGGTTTGCCTGAGAAGGTCTATGAAGTAAAAGCTTTGGCATGCAAGCCAAGGAAGTTGCAACATGTGTTGTTGACCTCTTCTTACATTAAGTAAGGCTATTGACAAAGTTGACAAAGTGGTATTATTGTGGGAAGCTGGCCAAATGTGGGCTGGACGAGGTAACAGTTAGGTGGATTGGTAGCTGGCTGACTGACAGAACCCAAAGAGTGCTCACTAATTGTTCCTCACCATCCTGGAAAAAATGTTGTTGAAAAATCTGCCCCTGAGTCCACTAACCCCCTTTTGGGGTGTAGCGGCTTTGTAGGACAGCCAGCTTCTCCTTCCACCAACCCAATAATGATGCAGGGCTGCACACCAGGGACCTGTTCTTGCCGGAGCATGAGATTTGGCTTGCACTCCCGGCTTGAAATCCTGCTCCATGTCAGCCTGCCGAATTGTCCAATGGCAAGCTAACATGGAGGGCCGGGCTCTCCGGGGGCAGGCCTGGGGGAACAATCAGGTTTCCCTCAGGTCTGCTCCCAGGGGATTTAAATTCAGCCCTGCACCAGTCCCTGGCACCCAGCTCTTCCTCATCGGATCAAGGGGCTGAACCTTTAAGAGTTTACTTCTTAAGCCGTGCTGCTTCAGTCTTGATCTGCTCCTAGTCCGCTTGGTTCCCTTATTCCCCTCCTTTTCCCCAGTGTTCCCTGCATCCCTTCCACCTCTGTTATTTTTAATTCCCCCATTAATTAGTGCTCCAGGAGAGGCACATAACACACACCTCTCCCATCAGCACAACACAATATGGGCTCAGGGAAACCTACTTTCAGTCCTCCATCACTTTCTTTCTTTTCTGGCTGTTTGTTGATCATTTTCACTGGTTATTTATTGACTAAGACCCAGGGCATCTGACCACCAAGATTTTGTATGGAATCACTCAAGGAACTAGCAGTGAAGACAGTTTCCTTATATACTGCAACCCCTAAAGAAAAGAGCTTCTCCCCCACATTGGGACAGTTAATGTTCCAATTCCCTCTCTTGCTTTCTCTCCCTTTCTTGCCCTCATGCAGTTACTTGCACTGCTATGCAGCAACATGTGTTTGCAATGCATTCTAATGCCTAATCTAATTCACCTTTATGCATGTCTGCCTGGCCTCTATCATCTTTCCCTCTTCATGTTTGACACTAGGACCCTCCTCCCTCTATTGCCTTTTAGCTTTGACTTCAGAGCTTCCAGTTGCGTTTAAATACTGTCTGTGTAATCAGGTTTATATTTCTGTAACAACATGCATATTAGTCTTTGTCTTTCATAATGATTTGTTTTAAAAAAAATTTATTCTATCCCCTGTTAGTTCTCTGAGTGCTAATTCACATTAGTATACGTGAAATGTAATTTAGAAATGGCACACGGAGACTCCGAGTCAAAGACTCAGAAGCAAATGTTTGTCCGCTATGCATGACTACTAACACATGGAGACGAGGATGCATAGATGCACCTGGGGCAATTAGATTTCCCAGTTGCAGGAAGAAGCCTTATGTATGTGCATTGGTGCAGTTTCAACGACAGGAATGTAGTATTGAGTGCACAGACATCAGAGTGGGACCAGTGGCAACCCCACTCTCTGCATTCAGTAAATGCATGGAGGGGAGTGTCGGTATTGAACTTCTATCCACATCTCAACCACATCAGGTTGCCATATTTCAAAAAGTAAAAACCCTTTTTAGGAAGACCCCAAAATTCTTAAGCTTTTTTTCGATTGACTTGCCTAAGATCCAAGGCAAAGCGCTGGATGTCAATTCCACCTTTGAAATCCTGATAATGTCTGGGGAAATATGGACATATGGTAACCCTATCTTATGGTGGAATAATGGCTGGTAGAGCAGTGTTGATTCACAGCAGAACATCCAGGGCCAGTGGTACTGGCATAGTGCCATAGCTCTGCTATGCCGCAGCCAGTCCTGTGTTCCTTTCTTCTGTTATTCACATCCAGTGCAATAGCAGATAGGGCCAGGCTGCCACTCTTAGAATAACATGCTTCTAATAAAAATATTTCAGTAAGTTCTCTGCTTCAGCCAGAGCACAGGCCCTCCAACAGCTTTCACCCTGTGCTGCTTAGTAAGAATGGGTCTCCGGTGACCTATCCCATCATCCTTTGATTTTTGCCTCAGAACCCTCTCAGCCTCATAATATATGCCTGGTTTTCCACTTACTCTGCAGCCTCAGTGGCATAATGGAGATAATTTTTTATCTCTGTGATGAAGCCGGGCTGGCATTACATACCACCCTAAACTAGATTTTGAATTGTATTTCTACAGGAGATGATGCTATCATATTGACCTACTTACTCAAAAACACAGGCCCAAGTCTTATCCAACTGATCCATCTGCGATTCCTGCTCCCATTTCCACATTATATTTATGCTCATGCGCTCCCTCTGCATTCCCCAGGGTGACATAAATTCTGCCTGCCAAACCCTCCGTCACCTCTCCCTCAAAAAGGATTGCTTCAAGGTCAACCAGTTACCTTGTAATGCACAGCTTAACCTGATTTGTGGAAGCCAGGCACCGAATCTCTAAAAATAAGACTAAAGGGAAGGGAAGGTTGCAAATTAAACTGTCTGGCTTATTTGCTGTAAGCAGAGAAATTTCATGCCTCCAAAGAGCAGCTCCAAAGCTTTCTGCTGGAACCTTTCCTTGCCACATTAGGAAATGAAGCTTGTTTTGTTGTTTCTCTCGTGACTAGAGGTCTCCCTCCTCCCCACTCGAGTACCACTGAAAGATGTCCAAAAAACAGGAGGGGAGCAGAAAGCAAGTAGAATCCAGTGCAGCATCAATCTCATCAAGCATAAGGAGAAATCCTAATGAGAGTGATTGGATTAGCAAGATGTCACTGAAAGCGCTTGTCGCAAACAGAAAGGAAAACAAATGCTAACAATATAAATGGAAAGAAGGATCTTAATTTTCCTCTTGTAAGTTGAAGAATGTTGCTAATTATCCAAATCAAAATGTTGATTTGTAGCTAGCAGCGCTGCTTCTTTCCCATTAGCAAAGGGCGGGGCAGTGGAAGCAGAGCATATGGGAAGAAAGGAAAAGCCTCAGGAGGAAATCTCTAGGAAGAGGAACACAAACCTAGGGGTGAGCAAAACTGTCTATTTCCCACATCAGTTTGTGATCGCAAAGCATTCCCCCCTTTAAACAATATTTGTTATTTTCACTAAAACGTGCATTTTAATGGTCATCTTACCCAAGTATATGGATTTTTGTACACAATACTGCACTGCAATATTCAAATAAGTGCAAATTTCAGAGGATAGCTATGAATTGTTTTGGAAAGTGCATGTGAACTGAATTGAAATTCTCCCCCATCTCTACATAGACCTGAGGAAAAAATGAGGAAAGCCAGAGGGCCTCAGATAATAAGGCCAGTAGCGAGATGCAAGAAAAGAGTTAGGGGACAAACCAGCACTGAGCCAGCAAGAAAACTGGATTAGGAATCCTCCTTTCCCAGCATGAGTTGATGGCTAGCAAATAATAGCCGGGGGGGGGGGAGCCCACCTGGTACTGCCTGCAGTGGTTCTGCACTACTTGGGAGTGCAAGTGTGAGATGGATCACGTGCGTGAATGCTGCCTCTCATACAAAATTTCCTTCGTGTGGAAAGACTAAACCAATCCTCCCTCCTGAACATTATAACTATCATAACTTTTCATAATAGGCATTGGTCACAATAGGCTGTGACCTATATCCTGCGGTGGATAGGGTACTGAGCATCGCCAGAAGGCAAGATAATGCATTAAATGGCTGTATCCAGGGACAGTAGCTTTTATGAACAGCTGCACAATGGCAAGCTCTCACTATTTTAAAATGAATAAATTCACTGCTAACTAACATATCTTTATATTTATAGAAACGTGGGGCTGCAAATATGTCAGATGGTGCTATTGTGTTTCTGCACATATGCCTTTTTTCCTTATATGACAGTTTTGTAATTTGTTGAATTACTTATAGTTTAAACCCTGTTCCTTTAAAAGCTTCATGGAGAGCAATCTCATTTATCAAACTAGCCTGAGGCAAGGTTTATCTAAAATGTTTGGATAATTAGGAATGGGGAAGGGAGGACTTCACACCTTTTCAGTGATAAGCTTGTATAACACACGTGCTTGCAAATACCCATTTGCTACTGCAATACATTACAATTTCACATGAAAAACATTTCACACATACAACTTTAAGAGTCACGGTGTAAACAACCATAAGAAGATCCCTGCTGGGTCAGACCAAAGGCCTGATGGAATTCATTTCCCACAGTGGCCAACCAATTCCCAACTAGTAAGGCAAGCCATGCCCTGTGGAACTCCTTGCCAATAGAAGTTTGGCAGGAGTCACCCCTGGTTTCTTTTAGATGTCTTTTAAAAAATGTCCTGTGTTCAGACAGACCTTTGGAACTTGAATTAAAAAACAACAACAAGCGACCAATCTTTAAATTTTCATTAATGCAATTGTAATTTATACTGATGTTATTCTAGTCACATGCCATCATGCTGCACACTGTCATGTTGTTTTTTATCAATGGAAGTGTGGTTTATAATTATTTAAATAAGCAAATAAACAAAATATTCAGAAATATGCTACCTTTGATTCTGGAGATAGCATGCAGCCATTATGACTAATTGCCATTGATAGCCTCTTACTCCATGAATTGGTCCAATCCCACTTTCCAAGTTTGCCAGCATCACTACAGCTTGTAGAAGAGAATGCCACATTTTAACTATGCAAAGACACCCTTCGATTCGCCTGTCCAGAATCTCAGACCCTCCAAGTGTCCCTATTTTCCAGGGACATCCCTAATTTAGAGAAGCTGTCCTGGTTTCTGATTTGATCCTGGAATGTCCCACTTTTCCATAAGATGTCCCTATTTTCATTGGAGAAATGTTGGAGGGTATGGAGTTATCCGACCCCTGCGTCATCTCAAGGCAATCCTGTATAGGGAAGTTTTTTTTAATGTTTAATGTTTTATTATATTTTTATATATGTTGGAAGCTGCACAGAGTGGCTGGGGCAACCCAGTAAGATGTGTGGGGTATAAATCATAAAATTATCAATATGGAATGGGACATTCCTCTTTTCTTTAGAGAAATGTTGGAGGTTATGGAATCTCTCACTAGTTAGCTAGTTGACAACGATGAGCTGTGCATGGATTTATTAAGTTCCTGTGTCCTTAGGCAAGCCACTATTTTCTCAGCCTCTGACTTCCCACCTGCTGTGTGGGAATTCTAAAACTGGGCCACTACCTTACAACCTTGTAATAAGACACTGTGCCTCAATCCCTTTGAAAACTATGAATCAGGAATAGCCAACGTGATGCTCTCCAGGGGTTGTTGGATTCCAAGTCCCGTCAGTGAAACAAGTGGTCTATCTCTTCTTTTCTTTTCTTTTTTGCAGAACTGGCTCTACCATCAAACAGAGTGAGGTGGCCACCTGAGGCAGCCAATTTTAGATGTCACTAATTGGTAGCAAATTGTTATTTAATTTGTTGTGCTTTCACTGCCAGAGGTGCTTGTGGGATTGTATGACCCATGTGCAGGGCCGTCTTACCCATAGGCGCTAGCGGTGAAGGGCACCCGGGTGCTGGGCTCTCCGGGGCACCAGGCCAAGTCTGGGGCCCGAGAGTTGAGTCCGGGGAAGAGCCCATCCGTCAGTCAGAGCGCCGCAGTGGGCTCTTCTGCTGCGGCAAGTTCAGGGGTGACCAAGCCAGCAAGACACTGAGGTGTCCAGCTGGCTCTGCCCTCCTGCACGCCTGGGACTGGGCAAACGGGGGGGGGGGGCACCAGGCAAATCTTTGCACCCCGGCGCCGCATATGCTTAAGACAACCCTGCCCATGTGTCAAAACAAGCTGACAGGCAGCAAAATGTACACAGTCCTATATGGCAGAATGCTGGGTTTAGCCTCACTTAATTGGATGGACACTACTCAAGACTTGTAATGAAGGAGAGGACTATTTACAAAAGAAAAAGAAAAGGTTATAGTTTAGTACCAAAGCACTGGGGGATGGGAATCACCTCTCAAGGTTGGACACCACATGCCTTACAGAATTATCAACTTATTTTAAGGACACTGATACAGGCATGAACATAGCAAAAGGCTAACAAACTATCAACACTGGTAAGACAGGAGAAGAAGCAAGTGCAAATGAGGTGTGTATGTGCATCCAGCCCAATCCTATACAGTTTTTACCCAGAGTTCATTCTCACTCAGTTCAGTGGGCCTTATTCAAATCCTGTAGGGCAGGGGTGGTTAACCTTGGCCCTCCAGATGTTATCGGCACTGGCAGAGGAACGGAGGCGGGGGAGCGCACCGCCCCTGGCACCATCGGGGAGGGGATACCATCGCGGCTGCCCCCTGGACACACACTGCTCACCCCCACCGTGCCAGTGCCATACCCTCGCGGGCAGTGTGCCACACCCCCAAGACACACACCCACACCCCTGGGCGTGCTCTAGCCATGCCCCCACGTGCTTTCCACCCCCAGTGCCAGAGCATGCAGCTTCACCACTGATTATCGGTCCGAAACTCCCTCAGCTCCAGACAATACAGCCAATGGTTGGTAATGATGGGAGCTGGAGTCCAGCAAGGTTTGGAGAGCTATGGGTTAGCTACCCTTGGTGAAGAGAAAGAAGGGATTAACTGACCTTAATGGCAGTCAGAATTCTGAACCCCAATGTTAAATAATCTGGTGCAAAATATATTGTTCAGAAAAAGGTTGCAGTGACTGAAACCCAATGCCGTCTTTCTGCATGTGGAATGATTTTTGCTTGTGGAGTGACCTTCGTTCCAGGGGAGGTGATTTTTGCTGATTCTCCCTTTCCCCTACAGCAACCCCCCCCCCCCCCGAGCTTCTTCTGGTAGATCCTAACTCTCTAACAAATCTGGTGTGGGGGTGTGCAAGGGGCTGCGGTGGGAAGGGGGAATCAGCAAAAATAACCCCCCATTTCTCTTCCACTAGTGGACACCTCTACTGGGTCAAAAGCTCTCTCACAAGTGGAAGGGCAGCATTGGATTTCACTCATTGGTTTTCATTAAACTTTCCTGAAATGTAACTTTGCTTAGAATCTGAAGAGACTCAGGCTGCAACCTGACACTTACTCAGCGGGACGTGCCACTAAGTAAACAGGCATGCATAGGTCTGGGCTGTTATCCACATGTCTTCAGGGGTTCCTAAAGTTTATCATTATATTTTATTCTCACCAGTGCTCAGAAAATACCCGGAATGTTTACTAAAGGATGCAAATCAAATAGCCTTGAAATTCTCATATTCTAAGCTTTACAGCCTGCCTCAAACAGTTTGCAAAATGTGTTGTGCCATATACCAATGTGATTTAAAAAAAAAATGCCCATAAACCAACATCCCATGGTATTAGAGAACTGCCTGGAAAAAAAGAAGAAGCTTGCATTGAACTATCATGTAAAATGCATGTGTTAAGAATTCCATTCAGGCTGAGTCACACCGAGCTTCATGCTGTATTTGTAAAATTCACAAAGATGATATGAGAGCCTTATTGCCCCCAGGCTTGTTATTTCATCCCCTGGACACACATAAGCATATCATCCTTTCATAGGATTGATCAGCAAATATCCTCCAGAGCACTTAGATAAGAAAGCATCGCCTTCTGCTGCTAGCTTTTCGCTGCACTGCATTCGTTATGGTAGTGTCAAAAAAAAAAATCCCACAAGGTACGATACCTTTTTTTAAAAATACTTCTTAGGTTTTTTCTGTTGCTGTTGTTGTTAGGCACTTTGCCAAGTGGCACATGGTGTTATTTACCTTGATAAAGAATCACTGCACATAATTTGCTTCAGTATGGGCAGGAATTAGCTGTAGAAGAAGTTCTGAAGCTGCTCACTCATTAGCAGCAGGCTCCCCATCTGCTAATTGAAAGAGCAAATATTTGGAAACCTGCAGCCGGGATTTAAAACAGGGTCCCCTTGTTGTGAGATCTGGAGGAATGATTGTGGGTAATTGTTAGGTTGCATTGCGTACACCTCTAATTACGGGGCATCATTGATCAGATTCATTCACATGCCATGGTGATGAACTCAGTACAAGGGCGAAGACAGCAAGGATCCAATTAAAAATGCCTCTTTGAGGGGAAGACAAGTTGGTAAGATGATGTTTTATTGCATCACAAATCCCTAATGAGATATATGCAGGCTTCCTCACACATCTTGCTTGCTTGCTGCATGGGTAGGGATTGGATGCGCATCCAGGCGCACAGTAGTGGACCCATCATCTGAATGTATGTGCCGTTTATTCAAACTGCATTGGTTTCAGTGAGATGCAGATAGTAATTGGCATTCAGACATACATCATGCCATATGCAATCGGTGCAACTGAGCAGATCTCCCATTTGCTTCCATCAAAAACTGTAGGCATTGGGAAATGGGGAAGTTCTGATCTGGACCGTGGTGTAGCAAAGAAGTAAAGCCCTCTTTCCCCAATACCATTGTTATCAATCACCTCACACACATCTGCCCCTGCTCTATTTCTTTAAAAAGGGAACAGTAGACCATGTGCTTACCAGGAAGTAGACAAAGAAAATACTCTTCAGCTCAGAATCTCAATCCAGTGCTATACACCAAAAAATACTCAACTTGGGGGCCCATAACCCTTTGTGGGAATGTTGTGGATAGTAGGAGAGGATATATTCATTAAATATTATCCTTCCTCACTCATGCTAGTGAGTCATGTAGCAGAGCACATTCCCCTCTATACAGTAGGAAGCTAGTTTGCAGATTTGTTTGAATCTCTTTAGATAAGCAATGCAGTCTGGCTTGCCCAGATTGAATTTTGTTCCTGGTAAGTCCTTTTTGTTCCCTCTTAAAAAGAATAAAGACACAACCATCTTCCTTATATAGTAATAAGGAGTTTACTTACATTCAGTTCACAGTATGATCCCTGAAGGCAGACTTTGGCTTGTAGTTACAGTTACAGAGAAAGGTGTGGATTCATCCCGTATGGGGATTTATCCCATGTGCTGCTGGTTGAGAGCCAGCAGTGCAGTCCAAGAGAAGAAGGAGTCAAGAGAGGAAGATGGCTGCGTGACTGGCCCCTTTGTAGGGTCTGTAAGGGTCACGCCCACCTACCTTGTCACATGCAGCGGGATGATGCTCTAGACCAGGTATAACAGGAAGTTATACTGGCTGGAGTAACATCCCCCTGTCTGTGTTCATTCTAGGGAAACAAGGAATGTTGTATTTGACTGCTCCAATGGATTACTTCCAACAAATTCTACAACAGCAAAATGTGACAAACTGTGTTGGGTGATTTAGTTCATGTGTTACCTGGATGAGTCTAATCCTGCACTTTATCTACCTAAATTTATCATGCGTATGATTGGGTGATGTTCTGCTGCCTTTCAGCACCCCACCCCACCCCTGTAAGTAACCACTCAGGCTAAGCATGAATGGTGCACCTGTATAGCTCCTGATATATTTGTTATTGCAAACTTGATACAAGATGCAGGCAAACTACACTACATTTCCATCCTACTTTCCAAGAATCATCTTTTCTTCTGAGGCTCTTCTAGTCTCCATCTCCTTCCCCATTTTATCTTTACAACAACCCAGTGAGGTAGGTCAATCTGAGAAACAGACACTGGTCCAAGTGAATTTCATTTAGGGTGGCATTGCCAAAAAATGAAGAAGACAAAGGAAGGCACAGATCTGCACAACATATGTGGACTGATTTAAATGGATAGATGCAAATTTAGAAATAAGCACTATAATTGAAATAGAAACACAGTAAATCTTACCAAATGGGAAAACCGACCAAGTTACCAGGGTCCTGCTCTCCTTTCTTGGTTTAAAAATAATAATAAAATCTTAAAACCAAACTTGGAGCCAGTAGCCCTTCAAAGAGAGGATGCCTTCAAATAAAGGAGTGTCCTCTGGTAGCCTTTGAAACAGACATCTGTCTCTGTAAAGTAGGCCACCCTGATTTTCTGACTGAGTGGAGATGTGAACTCAGGTTTCCCTTGTTCTGATCTGAAAGTCTTAACTACTGCACTAAGCTATCTCTTCTAAATACGATACTTGAATGTGAAACAAAGGGATTTTATTTGAACTGTACAGCCCTTTCAGTTATATACAAAATGGCTCCTGTTCTATGTTTCTTTCTCTGCCTTCCTTGCTGTTTCCCACAATTGCTCCCTTAACACTTTTGTTCTTAACTTAAGCCTCTACCATTGCTCCTCCTCTCTGTGACACTGTTATTGTGTGGATTAATCATTAATCTGAGAAGTACTATATAAGATGTAGCAGGAGTTTTGACTTGATGACATTTTGATTTCTTTCCAGCATGATGATTCTCAAGACTTATGTGTATTACTTGTTTCAAGGGGAGATTCTATCACTGTTTTGAATATATGCAAGTTCTGCAGCAGCATTGTGGCTATGGAGAGGAAACCAAAACTTGATCTTAGCCAGGAGCCAGACCTAAAAGGAAACTATTTTCACTTTAGTGCCAGGATTAATCTTTGTAACTTTCTTTCTTTTTTATTTGAAAAAATGTCCATACTGTCAACATTAGGGGGGGGGGGGTATCATGATGGTGAACAACATAAAATCTACCATAAAACTAAATGCATAAAACCAAATACAAAATACATCACTAATCAGTAGATCAGATTAATACATCAGCATAGCTCTATCGTCTCTTAGGGAAAGCCTGTGTGAATTTAAGGAGGTGCCTAAATGTCAGTATTGTAGATGCCTGCCTGATGGTCATTTGAAGTGCATTCCAAAGGGCAGGTGCCACCATCCTAAAGGCCCTAGTGCAGAGGCCAGCAAACTAAGGCCCATGAGTCACCCCCGAACCAAGCCACCCGCCTGGTGAGTCCCCGCATGCTGCGTTAAACCAGCCAGTGCAGTTATTTCAGCATGCTGCTGATAGGGCACCCCTTCTTTGACAGTCTTGCTGCTGGACTTCTGGACCAACCTTCAGGGAAGCCCCAGACAGAGTTACAGTAATTGAAGTAATCCAGTCTCGAGGTTACCAATTCCTGGGCTATCCTGACCCAAGAATGGTCATCACAGTTGCACCAACTAAAGCTGTGAGACGCTCCTAGCCACTTGGCCCTCCTGTGACAAAGATGGGTTTTGGAACGCCCCAAAGGTACGTAGTTGCTCCTTCGGAGAGTGCAACTCCACCCAGAACAGGCAACTGGGTTATTTCATAGAACTGGGAACCACTCACACACAGAGCTTCTGTCTTGCCAGGATTCAAGTTCAGCTTATTGGTCCTCATCTAGCCCACTAGTGCTCGCAGCCCAGTTCCTGGATGACTACACTTGATTCAGATGTTATGAAGAAATAGAGTTGGGTTTCATCACTGATAACACCATGCTCCAAAACCTCTAGTGACCAGCTCCCAACAGCTTCATATATATCAAGGATTTCTAAGTTGTGGTGCTTCAGATGTTGCTGAACTAAAACATCATTGGGATTAAGGAATGGATCCTTATTGACCAAGGGGCAGGGTGATTATCTCTTTCTAATTGCCCAAATACTGCCAGCTTGATTAATTTCCTATTTGCATCTTCCGACACCCATTAAATGTGCTATACTCTCTTGATAGCAATTACCTACCTGCCTTTCTGGATAATGCTTTAAATTAAAAGAAAGGCTGTTAATAATTTAATAACAGAAAGACAATTTGAAATTAATAATATCAGGATGTGAAAATATAGAGCCTTAACCATTCTAGTTAAAATAACCAGGCAGAATGAATACACATTGGGAGAGATAGGCAGCAGCAAAGCAAATATCTATCAAGGCAGAGGTTCTACTGAAAAGCAAGTTGCTCAGACTGAGGATCAAGAGCACAGACAACAGACACATAAGGTCAGGTGGGACTGTCTTTAGTCACCCAACCCTAGAAGGCCTGCCTGAGAGCTGCAACACACCCTCCAGCCATCTGTTGCAGTGACACTGCAAGGCTACCACTTTCCCCTTCCTGAAAGCTTCAAGGTATCATATGGCTCCCTTGCCCTGCTATAGGAGATCTCTATGGTCTAAACCACTGAGCCTCTTGGGCTTGCTGATCAGAAGGCCTGCAGTCTAAATCAGTGCGATGGGGTGAGCTCCTGTTGCTCTGTCCCAGCTCCTGCCAACCTAGCAGTTTGAAAGCATACCAGTGCCAGTAGATAAATAGGTACCACTGCAGTGGGAAGATAAACGGCACTTCTGTGTGCTCTGGCTTCTGTCATCGTGTTCCATTGTGTCAGAAGCGGTTTAGTCATGCTGGTCACATGACCCAGAAAGCTGTCTGTCTGTGGACAAATGCCGGCTCCCTCAGCCTGAAAGTGAGATGAGCACCACAACCCCATAGTCACCTTTGACTGGACTTAACCGTCCAGGGGTCCTTTACCTTTACCTCTGCAGTGAAACAACTTGAACATTAAATTCTGTATCTGCTGAACTCACTCTGCAGCCAGATCCTTATTTCTAAGAGTCCGGGTCCTCTGAGCACTGCAAATGGGACAGCTCAGAATTCTCTACCTATAGCAATGGAATCTGCAGATGCTTGATAAACTTGAAGAGACCATAACAGAAGAGCTCAGTGCTGTGATGCAGGCTATATTACGGGCTTCCTCACGGATGATATGAGCTGTCTGATGTTGGTTTACGACAGAACAGGTATTGATCAGTGCTAACTAAGTTCATGCAGCTCTGTGCTGCCTGCTGAGTAGCTAAGCTAAGCATTTCCGTGAGATCAAAGCACAAATCTTCAAATATCATAACTTCTGTTTTGCAAAAGCAGCTCTACTGATCACCCGTATATCATAAAGCCTGTTTAAAACAGAATCAGCACTCTGCCTTTGGGGCAAATAAATAAGCGAGCATTGAAGAGACTTATATCCCATTACATGGTATATATCTCTAGTTAGACCACAGAGTGAATCCTTCTCCATATTTGGGGACCTAACCTATTTGGTGAAGGAAAACCAAAAGGAGATGAGGAGCATCCAGTTCTGCCCAAACCATCCCTAGAGGTTGAAGGTGAAAATGGTTGTGATCATCCAAGTGGAGGGGGTGGGTAGGTAGAACTAAATACTGGAAGCACATGGACACAGATAGCCATTCAAAGAAGCCAAACCACCAGAGGGTAAGACACGTGTGGAAAGAGACACCATGTACAGGTGTTGATAGCACTAATGCTAGAAGCCTCCAAGCCAAGATGGCTGAGCTTTAGAGCTTGGTGTTGAAGGAGAGCATAGTGGACATAACAGAAACCAGGTGAAATTGAAAGAACTGATGAGACACAGTTATCTCTGGATACAAAAACCTATAGGAAGGACAGGTATTCCCACACTTCTATCCTTGGGTCTATGTGTGTTAAATTTAGGCCATGGAACACAAGGCTGTACTTGGAGTGTTATCTTGGTTTTTGTCCCCAACTAAGAACAGCATTCCTCACTTTTCACCATTTGGAAGAGTTTCAAAAGCAGCTTGTGATGCAGTGTGGCAACTGCTCCTAGGGAAATAAAAGAGTTAAAGATCTCATATGTGAAGCCCTTATATTTGCATAAATGAGCTCTTGGGGTGTCGAATGTATGCACCAATTCAGTAAACTCATATTTGCTTAACTTTACACAGGTTAGAAAGTCCCAGTTAACACTGTAATGGGGTGATTTGGCTCACATTTTAAAACTATGATGTGTATATCATGGCATTAGCATCCTCTTTGTTGTTTCAGGATGCACTAACTGAGAAATAAGAAGGAAATGAATATTCTAATTACTGGCTCTGAAATGTACTTAAGTATCAATTTCATGCATTAAAAATATAAATAAATCATAAATAATATTTTGTGGCTTTTTTTGGCTTCTTAACGTTTGTTTTACCATTCACAAAGGCCTTTTCATTTCACATTTGAGAAATTGTCTCTTGATTCCATTTCCTCTTCTAATTACAATCCCATTTCCTTGCAAAAAGCATCCCCATGTTTCTACTCATCTCTCTAGTTGTAATCTTCATAATTGTGTCCCATCCCATTTTCAATTTGGCACTGCCCAGACTTCTGAGCTCCATGTGGTTCACAATAACCTTTTATTTTCTGCCAACCTCTTTCTTTCCCCCTTGTCTTTCAGGATTTTGCTGCTGTATCCATTCATTCATTCTTCCTAAACCTATTTTGGTGGCTCCTCTCCCTTTCTTTCTGATTTTGGCTTGCTTAGGCGGTTAAGAAGTTATCCTTTCATGGGATCTCCAAAGGGTGTTATTTTCCCTGTACGTTTCCCACTTGAAATCAAGCATCCAGGTGGACAAGACAGGGAAAACCACCTGAGAGAAATCCACTTGAAGGCAGACTGAAAAGTTTCAGGTGCATCTGGTCACTAGGGCTAGGTGGGGGAAGACCCTGCCATTGTTGTTTTTTTCTGCACCCAAAGTTAAGAGTACAGCAGATCTGTGTTTCATAGAGTCATCTTCATACAATTTCTATCATTCAGAGATTCCCCAGAGTCCTTTCTGTCCATCTCTCTCGGTATAAGCAGAATCAAAACATCACAGGTACATCTAGGCATTTGAAACTGAATCTTAGAAATGTAAATTTTCTAGGTGTCCAACTTTTCTCAGAAGTGGCTGTTCCCTAAATGCCTGATGATTGTGTCTGAAAATTGCTTAGGTGTCCACTTTATCTCTGCAAGGGAGGGTGCTGTCCTGTGCTGTCCACTACATCACCAGCTCCAGCAGTTACCAGCTACCACTGTAATGCTCAAACTTTACCTCCTTACTAGGAACATCCAGATAACAGGATGAGAATGGCAAAGGCACTGCTTTTGAAAAGCAGACAAGCCATGGCAGCGGCATAATGGAAACCAATCTCCTCTAAAAAGGAGGGTGGGCAGAGTTGACACATGACAGATGTCATTTTGCTATTCCACAATTGCACCATAGATTACTTTTATGCAATATCGAGCTAGGAGAAAGACAGTAGCAGTGAAACGTCTCTTTGTGGGTGGGGCAAATCCATTGGCGTTATTAGAATTTAGGTTTTCCACTGACTCACTGGAATCTGAAAGAAGAGATATAGAGCTGGGCATCACATGACAGTGTACCAGAAATCTCTGGCCATTTCAAATGGATTTTAAAGAGCATGGGATACAAGATGGAACCATTTCAACTCTCATTAAAGCGATGGGTTAAAGAGCATCAGTCTCCTGGCTGTAATCCTATATACGCTCACCTAGAAGTAAAACACTAATGGCAAAGGCCCATTTATTTAGCTGTAAAAGCCTGTTGGAACACAAATGTCTCCAACTGTTTCCTGAAGGTGCTGGTAGCGGGCACCCAGCATATGTTAACAGCAATGCTATTCCACAGGGGCAGCCAGATTAAAAGCCCTGGTCCCAGTTACTATGGAGTGCACTTCTGCAGACTGAGCCATCGAGTTGGTGGAGCATGAGACTGTTAATCTCAGGATCATGGGTTCAGGCCCCAGAACAGCAAAAGATTTCTGCATTGCAGGGAGTTAGACTAGATGCCCCTCATGTTCCCTTTTAACTTTCAATTCTATGATTCTACGATCTACTGGGTATGTAAGGTATAAGGTGGTTTCTCAAATAACCTGATTCTGAATTGTATGCATGTTAGTGCCAGTACATTGAACTTGGCCTTGTAGCACATTGGCAGCTGGTGCAAATCCAGCAAGGGAGGTGTTATATGCTGGTGGCAGATGGCGCCCACAAGCAATCTAGCCACCATGTTCTGCACCAGCTGCAGCCTCCAGAGCAAACCAAGAGTAGTCCCACATGAGTGAAACGAGACACCATGAAACAATTACCGCCCCTGCGAACCTTAACCTAGCCAGGATACAATAGAAAAAAAGTCATTTCCCCCCAACTTTCTCCCTCATCCAACAGATTGTAGAAACTTTCTGTTACATACTTTCTACTATTTTTCTAAGCTTATACATTTTATTTCACTAAGGTTACACATTTTTGAGAGTAAGTGTGGAAGCTAAGCTGTCTCTAGAGAGTCCCCATAAATACTACCTCTCTCTACAAGGTTTTCAACCTCCCAAAAATTGATGGGAAAAGCTGTAAGTGCAGATTATTAATACAGTCCACACTGAAAGCATGTATACTAAAACAACAGTAACAAATAAGGTAGCTCTCAGTTATGACCCTGCTATTTCTCAAGGTCAGGTTTCTGCAGGTTTCCATCTCTAAATTTCAGCACAGATCATCTCTGTATCCCTATGGCCATTGTTTCTCAACAAAACCACCTGCCATCACCTTCCTGCCATGTGCCACAGAGCAAGACCTTCCACACACAAAATCCACAACTAATTCAAATTATTTTAGAGCATTTAAGCTTCATTCAGAAATGGTCTTTATTGCATTCATTTTACAGGATATAATCATAGCACATCTGTCCTCATTTCTAATATTCCTTTTACTTGATGCATTATGAAACTATGGCTTTTTGATCAATATACTGCAATGTCACACTAAATTTCATTCACACGAGTGGGCATGGTGTGACACAATTAACGTCACTGGATTAACATCACCACTTCCCCATCCTTTCTGTGCATATGTGCTTCTGTTCCCCCTATGATTCACCATGCAGTATGCCAAAATAACACCCCAAATTTCATTATGTGAATGATGGGAGCCTGATCTATGAAAGCCACAGGAAAATTACAATGTAAAGCTCCCACAATATTCCAAGCTTCCAGGGTTGCAAGTGGATTTTTTTCTGTTAACAATTAACACAGAAATGAGTGCTAAACTTCTGCTAAATTCCACTAGCTTTCCAGAAGTGGAATTTACATCATGCAAAATATTGTAAGAAATGCAAAAATTAGCAGGTAAGGAAACACTGGGGAAATTGAATAATATGCTGTCTGAATGCAGCCTTGGGGCACAACCATGCTACAAAAAGCAGAAACTGTGGTTGGAAGACAACCAAGCAGGCTGATCCTATGGTCTTGCCATACTGATCTTGCCTTTTCATTCTGCCAGTTGTACCTAACAATTCGAGACAGCCTATTGCCAGCATCTTGGACTTGGCTAGCCTGTGTACACTCAGCAAAGTTAATACCACCACAATAGCTGTTGAAACAAAAAGCTGTAGCAACACCGACGATCCAGTAGTGTCCACAGCAACTCCCCTGGCACTCAGCAGTTGCAACAATATGCTCTGATGTCCCCATATTACCTATACATGGAAATTACGGTGCAAATCAAAATGAATCACTGATCTACTGCATGATGTCATACAGGGGTGCTAACTTGAATAAAATATTGGGGGGCCCAAGTAAGCCCCACCCCATGTAATTGATCACAAGAAGTGGCACATGCACACCATATGAATGGCAATGCCCATCAATTTTGGAGGGGACTAGCCCCCTCAAATATTTTATTGGGGAGACAAAGGGACCTCGGCCCATAAGAGTTGGTTCCTATGATGTCATTGAACCAAGAACACCATGAAAGATCACAAGAACCTGCAGTGCTTCCCTAGAAGATGTTTCCATAATACTCTAAGTAGGCTTTCCTATTAAACTGCTGTTTTCCTGAGTTGTGTGAATGCTCAACATTTTGTTGTTAAAAATCTATGGGGTTCTATTGATATGTACCACTTCTCAAAGTGGTCTACATTGTTTGAGATAAGGAGAGGGTATAAACCAAGGCTGACATTATTATGTTTTCGTTTACTTCTTCAGTGCTTGTTATTCTTTTTGTGTTGTGATGGAATTGATATCTAAATGGTTAGGAAATTGATATTTTCTATGGTTTTACACTATATTGAATTTGAACTTGGGTTTTATATATATATGTTGTGGACTGCTTTGTGGAGCATAGTTCTCAAACAGTGGACTATAAATCATTTAAATAAATAAAATACATGTTAAGTTACACAGACCAGAAATAGACAGATCTGCCCATCCTGACTTGTGAAGGGGGAAAGCTGCTGGGATAGAATTTTGAATTTAGTGGGGAAAGGGTTAACAACCCCTCTCCCATCATTTATCCACTCAAAATCACAGCCTCGGAAAGCTCCTTTTCCTATTAAAAAGTCAGGACTCATTACACATATTTGCATGTAATCTCTAGCTTGCCCCTGTTTAACTTCAATTGCTTTTTTTATGCACGAGGCTAACAATGGAAAACTTTTAAACAGTATTGTGACAACAAATTAACCTAACCGGTTTGGACATATGTTTAAAAGGAAGGCCACCATTCAATTAATTAGCATTTCTCTGCCTGCCTTGTCCTCCCATGAAAACAAACAAGAGACTGGTAGAGCAAAGGATCCACAAATTGTTGTATCCTCTGCCCTTTTTTCTTTTTTCACATTTGTTTCTATTCTTTCAAATAAATGAAACAATTAAATCTAGAAACAACAAGTACATAGAGTGTGTGTCTCTTTACAGGTCACCTATGTTTGCTTCACTGTTCTCATACATCAAGCGGCAGAGAATTGCTGTGGCCCCAAACAAGCCTGGTATACTGGAGGCCGAAAGGAGGTTCTTCGGCTGTTTGCCTAAGTCAGCCAAGGATAGCCCTGGATTTCTGCATGGCTCACTGTTTGGTGCATGCCTCCTCTGTACTTCTATGGTGTGTCCACATCTAAAGAACTTAATGATCCAGTCGCACCGATGCAGGCACTTTGTTGATTTTCTTGCAGCAGTTTAAAATGGCTGCTATCTGTCTGGAAATGGATGCCAAAATGTATAAGAAGTACTCACTCACTCCCCTTGGAAGCAGACAGAAGGAAGTCCAGATCAGTGAATCCAAATGAGATGTAGCTGGCAATTAGGAGGTTGTTTTATATGGAGTCAGATCACCAGTCCATCTAGTTCTGTATTAAAATATCTATTTCTACATTAACTGGGGTTCTAGATTGAATTTACGACCATTTGCATGTATTTATGTTTGTCAGCTATAAACTTTTTTATTTATTTAAATGTCATAGAACCAGCAACACAACAGAGGTAGAGGAAGCTTCCCAAGGGGAAACACACACACACACACACACACACACATGCCTAGATATTTTTGTTAGCGATATGGCATGGGCTGAGTAAAACACCACTGGCAGGCTATTTTGGCACCTTTCCCATCAACAAATTGTACAGCCAGAGTGCAATGAATGTGGTCAATGGAGCAATCATTAAACAATATGAAGCAGGCTGCCTGCAGACCATTTAAAGCTAGTTGTGATTAGAGAGCAGGAGGGTTTTTAATGATACATACTTCTCATTGGAGGTTATGTCTCTACCCTAATCACCACTTATTTAAGTTAGATTTGCCATTCTCTGCCCAGGTCCTGGTAACTGGCACACAATTTAGCCTTTAAAAAAAATTACCTATTAAAATGGTATTACTTTAAACTTTAAAATTAAGGTCAATTTTAAAAAGATAGCTTAGTTGCATTAGGTGCCCCCCCCCAGTATTTTATTCTCAAATAAAATGGCAGTGGCAATGATTAGATAACATGGAGCAGTTACATGAAGGGGAAGCTGTGTTGCGAAAGCTGATAGCAGAGGAAGGCAAGAAGAGGAAATTGGGTATTCTGATGCATCTGAGGACTCAGACAAGCAACTCAGTGTGTAAATATGGAAGCTCCACTCCTAAAAGCCTTTCTCTCTTCTCATGCCTTAAAACTGGGAATGCGGAAGAACAGACAAACTGTATTGTTACTCTTAATTAAAATAATTAATGCAAACAATTATAATTGTGAGCCAGTGTGGTGTAGTGGTTAAGAGCGGTGGACTTGTAATCTGGTGAACCGGGTTCGCTTCCCTGCTCCTCCACATGCAGCTCCTGGATGACCTTGGGCTAGTCACACTTCTCTGAAGTCTCTCAGCCTCACTCACCTCACAGAGTGTTTGTTGTGGGAAAGGAAGGGAAAGGAGATGGTTAGCCGCTTTGAGACTCCTTAAGGGGTCTTAAGGGATGCAGGTGGCACTGTGGGTTAAACCACAGAGCCTAGGGCTTGCCGATCAGAAGGTCGGCGGTTCAAATCCCCGCGACGGGGTGAACTCCCGTTGCTTGGTCCCAGCTCCTGCCAACCTAGCAGTTCGAAAGCACGTCAAAGTGCAAGTAGATAAATAGGTACCGCTCCGGCGGGAAGGTAAACAGCGTTTCCGTGTGCTGCTCTGGTTCGCCAGAAGTGGCTTAGTCATGCTGGCCACATGACCCGGAAGCTGTATGCCTGCTCCCTCGGCCAATAAAGCGAGATGAGCGCTGCAACCCCAGAGTCGTCCGCGGATGGACCTAATGGTCAGGGGTCCCTTTACCTTTAAGGGGAGTGAAAGGCGGGATATCAAGTCCAAACTCTTCTTCTTCTTCTTCTTCTTCTTCTTCTTCTTCCTGAAATCATTTCAATTATTCTATCCATACACCACTTTGAATTCACATTTGTTTATGAATTGTTGCTTATACAGTGGTACCTCTGGTACCCGTGATGTCCGTATCATGAAACGCTGTGTCTGAGCACGTGCGCGATGCGATTCGGCGCTTCTCCACATGCGCATGACATCATTTGACGCGTCTGCACATGCGCGAACCGCTGAACCCAGATGTAACACATTCCGTTACTTCCGGGTCGCCGTGGTGCGTAACCTGAACGTACGCATCCCGCAGCATACATAACACGATGTATGACTGTATCATGTGACCAAATGTTTATTTCATTTCTTTCTTTCTTTTAAATATGTCTGTTATGGCAAAGTCCTCCCAAGGTTGCCCGTGTGCATAATAAAATGAGTAGGGTATGGGGACCAAAAGGGCGGGATATCAAAGTGAATAGAAATAAATAAAATAAGTAATATATAAAAATTGTAACATCTCATTACACTAAAACTAAAACAGGCATCTAAAAGCATTATACTTCTACAAAACCAATTTAGTTTTGTTTTTGTTTTTTTAATGCAGCAGCAATGTGAAATAGTGGGAAATGCATGGTGCATTATAGCAGCCTTACCCAACCTGGTGCTATCCAGATGTTTTGGACTACAACTCCCTCCATCTCTGATCCTTGACTATGCTGGCTGGGGCTGATGGGAGTTGTAGTCCAAAACTCCTGGAGGTGGCAGTAGGCTACTTTATTGCATAATGGGAGGGAAATAAATGTCTTTGTCTAAACTTTAACTGCTGAGAGAGAGCAGGGATAAGGAATTGGAGCAAAGATAAGATGTATCAATGTTTTAGAGGAGTCACCAGCAGCTTTTGCAGCAAAGAAATATTTGAAGACTGTAAGAGGAGAAGGGGGGCAATGGCGCTGCTGACCAGGGGCATCTTGTCCCTAGAGGCAAGTGGCACAGGGCGCCAGGGCGCCAAGTTCTGGAGGGTGCCAAGGAAGAGGCGGAGGCTGGGCGCGGCGCCTCCCGGCATCAGCTTGTCGCCCTCGCCCGCCTTGCTGAAGCAGCACCATGCCTGGAGCCTCCGCCTCTTCCCCACCAGAGGAGCTGCCCTCCAGCTGCTGCCCATCTCCTCCAGCCCCACAAAGCTGCCGGTAGCACTGTAAAAAGGTTGGCAACTCTGGGAAATGGGGGGGCGGCGCCGGAGGGATTTTTGCACCACAGCGCTGGATATACTTAAGACAGCCCTGATGCTGACACCACAAAGAGGAGGACAGGGCGTACTGGGCAGGGATTTATTGTAGCCAGGGTGCAAGGGTTCCAGCAACGATAGGAGCATTGGCCAGCAAGGAGGTACATTGGCAGGAATGAGCCAAGTACGCCTAAGTTATAGTAAACCAACCTGGACATGACTGAGACCACAGGTTAGATCTGATTTCTCCAGGTAAAGACACAGCTGGCAGAACAGGTGAAGTTGGCAAACAACATTCCAGACCACTGCCCTATGTGGGTATTTAGGAGAATTGGTGGATGGAGGACTCAACATATCCCCCAAGCTGAGAATCTGCTTCTTTCAGTGGAGTGTAACCCTATCCAGACGCTTCAACCAACAGTACCTATATCTTGCCTGGATTAAACTTGAGTTTGTTCAGCTTCATGCAATCCAAAGCATGGCCCAAAAAACCAGTTCAGAATTTCAACTGCATCCTATCTGTACATTGGAAATAAGAGAGGGTTCACTTCCAAACATATGACAGCCACTGATGATGGAGCTTTGAATGGAGCAATGGAAGGTGGCTGCTAATGCATTTGATATCCATATGTGAAAGTTCTACTAGAATGAAAGAACCCAAGAAAAGCTGAAATGACACAATTAAAATCTCAAGCTACTCATTCAGAATTTATTATTCACATTGTAAGTGCTACCATATGCTTTTCAAGCTGTAGCAAGCACCCTTGTGGTTCTATGGGTAACAAGATCAAGAATAATAAGAGCAAACTTGATCAAAATAAAGAACACCATTATGCAAACAGTATAGATGAACTTACTCATTATGAGAAATATAACCAACTGAGTGGTGGCAAAGGGTTGTATACAGTGAAAATTAGGGATGAAACTGTGTGCTGTTTTCACTGTTACTAAAAGTTGCCTTCTGTCTTTCTGCGTGTTCAGATTTGAATTGTGCAGAGTAGCACTAAAAGGAAATTCACTCCCTCAGAACCTCAACGTTCTTAGGGCTATGCTCAAAGTTTGTATGCAGATACATTTAGTATGAAAGTTAGGCAAAATGACTTTTCACCTAAATTCCCACTTTTCTTACCTTTGCTGTTTCCACCTGCTCAATTAGGATTTGTTGTTGTTGTTCAGTCATTCAGTCGTGTCCGACTCTTCGTGACCCCATGGACCAGAGCACGCCAGGCACGCCTATCCTTCACTGCCTCTCACAGTTTGGCCAACTCATGTTAGTAGCTTCAAGAACACTGTCCAACCATCTCATCCTCTGTCATCCCCTTCTCCTTGTGCCCTCCATCTTTCCCAACATCAGGGTCTTTTCTAGGGAGTCTTCTCTTCTCATGAGGTGGCCAAAGTACTGGAGCCTCAACTTCAGGATCTGTCCTTCTAGTGAGCACTCAGAGCTGATTTCTTTAAGAATGGATAGGTTTGATCTTCTTGCAGTCCATGGGACTCTCAAGAGTCTCCTCCAGCACCATAATTCAAAAGCATCAATTCTAGGGCGATCAGCCTTCTTGATGGTCCAGCTCTCACTTCCTTACATTACTACTGGGGAAACCATAGCTTTAACTATATGGACCTTTGTCGGCAAGGTGATGTCTTTGCTTTTTAAGATGCTGTCTAGGTTTGTCATTGCTTTTCTCCCAAGAAGCAGGTGTCTTCTAATTTCGTGACTGCTGTCACCATCTGCAGTGATCATGGAACCGAATTAGGATTACGTAACATGATGACATCACAATGCCACATCAGAGGAAGGACAATACTGTGAATAGTTGCTGTGAATGGCTAGACACATTCGCACTATTCCAAAAATGTCTACGGGGGGAATGTTTTCTTAAAATAACAACAGCTTTCATTCGGCTTTGGGTAAGGATATGCAAATTTCTCCTATTCCATTCTTTAATTGTTCTTTTGATTTTGTTTCTCCTGTATTTCACCTACCCAGCATTCTGGTTTATTCTGGAATTAGAACATGAGTACAGTGGTGCCTTAGTACTCAAACTGCTTGGCTCCCGAATGCTGCAAACCCAGAAGTAAGTGTTCCGGTTTGCAAACATTTTTCAGAAGCCGAACATCCAACGCGGAGCTGAACAGACTCCCAGAATGGATTAAGTTCGAGAACCAAGGCAGTCTGAAGCAGCTTTCAACTTCCAGAGAGTAGGACTTGAACCAATGGCTTCACATTATAAGAAAGGAGATCCCAACAAAACACCAGGAGCACTTTCTGACTGTAAGAGTTGTTCAACAGTGTAACAGGCTCCTTCTCCTTCCTTGGAAGCTTCTAAGCAGAGTTTGGTGCTATGGATGCTTTAGTTGAGATTCCTGCATTGCAAGGGGTTGGACTAAATGACCCTCAGGATCCCGTCCGACTCCACAATTCTATAATTTTATGATTCTATGTGTTTTCTGAAATGGTACAACCCGGTACAACCCAAACACACATTTAACACGTCTGTGATACCTAGGCCTCAAAAATTAGATTAAAATTCCCCATCTTCTACCATCTGACATTACACTTTTTCCAGAGAACTTTGAATTGTGAAGAAGCTATCAATCCCCTCCCCCCAAAAAAGAAATTAACAGTTGCTTTAGAAATACAGTTATTTCTGTACAGAGTACCCCCTGCCTCGATGGATGGATGTTTCATAGAAAAGGCTAAGTTTGACACCATTTTCATTATACCTTTGCGACTCACCTTGAAGGTGGTGAATTTTGAAAGGGTCCTCTGCAGCAAAGTAGGTACAAACCTTTCAATTCCCATGTAATACTTCACATACAGGGCTGGATAGCTGGTGATGGCCAAAAGTAGGTCTTAGAAGAATAAAGGAACCAGTTATAAATGAAAGGCCTTTTCCCGCTATTAAATACTGCAAAGGATAAAAACAGAATGAATGAAGCAGAATCAACTTATCTGAGTTTAGAGATGAGTGAATTTGAGAGGCTGGAATAACAGGTGTTGTTTCTGTCTTGGTCTTATTTCATCAAATACTATTATGCAAATTATAGATATCTAAAGTGTTAACGCTGATATTATCGAGAAGTGAAAATGGGATTCCTTTACGAGATGAGATCTAAGTGCTAGATATGGTGTTTTTGTGTGCTTTTTGGATATTTGATAGTGCTAAAATAAAATAGGAGTATAAATTAAAATAAAATTACATATTGAGTGTGCAGTTGGTAAATTGCTTATAGTTTGTATGAATTAATTTGAAAATGTCTCTGGTTTGTTTCCACTCTGTCTTTTCTCATACATAGGAGCTTTTGTATTTTGCCGTATAAATGAAATAACAATTTAAAACATTTTTTAAAAAAAATTCCTGGGCAAAAATATTTTAATAGCTGGTGTAATGTCAGCACCAGCCATGTTTCCTTATTGGAGAGTGCTCCAAAGTCAGGATGCCAGAGAGAAAAGGCCCTCTCATTTGTAACTGCATGACACACCTGTGCTAAAAGAAAGGGGGGGACTTGGGGAAGGGGCTCCTGAGATATTGGCAGGCTGCTATGGGAAGAGGCTCCTCCTCAGGTAAGCCCTGCAGACAATGGGGTGGGGGGACAGGGACGTGTGCATCCCAAACTATGCTCTCCGCCAAGGTTTTTTTAAATGTCCTTTTAATTTGTGACATGGCAGGTAATGACAACCTCTATCTAAAGAATGAGCTTGTTTTTAGAACTGGAACAATTTAAGGATAGGGATCTCTTTAAAATTACCAGTATGTTCACAACAAAAGCCTCATTTGGAAAAGCCCCCCAAAGTCTGCTCACTAGCAGTGGGTGGAATTTTCATTATAACAATCACACTATGATTAGCCTACTTAAGTGATCTTGAGGTGGGGAGGGGGGTGGCAGCCTGTATAATAACCTTACCTTTTAAAGGGTTAAATATGAGAACTTCAGACTCTACCTCTTGGACTTCAGTTTCCTCTGCTTTTCAGTTCCAGTCAGGTTCTCTATACTGTACCAACCAGCAATAAAGAAACTTGTTTGTTTGCCTGCAATAAAAAGTAAGAGTTTGTTTGTTCTGCCTCTTTGATGCTGAGCAGAGCAAGATTGGGTGCTTGTTGCTGAAAAGGTATATTGTGAACCTATCACTCAGAAAGCTTTCTTGCATATTTATCAAACATTTTTGTAAGTCTATGAAAAGAAGTCTATTATGCAGTAAATATATTATAAAGCTAAGAACCAAGTCTCATTGACAAGAATATTGTTCTTGGTGCCACTCTCCCTAAATGCTCCACTGTGGCTGCACTGCAAGTGTGTTCTTACTCTGTTTCTAAATCCCCACCCTTTCTTTTTATTGGTGTCATGATACAAGATTAAAACGGAATTTTTGAAAGAACAAGCTCCACACTACTTTTTAACTTCTTAGTTATAACATCAACTATTGGGTTTGCATTGCCTTTGGTATCCCCTTGCTCACAGTATCCTAAGCATCATTTCCCCCCCTCATGAAACATATACAGTGGTACCTCGGTTTAAGAACAGCCCTGTTTACGAACTATTCAGTTTACGAAATCTGCAAAACTGGAAGTAGTGTCCTGGTTTGAGAACTTTACCTCAGTCTAAGGATGGAATCTGAATGGTGGAAGGGCACCGGCGGCGGGAGGCCTCATTAGGCAAAGTGCGCCTCGGTTTAAGAACGATTTTGGTTTAAGAATGGATTTCTGGAACGGATCAAGTTCGTAAACCAAGGTACCACTGTATGTCATTTGTTTGATTCCTGATGCTCATGCTGAAATTTCTGTTAACTTGACCTTTACACAGGGGCGGAGCGAGGGGGCGGGGGGGCAGCCCTGGGTACCACCCTAGGGGGGGTGACACTTGGTGTGACCCCTCCATTTCTGGCCTGCCCCTCGCTCTCCCTGCCAAGCTGAGCGCTGAAAAAAGCCCTTTCTAAAGGGCTTTTTTCAGCGCTTGGCTCGGCGAGGAGAGCGAGGAGCGGGCCAGAGAGGAGGGGTCACACCCCTCCCTCTCTGGCACGCCCCTCGCCTCCGCACTGCGGCTCTGCCCAGCCCGCCGTGACGCGTGTGTCGTGACGTCACGGCGCACGCGCCATGGCGCCCTGCCCCCAGGGGGGTGCCTCTGCGCACGCCGCCCCGGGTGGCGAAGAGCCTTGCTACGCCCCTGCCTTTACAAAGTCCATTATGCAAGTTAATACACTGTCTGCATGGAGAAGAGCGAGACGGATAGTCCTAGCCTTTCTCTTCCCCTGGTCTGGCCCTCACACCCTCTCTACCAGTGAGGTGGGGAGATTGGCAGGTGTCTCCTCCCACCACAAAAATGTCCCAACCCAAAATGTGGCTGTCCCATCTAACAAGGGAGGCTGGCTACAGGAGTAATGCTTCCACAGAAAATGTCTCCTTGTTTGTTTTGTTAATAAGCTTTTTTTTTTTTTTTTGTAAACAGCCTTACAGCTTCATAATGGCATATTCATCCCAGGGCTGGGAAACCTGTGGCTTTTCAACTGTGGCTTGGCTACATCTCCCATCATCCCTGGTCATTTGCCATGCTGGCTGAGGTTGATGAGAGTCAGAATCCAAGAACATCTGCATGACTACAGGTTCTTTGTTTTAAACAGGCTCAGTGGCACAGATCAGAACTTACTACACTTGCAGACACCTAATGTAGCAATATATATGGACTCTGGGCATGGCCTAAAGCAGAATTTGCAGCCCTCAGTGTGATGACATGTATATGGAGAGAGGGGAGGAGCCTAGAGGAAGGGAGGGAAGATGGGGGGGGAAGATAAACTGGAGAGAGCAATGGAAGGAAGAAGGAAGTCCTCTGCAAGAAATCGATTCACACCTCTAGCAAAGAGGGGGGAAAGTGGAGAGCCAGATGGTTAAAGTGATGGAAAGGGGAGAGCCCTCTGCAAGCAATTGGCTCAAACCTCTGGCAGGCGCTATCTTTCCTCCTTCCAGCAGCCTGCTGGGTGAAGAGAAAGAAACAGGAAGAGCAGGAAGTATTAAACATAATGAGAGAGTAGGGTTAGCAGAGGGAAAAGGAGTGGCAATAGCGCAAAGGAAATTCATGTTTCACTAAATATGACTCCCCACTCCTTTTTCATTTAGTGAGCTTCCTACTCACTAAGCAACACACACGTGAATCTACTGTCTTAAACACAAAATAGAAGAAAAACAAAACAACATAAGTATACCGTTGTGTTGGAGGTTGCAGTAATGCTGGAAGAGAGAAAATAGGAATAAAAGGTATTTTGAGATTATAAATCACAATGTCCCACTATAAACAGGACTGTGTTATATTTTAACATTAAAAAAGAAAGATAATTTCTTTGAAAGCCCTTATCAGCACCCAAAGGAGAAGAATCCGCCATGTGTTGAAATGTTGCAGGCTGCCCCAAACTAAAAGTGCATTTGACAAGATGATGAAGCAAGACCTCTTGCTTCAAATTGTCCTGGGCTGATTCTCTCAAGTCAGAATCTTATTATAAGCAACAGATTCTAATTTAACAAGTGACAGAATCCAAAGGCATGCTAGTGACTTTCCTCTATTAATTTTTTGAATGGCCCTTGACACTTCCATTCAATCCATTAGGAGTCTTTGGGGAAGACAGCCTAAGAAACACATGGTAAGGACTGTTGCTTTTTTGTGGGGTGCTGTTACTAATCTTCACTTTATCCCAGGCTCCCATTCGCGAAGAAGATGTGATGCTTCATGAGAGCTGTTTGATATATCCATAGGGAATACATGTATGTGATTAACCTAACTGGCCACTGGGTGTGACCGTTGCTCCATACAAAAGCAGCAGAGGCTCCTTTTAAGTGACTTGAATCGCCTCACATGAAAAAGGCTCTTTTATCTTAGGAGGTAAAACGTTCGCAATGAGAATGTCATATAATTTATGTTCCTTCAGAAACAAGAATAGTAGTATTAATAAATCCAGGAATGAAACACCCCAAAGTTTCACAGTGACGTATTTAAATGCTAATTGTGTTATCCAAAGAGACCCAGAATTTTCTCATCCCAAGTATTCAGATTTATTGAAGCAAAAATGAATGTGATTGTTTCAGAGAATGGGTTCCTTTTGTTCCTAGAGATAACAGAAGTGTGTTGCCTGCATACTCCTAAGTGTGCACCTCTTGCGATGAGGGAAACTGTGCGATCACATTGGAATGTTAGCCCTGTCAACTTTAGAAACAGATTTTGTCCCATATTAAGCCACTGTGGGGTTTTGCATCTTACCACATTAGGTATTCAAACACCATTCTGTCTGTTTGTGGACAATAATCCTGCTTATTATTTCCAATGCATTTTATTATATCCAGTGTGCAACAGAAACCTCATTATTTGTTAAGAACTCTTTTACTCCATATCACTGTCCCCTGTAGACCCATGTCAGTGTAGCCATGTGTAGGAAGCATTTCTGTTTACAGTTTCATTATCTATATAGTTTAAATTTATCCCCGTTCCCTACTGGGGTTGTGTGTTCGTGGTGTGCATTCCTGTACATGATGAAAAGCACAGAATGTTTTGTCACAATGGCATCTTTTTCTGCCTGGCTCTGATAGGATGTTGAGTAACTGGGCTTATATTGATTATAAGAACTGATTACAAAAGATACACATCTTAAGTGAAGTATAGTTCTCTGCAGTGCTTTTTTTTTCTTTAAAAAGTGTTTAGGGGTACAGTACTCTCATTTTCCTACTCATATTGAAATACTGCCTCTCAATGAGGCCAAACTTAGATTCACAAAATGTTTATGCCTGCATACCCCACAGAAAAAAGCACTGGTTCTCTGTATTCTTTTCAGGGGGGGCAGGGGGAATGGCCAGAAGTTTCTCTAACTGAGGGGTCAGCAACCTTTTTCAGCCGGGGGCTGGTCCACCGTCCTTCAGACCATGTGGTGGGCCAGATTATATTTTGAAAAAAAGTATGAACAAATTCCTATGCCCCACAAATAACCCAGAGATGCATTTTAAATAAAAGCACACATTCTACTCATGTAAAAACACCAGGAAGGCCCCACAAATAGCCCAGAGATGCATTTTAAATAAAAGGACATTCTACTCATGTAAAAACACGCTGATTCCCGGACTGTCCGCGGACCGGATTGAGAAGGCGATTGGGACGCATCCAGCCCCCGGGCCTTAGGTTGCCTACCCCTGCTCTAACTGCTCGTCTATATATTGTAGTCAATGCATGAATGCTGCTTTAAGAGCATTAAGAAATACTTGTGAGATTAAGTGAATTTACCCTAATCTTTTTAGGGGAGAGGCATCCTGTCAGTTAACTGTGCGATCTGTATTTGTCTGCTCTGAAGTAAGCCCCATGTAGCTGAATGTGGTTCACTTCCTCATGGGTAAATAGGTATAGGATTACAATCTTATTTTTCACTGTTGCACTGTGTAGCATCAGGCTCACCAGGAAAAAGTACATCCTGGGGACATTTATTAAGTCTGTTTATGAACAATAGTTATCAGGGTAGCAGTGGCAAATCACATGGCATCCAGGTGGACAACCTTACGTGAAGGTAGCAATCTTATGGTTCAGTATTATTATCATCATTACTATTCTGTGCTGCATTAGTCCAGTTGGATTATTATCTTACACAGGAGTCTGAAGTAGTGCTGAGCTTAAGAGTCTGTAGAAACTCCATGTGTTTTTTCACTTTTTAGCTACTATTGATGTTAATCATATTTTGACAGTTTTGAAATACCTGTTTGTAACTGTTTTTCAAGAATGTTTTATTTTATATTTTTGTGTAAGGTTTTCTTACCGTCAAGCGGTATATAACTTATGTTGAATAAACTAAATAAATATTTGTTTATTTTTAAGTTTGATCATAATTCCCAAAGGCATTTCACATTTTGCAGTTTTAAGTGTAAGCTTGCAGTGATTGACATGTGGACATAAAGTACTGAATGCATCAAACAAAAATCATATAGTGCTTTTATCAGAGAACAGGGAATGGCTTCAGTTTTTTATGTGATACAGCTCTCTCTGATATAGCCCTCTCTAAGTGGTCCTGGGCAAGGCCCTATTTCTCAACCTTACCTACCTCACAGGATTGCTGTAAATATATAAAATGATACAAGGACAAACCCTTAGCTGCTGTGATAGCTGTAGAAATAGGTTGACAAATCTAAATAATGTTCCATCAGTCCCAGTAAGAGTTTGTTATTCTAATCAAAACTACAGCCCTCAACATGTCCAAGAGACTGTGAAACCTAATAGCTAAAATAAAACCAGCACTGCCAATTAGGTTCAGAACAATGTTTCCCTACTATGTGTTATACCTTGCTCCAAGTCCTGCTCTGGATATGTTAAGAGACGATAGTGTGCAACAGAATGTGTCTTTCCATCTGTTTTCAACAAGAACAAGTGCAATGTTGATTTGAAACAGGCTGAAAATTATTTTAAGGTGTGTGTTTCTCAAAACTGCCAACAGCAGGAGATACACTAAGTGCCTGGATTTTCTGCTTTTTGTAAAAGTGTGTGTTTGTGTTTTCTACATAAAAAGTGTGCTTTAGCAAAAGGGGGGGGGAAGCTTTCAGTCAATTTTTCAAAACCTAGTTTTTCAGAGCTTATGCTGAAAATCATCCACACTTCCTAGAATCATTTTCTTTCTTTCTTTAAGTGAGACATCTGGCATCTTCCTGATTCAGTGATGAGCTGCCAATGTTTACAATGAAGGGCTCCGGGGGGGGGGGGGGACCTCTTAATTGAGTTTGTGATAAATTTCAAATTCAGGCAAGGATGTTTAAAATGCAATAATTGTTCAGTACAAATCTCATATGAAATCACATCAGCTTTGGAGCACAGAAAAAGTTCTGCAGGTTCCAAAGTGTTGTTTGTGTCTAGAATTGCCAGTGGACAATGCAGGGTCCTTAGCCAGGCCATACAGTAATTCTTTCTGGCCCCAGCAGCCCTAAGTAATTGTAATTAAAGTGTTCGTGAGTGAGAGAGTGATGTCCCCCTGAAAAGTACACAGCCATCAATCCACAGGTGCCCCTTGGAGAAGCCATTCAGGATCAGATCAGAGTGAGTATTGTAATAAAGAAAAGTGGAAGAGATAGATGTTCCCTATTTAATGTTTTCTTACATGATAGAATGTTAAAACATCACATTACTGAATAGTTTTGTTGATTGATTTTGTGTGGGGGGGTGTCTGTTCTTTATTAATTGCTTTGATATCTTCATTAATACATAGTTTTGATATGTTTTGTTGTGCACTGTGAGCTACTTTGGTCACATTTCTGTGTAGGAAGCACCATATACGTAAATTTAAATCCCAATCTGTGTGTTTTGTATACAGTGCTTCACATGTGCCTGAACCTATGTGCTCCATAACTGTGACATCTGTACTGCTCGATGGTGTAAGGGGATTGACTTTGAAGCAAATACACTTCAGCCTCTGCACCTGTGTCTGAAGGATGAAATGTCCCTCAAGAATAATAAAGAAAGTTAATCTGAAGTATCCACTGCATGGGAACTGGTTGTCTGCATTACTCTTGTGGCAAAACTTGAAAATTCATTGTGCTATAGTATAGTGGTGGGGAGGGGATCAGGTGGGGGCAAACAAGATGGATAGACCATAATGTTGCATCCATCTGGGAATTCCAACGTACTGTCTGTCTCTCCTGGGGAGCTTCTTGATTATCAAAACTTACCTTAAAAGTTCTATTGTTGAGAGTACTTGGCATAACAGAGAATGCTGAAGGAGGTTTACAGGACTCTATATGCACATTATATTTTGTTCCAAGAGACAACTGCTGCATTTGGTTCATTGAGCTCCAAGTTCTAATCTGAGCAATCACAAGACATAATCTGCAAAATGAAAATCCACTTTGGAAAAACTTTTGTGTTCCCTCCCTAATGT
This sequence comes from Lacerta agilis, assembly GCF_009819535.1. Classification (NCBI taxonomy): domain Eukaryota; kingdom Metazoa; phylum Chordata; class Lepidosauria; order Squamata; family Lacertidae; genus Lacerta; species Lacerta agilis. The sequence continues at coordinate 65,408,486 of NC_046314.1, forward strand.
AGCATAGAGATAGATGGATGATGGAACACAGGACACAAAGGTACAGTCATGAAGATCATGACTGAACATATCACTATTTTATTCTACCTTGTGGGGTTAGTATGAACACAGATGTAACGTCACTATGACCACAGGAAATCAGTATAGGAATTAGTCACAATTAAACTGTTGTTAATGCCTAATGTGATTTGTTCATCCAGACAGTTTTTTAAAACAAAAATAGGTGTAATGTGAAGTTCACCCAAAAACAACAACTGAATGCTTAAAGAACATAGATCTCAATTAAATCATATCTGAAATTATTTCCCAAGGGTACTACTTGTTACCACTTGTGTTTTCATTTAGCATATTTTCAGCTATACTTTATTTGGGGGTCCATCATTTTTTGACATGAAATATTTCTGTGAACTTGAAACTAAAGCCTTAGAAGTAAAAGTTACTATTGCTTAAGACAACAGATGCCTGTTATGGCACCAAGATGTTCTCTGCCACACCAAGGCATTATTGGTATGAATTCATAATGCGAGAACCTTTCATGTCAAAAAGAGATGGAAAATCAAATGTGAGTCTAAATAGCATGTAATCTCCCTTGACTCTTTGCAATTTCATGGCAAAACAGCCTCAACAGATTACACGGTGCAAAATAACAAAATATCCTTGGAATGGAGATCAGACAGGAATTCATAGTGAATGGGCCACATTCTTCATTGACATTATTTCATTGGCCCCCAACCTCTTTCTGGTTGTAAATCATGCAGGGCCTAATGGATCTGCTCCCATGCATCTGAACCCAATTATAAGCATAATTTTGAGACAAAACAAATGTGGGTAAAATGGTTCTTACATCTAGTTTGAAAGTAAACACATTTTGCTTTCATAAATCTGCCTTTTGGTGAGTCAGGCTAATATAACCTAGGATTGTCTGCAGTGAGTGGTTGTGAAGAAACAAGGTTTCTTCCAGACCTGCTGCTGCTCTGACATCTTTTTAACTGGAGATATTGGGGATTTAATGTGGGGCTTTCTGAATGCAAACCATGAGCTCTCCAAGTCAGCCTCAGCCCCGGTAATGAATGCTTAAGCCTCAACATTACATTTACAGCGTTCTTTTTCTGTTGTTGTGTCACTAAGTTGCTACGAAGCTTGCATATACATTTTGCAATCTTCACTTGACATTGAAGCATTTGTCTCCATCCATTTCCACTGCCATTAGTGCAAGAGTGATCCCTGGAGCAGCAAATATTGCTCAGGTGAATGGGGGAAATTAGCACTAGCCATCGAAGGGATAAGCAAATATTATGCAGAGTTTACACAAATTATGCAGATTAGGCAGTGTGCTTCCAATGAGTGCCGTTGGAAAATAAGTCTGAAGGCATGTGCCTTTGACATTTGGAAACACGGTGGTTTCCCATTAGAATTCAGCGCAAACTCTCTGTTTGAAACCAGAGTTGGTGCAGGATGCTTAGATTGTCCATCAAAAATGCAGTAACCAAGAAGGAGTTTACCGGCCACAATATCTATTTTCTGCCTCAACCACCAGAGGTATCATGCTTCTGAATCCCAGTTGCTGTCAGGTGGGCAGAGTGCTGTTGTGCTCATGCCCAGTTGCAGACTTCTCACAAGCATCTGGTTGGCCACTGAGAACAGGATGCTGAACTAGGTGGGCCATTGGCCTGAATCAGTAAGCCCTTCTTATGTTCTCAAGGATCTGCATCTTGCAGTTTATCCCACCAATTGCTCAGGAGCTCCTGCAATGTGTCATCCCTTTGCCCCTAATGGATGCAGTCAACCTAACATCAGAATCATGTTGCTGCCAAGCAGACTTCACAGAAACTCAGGCTCAACAATACTGTTAGAATCAATAGGTGGATGTTCTGCACCCTGAACAAGAATGGGGTTCAGGAAAAAGTTCAGAGAATCAGTGAGTTTGAAGAGACCTCAAAGGTCACCCAGCCCAACCTCCTCCCAACACAAAATCCAATGCAACCTCATATCTGATAGGTGGCTGTCCTCTAACTTCTAACAAACAGAGTCCATCACCCTCTGAGGCAGTCTATTCCTTTGTCAATGAGCCTGCACCCTGGAGAAGTTCAGCTGGTTAGGCTGCAACTTTAGGAGACATTTTATTGATACATTTCTCATGAAAAATGCATCTGTTACATGAGAGTTTGGTTACTGAAAATTGCTGTAGCAGGTCATCACTTGTAGAGGCACATTATCACCTCTGCAAGGTATCAGCGCTCGGTGAATGACAGGCAGGTGGAACTTCTGAGTCATGAGAACCCTGTTAAAAGGAATTTGCCTTGAGCAAGATGAGCTGCTTAAGGCTGCAACCCTAAGCATCCCATATGCCCTAGGGGCAGTGCCAAGCAGCAGGATGCAGGCAAAATCCTACCCACACCTATGCTTCACAGGAAACACAGAGCCTGATCAACAGGTGGATGGTGATGTTGTCAATGTGCAAGGAAAGAGAGGAGGAATAAGGATGAAAAATGAGAAGTTTAGTCTTGGACACACTAAGCTTGAGGCAATGACAAAGCATCTAAGTGGAGAATTTGATGTGTGATTTGATGGCGGGAAAAACTGGGCATCGTTTACTCTAAGGTGATGCTGAAATATATAACAAGCACACTGTGAAATCAGGTGCAGGGCAGGTTAAGCTGCAGCTGCATTGGAACAATCAGGAGCCTTAAAGTGCACTCTGGATTGTTCCTCTGCAACTGGTCTTGCATTTGGCACCTTTTAAATTTGACACCAACTGGCTAGATTGGGCTCCAGCCACAAACTCTTGCTTGGAGTTCACGTGTGGAGCCAATCTGTGCAAACCACCTGGCTGTGAAGATAATCAGCTGATGGACAAAGTTTTGTGATTCTTCTGGATATTGGCACAACTACACGTGGCATATTAATGGCATGATAGTGCTGAGTAATGCATCCTATCAGCACAAAGATTTCCACTTGTGCAGCAAAACTTCTCCAACCCTTTCCTGCCCCTATGTGCCTTCTAGGGGTTCCCTCAATCCTCTGGAGCAGATTTGGGGCACATGCAGGGGGAGGAAAGGGGGAAGTCCTGTTGTGTAAACAGAAATCCTTGCACTGACGGAACACATTGGTTGGATACAGTCCACGTTCTTCACAAACAGATGAAGAACATTCTTCACCACACACGTGCCTTTTGCAATGTGGCTAAGTAAAACAGCCCTCGCAGACCAAATTAGGACCCTCTTCCTTGCCTGTTGGCCTTGCCTGGCCAGAGATTTCCCATGCCTATTTCAGATCAAAACTCAAACTGGTATAAGGATAGCTAGACCAGAAGGCGCATCCTTTCTAGGGTTACCTTACCCTAACAGTTCATCTTTAAGGAGAGGTGTGGTATTATTGTGTGGGGGAAAAGAGTACCGTAGAGAATTTCAGGCCAGAAGAGAGGGAATCTTTCAAAAGCAGGCGAGAGAGAGAGAGAGAGAGAGAGATTGGGCACGTCCATTGTCTTCCGCATTGTTGTTCATTTTTATCCTAATTGTGCAACTTCAAATGAAAAGAGCAGAAGGAAGAGGCGTTATTGATGATGCAAGGTAAGTGCCTTGTGGAAATAATTCTTATAGATTTATATGTTGTCTCTATATATATCCAACAGTGACCTGGGGGTTACTGAGCAATATACAGCAGCACTGAAAACAATCTACAAAGCTGCATTTCTTGATCTATTTGTGTTCCGCCCAGATTAGAGTACAGCACGGCAGGCAAAGCCACGGCTGCTAAGCTTCCATGACTGCTATACGGTATTGCAGGAATGTAATTGCAGGACGAGAAACTTCTATGATAAGAACCCTCTGCTATTTGCCCCGATTCAGAATGAATCCAATTATCCCTTAATCGCAATAAAAAGCGTGTCGAAAAACACAAAACCAAAAAAGGAAAGCTCTTCACAGAAGAACCAGACTGCTTTCATGTTGATTTAAAAAAAAAAAGTAGGAGGGAGGAAAGGAACCAAGAAAGAAAAGTCCCACAAGCCATGCCTTGAGGACATTAACACTGTGTTTGCTGGGATACTTCTTGACCTCTTAAAAGCCACCCAACCAACTTGGGGGAATCAAGATGTATGTAGCCAGATGTAAGGGTGTGGGGAGGAAGGTTTGTACTACTACCCCCAATCTAATTGTACAAGGTAGACAAGAACTGATGACAGTCAGGAAGTTAAGCTGTTGTCTTGGCACGGGACACTTCCATGTGCATTGGGAGGAGATCATAAACCTTTTTCTTCATGTTTGCAAGAGGAATCAAAGGCTTGTCTTAATTTCAGACCATCGGTCCATATAGCTCAGTAATGTCTATGCTGACTGGCAGTAACTCATGAAGGTTTTATCCAAGGAACTAGTTTAGCCCCTCAAAGAGCTACAATTCCCTTCACCCTTAATAGACTATGGTTCCCAGGATTCTTTGGTGGGGTGTTTTAAAAAGTAAAGTGCATATGCAGTCCAAACCAAAGACCAACAGGTGCCTGTCTAATCACTAATCAGATAGAGCTACACAATACTGGGGCAACCACACTGAAGGTCTTCTTGTTGGTGACCACATGCCAAACATGTCACACTGCCAGTAAGGATTCATCTGCTGACTGTGGAGACCTGGACAGGCATTTTTGTCTAACAAACAAACAAACTATACATAATAAGGGAAGCATGAGGTTCCCAGTCTTATTTTCCCCTCATAACCATGGCTTTTTTCCAGCTGGAACTCACTGAAACTCATTTCCAGCACTTCTCGGGTGGGCACCATTGGCATTCTAAAACTATGAGGGAGGCATTCACAGTGAGTTCTGGTACCTCTTTTTATAGAAAAATAGTACTGCTCATAACACTAATTTGAGAGGGGGAGAGGGGCTGACTGAATCCTCATTCATTCAAATGGGCCTTTTCTGCATTAGCTCCAATCTATGGAATGTTCTCCTCAAGGACGCCCACCTGGCACCAACTTTGTCATCAGTTCAGCACCAGGGAAATATATTTTTGTTTCCCCAGGCCTTTGGACATCATCAATGATTAGATAATTTTATTCTATGTTTTCAATATGACTGTGTGTTCTTCTGATATTCTTACGGTATTCTATTCTTGTTGTAAATTGCTCCTGGGCTTTTTTTGTGGGAAGAGCTACATACATTCAATACACCTAAACCTAACCATGGAAGGCTTTGAATGTTAGATATTAATTGACAGTTCAGGTCGGCATTTCGTCCTGGGCATCACTTGATTTCTATGGGATGAAGGGGAATTACTGAACCAACTACCTACTTATTCTTCCCTTATTCTTCCCTACAGGGACCCTGTGTCTTTCCCCCTGTGGTTGGAAAAGCAACTTATGGGCCGTGCTGACAAATGGCAGGATAGGGAGGGTTAAGCAGCCCCTCTTGTCTCTCTCTCTGCCTCTGAGTGCCCTTGCTTTTAAAACAAAACTGTTAGGGGGAAAGATTCACCAAATGCAGTCATGTGTAGATTGAACTGTGAATGCATAAATGTACTATATAAATGCTAAGCATTATTATTATTATTATTATTATTATTATTATTATTATTATACTAATTACTCACTAGGAAAAAGTGCTTGGAATTTGAAAATATATAGAAAATAATTGAAGATCATTCTGGCGAAAGAGTGTATGTCCAAACTCTCTCACACACATTATTGAATCTGACACTGACATACTTTCCTTGATAATACAGAATAGGGTATATCTTCCTTCCTCCTTGTGGCTAGATTGGAAACAGTGACCTCTGCTTGCTGATAGCAATCCAGTTGGTAATAGAAAGCTCACTCCACAGAAATCGAGTGACTCCCCAGGTCAATACACTGACCTGAACTGTCCGGATAGGATGCAAGGGATACCTGGCACTCAGACTTTCCAGTTACTGAAGATTTTCAGTATCCATTTCTATCTACTCAAGCACAAACTGTGTTGTTTTTATATAAAAACACAGCCTTATTTAAAAAAAAACTTTAAAATGAACAGATTTGCTGCGGCATACACCTTTGTGAACTAAAACCTGCTTCATCAGGGGCAAAAGTTGTTAGCTTTAATTGGCAGGTATGTGTCCCCACATATACCCACACATGGGTATAGAGGGGAGAACTGTAAACAGTGGGACCTAATGGCCTCTAAATGTAGCAATATGCTTTTGTTCTCAAAACGTTAGCTAAATGTAGCAAAATGATATGAATCTGGATGCCAGAGGCACAGATACCAGAAATGGTTGCAAAGAGGTGATTAATTTAAAAAATCACGTTGCTAAAAGAACTTTCACATAGTATGATCCAAAATTGAAGCTTCGTTCCACTCCCTAGCTAATCAACACCTAATACAATATGCTACTTTTCAGGCAGGGAGCATGGCCAGTGCTTTTTTCTGGGGGTACGCGGGGTACGCATACCCCTAAACATTTTGTGAATCTAACGGGAGTAGAAACTAAAACATTAAAAAAATAGTTTGTTTTCTAGCATGGTGAATTGTCAGTTCTGTTGCTGCCCCAAATGGTGGCCTCATTTCCTGTCACGGTGTTTCCCGCGTCTCAGACGGAAGCGAGCGTTTAATGTGTGAAGTAGGAGTTGGAATCTAGCATGGTGATTGGTCAGTTCCGTTGTTATCACCTCTGGTGGTGGCTTCATTTCCTTTCCTGGTGATTTTCTTGAGTCAAAATGAGAGTACCCCCGAAACATTTTTTGGGGGGGAGCACTGAGCATGGCCAACGGTCAGGGAGGATGGGCAGTCTAGCATCCATTAAGTGGGGAAACCCCTTTTTTTTCCTCATAAGGAGAAACAACTAGAAGAGTCTATCCATTTTGAGATAGATTTATAGACCCTCCTTTTTCCTACACCCACAAAGTCATTGTAAAAAAGCCCATGAGAAAGAATTGTCTCTGCTAAGAAAACCTAACAACTTCATTATAAACCAAGAGGGCAAAAGGAGAGTTGACTTGTCCAAGATCACCAATTAACAGGTATGGCAAGAATAGAAACCACGTCTCTTGTTTTCTTGTCCAGTGCATCTTCCCATGGTGCTTTGCCTCTCGGTGGACTTGGGCCCTTGGGGATATTGTGCTTCCCTCAGATTCTTGACATGGGCACTTTGGTATTGTAATAGGAGAAAGCCTAAAGTAGTGCAAGATGTCAGCCCGTTCTTTTAATATAATTGGGATCTCTCTTGAAGAGGATAGCACAAATATTGCTCTGTATTGCTTGGAGTTTTCTTTTCTTTTCCAGGGCTGTTGTTTTTCTGAATTAGGAAATAAATCAGGGGAGATCATAGTAAGCCTGTAATACCCTGCTCAGCACTATGGAACACATCTTACAGCGATGAAACGCAAACCTCTAGGCAGGAAGATAAGATACCAAAAATGAAAATTTGCTGAATATCATCAGAAACCACATACCCTTGAGAAATCTCCAAATCCAAGAACCATAAACAACTTGTTAAGACATACAATTACTGAATAGTCCTAGCAGCAAGTGCTTCCCTTGATGAAACGAAGAAAGCAAGGCAGCAATAAAAAATCAAGCCCACGAAGCAACTAGACCCAGAAGGTTATTTTAGTTATTTTAGAGAGGGGGGAGAGACTGGTGGAAATAAGGACATGCTTCTAGCACTTCAGCTCTCATGCCAAGGATCACGGCTCAAGCTTTCCTCCCCAGTATTACAAATTGCTACCGTTCTACTTGGCCCCTCTATGCTGTATTCATTTGTTCTGCAATAGGCTGTGCTCTATTGATGTAAAAGCCGAATACAATTGTATTTGTTGTCAAACGATGTGCCAAAAAGAAACGTAAATTGGCTTACAATGGCCTGCTTGAGACATAGTCCTCCCGATTGTCAAACCATTGTTTAGTGGTTGGAAGTGCCCAATAGGAACACAGGCTGATCCACTCCTCTCCTATCCACAAGCAAAGTTGCTGCAAACTATAGTTAGCTCTTAACCCAGAGGTAGAAATGGAACATGAGATCTAATTAAGATTTCAGATTGGAAAGCAAAGTTTGGTCAGCAGCAACATTTAGTTGCACAGGTTCTGTTGTAGACCATAGTTATGGCTAGCTAAGAAATGCTGGTGGTGGGAAGAGGCTTGATGTAGGCCAGGGAGCAGGAACTGGCTGGGTTTCCACTGAGAACTCACATAATGTGCACCTGGTTTCCTCGTGCGTTTTTAACCATTGATGCCCTCTTTGCTTTCAAGATGTTGAAAGTCAAGCTATTGCCAGGTACATTCATTGGTGATATGGCACATGGAATGAGCCTCCAGCAATACACAGTAGTGGGACTGGGGGTCACAGGAAGGAAACCTCAGTGTGAGGACACAGGTGTTACAAGAGCTTCTCTGTTCTCAGCTGTGAAATCTCAGAGGTAAGGAAAGCATTTTAGCACACTTTCAATTAAAGCTGTGAAGTGCTTTTATTCCTAACCGAAATTCATTTGTCTAATGAGCACGACCACTTAAACAAAATAATTCTGGAATTATATCTCACCTTTGGTGTCATTGAGTTAAACCCAATAGTAGCTTTGAACTATGGGAAAGCTCTTCTGCTAGCACAATGCAAGGCATTCAATTTTTCACTGCTCCCTCTTACCTCCTGCAGCCCTCTATGACCCCCCCCCCCGGAAAAAAAGTTGCTATGGAGGGTTGGAGAGCATTCTAGAACAGTATGGGATGTGATGGTAAGTAAGGTTCTGGTGGTGAAAATCAGGTATCCTGCTTTGCATGAGCAGAAACTCCTTATATTAGTATATTGAATATAACCGTAACTTAGCTATGTTTGAATGGATATATGTAACTGCTGTGTTTCTGGTACATGTGAGAGTCTAAAATGCAACCTCAGTTACTGCTTTGGGTCAGAAGTGAAAGTTTTTGTGCCAGATTTGTTTTAGTCCATTGCTGATTGTGCCATTAACAACAGAAAATAAGATTCACTCTGTGTGGCATCTTAGCCAGCACTATTTTGCTCAAACCCCCGTCATTAGTGCCTCACTTTTTAAGCCTTTCATTTACTCAGGTAATTATTTAAAGAAAATGGAGTATCAAGCTAAGAATCTTTTAAAGACAGTTTACACGGAATTCTATATAGTCAGCCATGTAACCAGTCAGGAGGGAAATAACATGCTATACAAGAACAGAATACAATAAAAATGATGGGCAGATTGAATCAATTGGTATCTGACTACTACCTGTTGCACAGATACAAAGCCTGTGTAATACTACATTTATTCCTATGTCCTGAAGTGTAGTCATTGTTGACATCCACTGGTTTTAAGAGACAATGGGGATGAAGTCAAACTGCTGCATTAGCAGCACCGAAATGACCTCATGGGGGCACAAACCTGGGCCACTGCTGCCCTGGGCTGCCCAGATGATAAGACCCCCTTCTCAGCCTCACTGATGTGGTCCAAAGGAAAGTAGAAGAATATGTTTGGCACCAGCTTGACTGCAGGGGTTGGCTGAAGGAGTCGTACAAGGCACCATCCAACTGTCTTAGGGGCTCCATTCTGGATTTGTGTAGGGTTTACACCTTAGCCTTTTCTTGTCCCAAAGATGTCACACAAGGCAGTAGTGGGTTAGGATCAGAGTGTTCCTTCTCCTAGATGGGCTACCTTCCCACATTGACGATACCTATCTGCCCCTCACTTCCCTCTACAGCATGTGCAGAAATCGCCTTCTTGACCGTTGGTGGGAATGGGTGATCAGCTGATAGGTGTGGAGAACCTGTTGACGACTCTTAACAGCTGCAATTAGTCTTGCAAGGAAAGGCAAGGGGTGAGATTTAATTGCTCATCTTCCAACATTGTGTATGCAATCAAATGCCAACAGTGCCCTTCAGCTCTCTATATTGGACAAACAGGCCAAACCCTATGCCAAAGGATAAATGGACATAAATCTGATATCAGGAATCACAAGACAGAGAAACCAGTAGGAGGACACTTCAATCTCCCAGGACATTCTATAAAAGATCTCAAAGTAGCTGTCTTAATACAAAGAAATTTCAGAAATAGACTGGAAAGAGAAGTGGCTGAATTGCAACTAATCACCAAACTTAAAACCACGGAGAAACCTGGTCTGAACAAAGACATTGGATTCTTATCTCATTATACATAACAAAGCTATCTTTAGCCATCTCACCCCTTGCCTTTCCCTGCAAGACTAATTGCAGCCGTTAAGAGTCGTCAACAGGTTCTCCACACCTATCAGCCGATCACCCATTCCCACCACCCTTCTGAGTAATACCCCTCCCCACTCCCTCACTATATTGAAGGATCTGGTGACTTCTGTTTCAGTGTATCTGAAGAAGTGTGCATGCACACGAAAGCTCATACCAAGAACAAACTCAGTTGGTCTCTAAGGTGCTACTGGAAAGAATTTTCTATTTTGTGATTATATATTTTACATTCATAATTTACTTGCTTATGCATTTATTAAGTGACTACCATTAAGCATTAGAACCTAACACAGATATAATCATGTAATGGAGAGCAAAATATGAAAAGGGACAAGGTGACAAACATAAAAATCAATGTTAATGGCTACCATCATTACCTCAATAAAAAAAGTTCAATGGAATACACATGTCAGTGCATCTGATCTGATGGTAATTCCAAAACAATGACAACAAACAGAGTGGTTAGTGTAAAAAATAATTGTTAAGAATTTTCTGGGGATACACACGGGGGGGGGGGAGGGAGAGAGAGTTGTCAATGGTGTCCAAACATTTTTGGGGTGGGAATTGATATAGTTCCACATCACCAGACCTCACAGGAAAACCAACTGGCTCACTTAGTAAGTGAACAAAAGAGGTCTTGGAGAGCTCATTACCAAGTTTGATTATTGTGAAATTCTCCACCATCTCTACTTCTTAATAATTAGGATTTCATTGTAAACATAGAAAGGAAGCTCAGAATAGGTTAAAATGCTTTCCTGGCTTACCACATTCCACTTACAGTTCTGGCGGAAGGATTGTAAACCTGAGATTCCCCCATCTGCATTCTAATGAGGCACAATTCTCAATAGGCTTTAGTATGACTGATCTTGTTATTGCTCAGCTTTGAGAGACCTGTCACCTTATCATCTTAAACAATTACTAAACTGTCCACCAAAACAGAGGTAGACAAACCTATGACGGGTTGCCTACAGGCCATTGATACATGGCTTTTATTTAAAGTAAGCATGAGAACTCACTTCTTAAGAGCCATGGAAATGAAGGCTATTAGTCAGATCAGATTAACTCATCACAAGTATTCTTCTGTAAAACTAATGAAATCATATACCTGCAATAGATGCAGAATTGACCAATTCACCTTCAAAGTGAATAATGTAGGACAGGAAAGTATGGGTGTCATCTCAGAAAGGCAGTGAGGATTGAGATGAAAAACTAAAAATGGAAGAGGGCAGAAATGCACAGCTGGTGTTCTCGCTTAATCAGATGGCAAAATCTAATAAAGCTTTGATGTGTGTTATTGAACTACTGGAAACCAAAACACCAGTGTAGGATATTAGGCTGCTGAATCCTGCTGTCTCACTATAAGAAGAAAAACTAAATAGCTATCTTGTAAACAGAACCTGGGTTCCAGAGACACAAAATTTAACACAGAAGATCACTTTGCAATGTGTATGCATGTGATGTATATTACAGAGGAGGCCCAAAATGTGAAGGTCAAACCTAGGTTGGCCCTGCTGGATCATCCGTGCAGTCCCAGCCTTGCTGCCTTAATAGGGAATGCATGTTAATAAACAGCAGGTGCATGTAAGGGCAGTTAGTGGCACCTCAGTATGATCCATTTTGGACAGATATGGCACTAGAATGGAATTAAATGATGACTACATGTGGAATGCACAGGTTGACTCATCTGACTCATTTCACAACTATTCTGTAGCATGCCCTTACCTTTTCCAGCATTTTGCAAATTTTTCAGCACTTGCCTAATATTATTTCCCACCTATCAGTCCCACCATATTAATCTTTTTCTCTGTGTGTCTGGTTTTAAAAATTACACTTTATAAAGAAATCCCATAAGGATGTATGGTACATCCTCTGTTCACCAGTGACCTTTCCAATACTTCATGGTGGAAGTATTCATACCTAGTCCTCAAAACCTTGAAACTAGAAAGTGTTGGTAACAGCCGATGCCGGCACTTGGGAATGGAGCTTGGGCCTGCTGCTTAGCATGCCATACAATCTCAATTAGGTGTGACAGCTCAGACTTTCTTTAATGAGATGATGCTCCATTTGATGTGATTGTCACATAATTGACAAGGCATATCTCACTTGATTTTTATCTCTGAGATAGCTCCTTATGGGAGCCAGTAATATATCAAAATATCACACACACACCTCTTCTTTCTCTTCATGCAGATGTCTTGATATGCATTACATTTCCCTCTTTCACCCCACCTTCCTTGTATGCATTAAATCACCCACTCACCTTCCAGACAGTATCTAAAGCTGGTCAAAGCAAGGTATACCAAACCCAAAGTTTTGTGCAAATGTCTTCTTTAGATTTTGAGAGATGAATTTCTTTGCAAAAGATTCGTTTCTGAGAAACATGCAGAAGGAGTGGATCTGTTCATCCTCCCGTCCCAGCGTGGTCCACCAGCAAATCCAGCTGCCACTCCTTTCACACCCTTTTCACCTCTGGCCTGGCAAGAATGGAGCAAGCTGGTTATTATTAGTAGGATTATTTTGGTTTAGAAAGCCTCCTGATCCCCAAAAACATATATAGCCTTTATGATGTACAGCAGGGTTGGGGAACCACCCCCCACCCACTCTTGCCACTGAGGTTGTGCAGCTGCAGCAGCTGTTTCCGGTGGGTGCTCGTGAGATCTCATGGCACTCTCGTGAGATTTCGCTGGAAACCACAGCTGCTGCAGCCACGCATACCCAATAAGCCAGGCTTACTGAGTGGAGATGAGTGGAGTGGCAGCTTTTGTTTTGCTTCATGTGGTGAAATGGGATGGGCCACCAATGTTTCCCACTCAGAACTTACCCATCTGTGTTGAGATAATAGAAGGCACTCTAGGTTTCATCTTACAATACCATAATATCACTTAGCAGTGCTATATCTAAGCACAAGGGCAAGCCAAGGACAGGCCAGAAGATTAAACGCTTCCCTCTTAAACGCTATTTTTTAAAAGTGTTAAATTCCATTTCTACAAAAAAGGGGGCATTCACAATAATTTAAGCTACAGTTCACCTATACATTAGGCAAGGGTACATAGTGTATGAAAATGTCACAGAGGACAGTTCCATGTCACAGGATTCACATGCAAATGGAATAAAACTTTCATATACTATGTGTTCCATATAAATGCAGACACAGCACAGTACTCCAGCATGCCTCAGTCCATCAGAAAACCTCATCAAAAAAATTCCAAAAAAGTCACATTTGATGCGCACTGTAAACACATAACTGGCAGAAATTCAATGCTATTATTGTGGTTAAATGTACTGTATATCCGATCTCTTTCCATCAAAGAGCTCAAGGTGGAATATGCAGTTTATTATCATTAATGGAATTATCATTTGCAATGCATCCGGGGGGGGGGGGTATTTGTGTATAAATAAGACAGAGATCAAAAGCAAATAATAAATCCTGAATTCAGAAGAAGCACATTTGCCTTATGACCTGTATAAACAGCCAATGAAAATATGGTAGTACCTTCCATGATTAGCAAGCAGATCTCTTCTAATACATTTTGTGTATCCTCTCTATCCCTGTCAAAGGAGAAATTGTTTTGAAGTCAACATTAGAGCCCAACCCCCGCTTTCTAAAGCAGCTCCTTCAATTGATCCTTCACATATCAGTATCACTCAGTAGGTGGCTAAACTCTAAAAGGTATGGGCAGAAGTTAATATCAAACTATTCAGACTTCAAGGTCCTCTCCATCACCTCCCAACCGACATCTATCCAAGTCAGAATGTGCAGTGTGTCACAATTCAAGTTAAGGGATTGGTAGCAAATGCCACTTATCCTTTGAAGGAATCGGCATGTGTGAGGTTTATAATGAAAAGAAACAGCGGAAAGAAAACCCTCTGTAAAGAACCATGTTGGGGGTTTGTTTGTGTTTGGAGAGGGGGGGGGAGGGAGATTTGCTTGGAATATGGGGTGTTAAGCTAAATGAAAGCAGGGAGTTGAAGGGAGCCTCGTATGGCACTTGGGATGGGCATTTTGTTGGTTGCCAGCTAGGAAAGAAAAGACAATGGAGGGGAGAGGGGATTAGTTGTGTGGGAATTGGTTGATGACATCTTGAACACCAGTTTACCGTGAACCTCTTTTTGTCTTTTCTTGTTAAATCTAGATAATTGTCAGTGAAACCCAAGCTTAAAAGGTTTGAATGCTTACCCCAATACCTTATGCAGTGTTTTGTAGACAGAATCTCTTCCCATGCTGAATTTCATGTATTTGAAAACAGTGAGAGAAAATGTATTCAATAAGAATGTAATCTGTTGTTGGGCACCTGATTATCTGGCAGTATTTTATGAGATTGTGTATTTGACGCTAATGAAATAAAATGAAATGAAATGAAATTTAAAAAGATGAAGACATACAAACAGCCAAGGAGAGCCCTGTTTAGGGAAGCTTTTAATGTTTAATAGACTATTGTATTTTAATATTCTGTTGGAAGCCATCCAGAGTGGCTGGGGAAATCCAGCCAGATGGGCGGGGTATAAATAAATTATTATTATTATTATTATTATTATTATTATTATTATTATTATTATTATTACAAAAACAGCCTACATGGAAAGGGTTACAGGCACATGCAGTGTTGCTCCGATCAAATTTGTGAACTCTGGAGTCTGCATTTCATTACCTTCTAAAAAAGGCTTTTCAGAAAACTCCTCTGGAGAAGTTGGAGACAGAACCTGCATGGAATGTAGGTGCTTTACCACTGAGCAATGTTCCAGAACTATGGCCACTCGGAGGCAGATTTAGGGGAGCACGACCGGTTCCCCTGCACAGGACAGTGAGCTGAGGGAGCCCTTCCCACCTCCTTCCCAAGGCCTAGTAAGTCCTTGTTTCAGGAAGGAGGTATGAGGGCTCTAGCAGGATCCTAGAGTTCTTCCATCTCCTTCTCAAAGCCTAGCTTGCTCTTGTGCAGCTTTGGAAAGGAGATGTGGGACTCCCAGAGCCCTTGTGCTGCCTTCCCAAAGCCCAGTAGCTTTCTTAACCAGCTTTGGGAAGCCAGCTTTGGGCTGAGGGGGCAGTCCATTTTTGGCTTCGCACAAGGCGTCATATTACAGGCATCTCACTCCTGCACATCTACTTTCCCTCTTCATTTCACTCACATGACAGCCCAGGGGGAGGGGTGAGGTGAACAGTTCCCATCACTGCTCACTCACACAGGTAGGACTGGCAAAGAGGGAACAGCACCACCAGGAAGAAGCAATAGAGTCAGGATGCTCCAAGACTGGCAGTATGTTGTGTGGTGGTTGGCCTGTTTTTGGGTGACATGCTCTCAGCATGGAGCCCCAAAATTATAGCTGTCAACCTTCCCCCCCTTTTTTGCCTTCCCTTCTGGGGAGGCTGTCAACCTTCCCTATTCCAGCTATGGCTGGAATAAGGGAATTTCCCACAAAAAAGGGAAAAGGTTGACAGCTATGCCCAAAATGCATGAGAGCATGATCTCACGTGAGATTACAGAACCTCAAAAAAGCTCAAGATTGCAACCTCACACAAGACCACGGAGCCCAAAAACACATGTTTCTTGCACGGCCAGGAAGATGCGCACCCCGGTTCTCGGCCTCCGCATGTTGGAGGGTATGGGTTAGTGCAGGGGTCAGCAACCTTCGGCTCTCCAGATGTTTTGGACTACAATTCCCATCATCCCTGACCACTGGTCCTGTTAGCTAGGGATCATGGGAGTTGTAGGCCAAAACATCTGGAGAGCCGAAGGTTGCCTATGCCTGGGTTAGTGTGTTGGATAAGGACCTGGGAGACCAGGGTTCAAATACCCATTCAGCCATTAAGCTCATTGGGTGACCTTAGGCTAGTCACTGTCTCCTAGCCTAACAGGATTGTTGTGAGGATAAAATGGAGGGGAGATGCATGTAAGCTACCTTGAGCTCCTTGGAAGAAAGGTGGGATATAAATGAAATAAATACAGTCAATAAAAATAAATAGTTACCTGACAATGCTGGCCCCTTGGCCCTGGTCCTTAACAACCTCTGTATACTCTTCATCCTATTAGATCAATCACTACCGCAAGCTGTTTGGCCAAGCAGCAGATCCTTCTCACAAAAGCCCTGCTATTGTAATGCACAAGTTTGAAGTCAATTACAATGCAGAATTATTACATCTTACCAAATATGTAGCAGTGGCGGCAAATAATGAGATGAATGTACTTGCAGCTTATATATATATATGCAGCATTTATAATACAAAGAGAATTGTGTTTTTAGGGGAAACCTGCCAGCTTCACAGTGTTGAACTGCCCGCTGCACCCATTTAATCCTCCAATAACTAAGCCCCCAAAGACTATCACCTCCAGCTTTCCTTCCTCCCTGCCCCCTGCTGTACCTTAATATTGAAAAATTAACCCCGGGGGAAAGCACTCGCTTCCATAGTTTTTGTTCCTTCTCTTTCCTATTATGCCAGTGTCACATTCTGCCTGACAATTTACAATAGCCCGGCTATTCTACTTTTATATTTTAAAACCTTTATGCAAATCATCTTGAGAGCAAGCAGCACCAAGTTTGTGCATTAATGCCAAGTATTATTCACATATAAAAATTCCATTTAAATCCCATTAAGGTTGTGACATAAATCCAAACAAACTAGAAAATGCACAGTTAAGGTGGGGAAGTGGCATATGTCTTCCAGTCTCTTCCCTCAACAAGGCAGAATAAAAAAGTGATTAAAGTGTCACCCAAGTGAAGCAAAGGGACTGAAGCACATATGCTAACTGTTCCACGTTTTGCCATTTGATTTTTAAAAGAAAATCTGTGTTCCAGGCCCTGTGGTATAAAAGGTACCATTTGTTTTTTGCGTAACTGTGGCTGTTGTGGTGTATTGTTGCAGGAATGAAATGAGCTGAAGGGAGAAATGAAACAAAAACAGAGTTACATACTGGAAAAAGAGACGGAAATGCTACAGATTTTCTGTTAAACGCTTCCTGGCGGTTATTAGCGATGGACGAATCAACCTATTTCTATTCCATGTCAACTGTAAGCTCCTTCCATCCCACTTTCTGCAGAATTCTTTTTTTCTGTACCAGAAATAATAATTTAAAAGTGTGGGCATAATATACATTTTTATATGCACTTTTCCTCATGTCTTGTACATATTTTCCTCCCCTAAAATGCTTGTTTTGTATGCTGTCCTTAAAAAATGAACAAATGGTAATAAAATATGCATTTTTGTATGCATTTTCCCCATAATGTGTACAGTTTTGTGTGTGTTTTTGCTAAGCAAACGTACATTGCAAAATTCAGAGAAATGCTCAGTAACTATGTCCTGTAAGTCCAGGGACTGCGAATTATGGAAATTCGCTTTCAAATGAGAACCAAATTAAATTCTCTTCCATCCCCTAAGGATAGCAAAAGGCAGCATGCTATGTTATTGTGCTTGCAGAAATGAGCAGCATTTATCTTTTCCTGCTCCAGATCTGGCATTTCCAATTTCCCCCTTTATTACAGACATATCAGAATTAATAACAATAATGAAGCAAAACACCAAAGTTTACATACTCTGTCCACACACTTCTGTTTGTTCACTTATCACTTATTCATCCTCATGAGACTTCAAAGTGCTTTACAAAATATAAGCCCTTGTCTCAGAATCAGAACTAATGGTAATGGAAAGAAAAATTCCCTAAGCCCACTTAGTAGGGTTTCATGCACATGGGATAGCTGCTTTGTTGCACATCTGAACTGGATTTTTTTTTACCTGTGCAAATATATTTTCCACCTGCAAATGTCAGGACTGCTTTCTACATCCAAAATCAACTAATTCCAAAATCAGCATCAAAACTGTTTAAAGTCCAGAAGCATGTCAAAGGCAAGGCTGTAGCAAATGTGTCCTACTTTACAGAGGACAGCTCTCTTTGAAAGGATCCTCTATTTCAAGGGCCACTCAGTCTGAGTCTTTAAAGATAAAGAATCATAAGAAGGGACAGCAGGATTCTTGAAGTTGCCCACCAACAGTTAGAATCCGGACAGCTGGCTGAGCAAGCATTAAGGTCCCTTGGTCCAAAGTTTTCCTCACTATGGCAAGATGCACTGTATCACTACTTAACTTATAGCAATCTTTCTAAATGTGCATCTATGCATATAAATTAGCAGATTTATGCAAATCTATGTTCTCTTTTGTCCTCGCTTTTGATGATGCATGTCCTGTTTTTGGCTGCGCAAGCAATGTACAAAGGAGAGCACACAAAGCCAAGGCTCACGCTAAACCATAGTTAAACATTACAACTCAGCCAGATCGATGTGATCCACGATTTTAACTTAGAGAAGACTAGAAGTTTCAAAGATACGGTGAACATTTGAGAGCAAGAGATATTTTACCTTAACCAGAAATCTAGAAGTTCCTTTAAAATAGCACGCACGCGTGCGCAAACACACTATTTAGATATGATGGTAGATTAATTGATATTGTGCAGCTCTGATCCCTACACCATTGACATGTGAGTAGTAATACTAAGACAAGGCTATCAAAAGTGGTTTCAAGACTATAGCCCACATGCTTGACTACCTAATAAGAGTCTGTCATTCCACGAACACTATAACAGTCACATAATAATAACACAGCACTTCAGAAGGTTATAAATTATACCCTTGCTGCCATCCTTCATGTATTCTATACAGATCATAGAGTTATGGTTATTGGTTGCAGTACATATTACTAGGTCCCAGGGTCACCAGCACAGAGTTAAATGATGTAAGGGAGTGAGTAAAATGATGATCTATGTTTTCCAACAGATTCAGCCTTGGTACCTACTTAACTCATTCAGTATGTTGATATGCTGTGCATGCATAATCAGATCCACTGGAAAAGGGCTGACTGTTGACTGTGGTCATACCAGGAGTGGAGGTTTATTTCAGTTAAAACTGTTTTTCAGCAGAAAGCATCAGAAAGACTGCTGTGACAGCAAAAACCTTGGGGCCTGATTCAGTCAGTGAAGCAGCTAGGGCTGTGCATGGATAGTCCAATAATAATAAAAACACTGGAAATCTTCCTAACTGTTTGGTAAGGTAGAAATAGTGAAGACTGACTCTTTCTAACCCCTTCCGCTCCTCCCACTGAACAGCTGGCTGGCTTTACTTACTGGACTACATGGGCTCTGCCCCAGCCATTGGGTTGGGCAAGGGAATCATGAACACAGCCTCCTTTTTGCATGCGATTTACAATCCAACAATGGAAACACTTATGAAAGACTCATTTCATGCACATACAGCATCAAGCACAGATCTTCACTCCCCTCACCTTAAGCTTAAGCTGCATCGCACAAACTTCACTGTCAGTGGAGAATGAGAGAGGGAAACAGAAAGATGGGGAAAGGGGGGGAAGTATGGTAGAATTAATATAAATATAAGGAGTTATTTCCACCCATGTCATGTATTTCCAACCACTAAAAACCCTTTCTATTGGTTCACGGTGATAGGGTGTGGTCAGAGATAGTTCCCACAACAAAAATTTCCAGTTACAAATGTCATTCCAAGGAAATGGTTCCCAGTGACAGAAGGACATGGTGAGATTTCCATTAATGTAGGGGACATAAATCATCCATCAAAGTGGGCATTTGAACAATTTGACAAGAGGTACCTATACCCTTGTTGGGAAAGATGTACCTATACCTTGTTGGGAAAGATGGAGGGCACAAGGAGAAGGGGACGACAGAGGATGAGATGGTTGGACAGTGTTCTCGAAGCGACTAGCATGAGTTTGGCCAAACTGTGGGAGGCAGTGAAAGATAGGCGTGCCTGGCATGCTCTGGTCCATGGGGTCACGAAGAGTCGGACACGACTGAATGACTGAACAACAACAACAACCTATACCCTTCTACTATGAATATGTGCAGAGGGTCTCATGCTGCAAATGGGTCATAAAGGCAGGCTTGCTGACAAGGTCAGTTGAGTTGCCCCAGAACTAAGTTCCTGAGCAGCGAGAACAATGCTATTGCAAGGGAATAAAGGAGTGCTAAGTATCCTTCCACCAAGGGAAGCACTTAGAGGTTCCCACCAACCTTTCCCATAACAGATGCAAATAGACACCTTTATTAAGTTATAGTAAATATAGGGAAGTAAGACTAATGTATCCTCCAGCAAGCATGTCCCATCGGTGATTGGGTTAAATTTAAATTTACATTTCCTAATTGTATGTCTTCACTTAAATTACCCCTTCACCTTTTCTCATGAGGGACATCAGTTACCTGATTGTGAATTCTTCTTGGCCAAAGACCTCTTTCCACACTGAGAAAATTGCACTGTGGTGCCCTCTGACAGCTCTATACCTGTGTCCTTTGTCATGCAATGCCCCTTCCATTGAGCTCTGTCATTAAGATTCTTGCTATTGTATTAGCACTAATGCCAACCAGGAAGATTTATTCCCATAGCTTGGCACTTCTCAGGCCCCATTTTGATCAGTCTTCCCCACAAAAATGCTTCTCTCCAGTCCAATATGCTTCTATTTTTTAATTCCCATAGGAGGCTTCTCCTTGTTGCTCTTTTGCAGGCCTGTTCGAACCCCATGGATGCCTTCATGAGCATATAAACACTTGAGATCTAGCAACAGTGAGTCCCAGCACCAAAAGGATTGAGCACCACTGTCTCCCATTAAGTCTCAATATGGCACAATCTCTGTTATAGATTCCAGCCTTCGGGCCACTACGACCTCCAGGCCATGTTTTATTCAGCATACAAAGAAAGCTTTCATAATGACCACCATATTTCTCATTCATTTAATATCGTATTATGTGTATTCTCAGTAAATATATTTTGCATGATAGTTTGGAATGAAATCCAGTCCTATGCTAAACTTAGCCAGATCCCATCGCAGCTGCCTCTGTATACGAGACAAGCAAAAGTAATGTTTTTATTTGCATTTAGCCAACTCAGTGTTTGTGCTTGAAGCTTGAAGCATCATTCACTTAGGTTTTATTCATGAGTCCTTTGAACTCCGTTCCGTCTTCACTCTTCGGTGCATTGTATTTCCACAAATTTGGTAGACCTCAAAGACAATGCTAATAAATCACAAGTTGTGCTGTGGGGAACTACTGGGGCAGAATAAAACAGGAGCCTCCTCTACAAATCCAAAATGCATCAGGGACACCCACTCTTGAAAGAGGTAAACAAGCATAATTGCACAAAATTGTATTGCAGAAATTTCAGATTACATAAATCAATTATATCCCCCCACCCTGTGTTGTTAGATCACACAGATTTATGGACCAGTTATTTATTTATTTACAGTAATTAGTTAGGATTGATTGATCCAGCTATCGGACATGAAATGTCAGCATATTCAGTAGTGCTTGGTGTCAGCAAAAAATAATAATAATAGAAATGTGTGTGTGTGTGTGTGTGTGTGTGTGTGTGTAACCATACTTTTACATTCAAGATGAAATCATGTTAGATTGTCAAAGGAGGTGTCACCTGGAGAGTGAAAAAATTGTGCTTAGGTGTGAGTTTTCATGTAAATAATTCCTGCAAAGCAATCCATCAGTTTGTGATAGAACAGGAGAGTTACCTTACATAAATATTTTGTTTTCTGTACAGCTTTTTATTTCAGAGAAGCTGTGTCATTTTGTAATGTGTGTACTGCATATGCTTGAATAGGGCAGTGTGCTTCCTGCTGCTTTTTTATATAAAACAAAAAACCAAAACTCCCATTTGTCTGTATCCAATTGCTGGATATAGAAATACAAGGAATGTAAAGAGAAAAGTAACAACTCTCCCACTGGGAGTGGGAGACACCCCACTCCAGACCCTCTTTAAGTTAGCATACAAAGACAGCTTGCATAATAGCCAGCATATTTCTCATTTAATATACCGGTAGTATTATGTGTACGCTGATCTCTTTCCTTTGCTTTCACAGCTTATCTCCTGTTCTGATCCTGTCCCTAAAGTGCCCTAGGCAGGTTTAATCATTACCAATTAAGGAACATTTCCCACCAAAATTGTACTGATTTTATTGTGTTTATGGTAATGATTTTTGTGTTTTAATGTTTGTTTTTTGGAAGCCACTTTGATTTTTTGAAAGCACACACATACACACACACACAAATAAATAAAAGGCAAGAGACACATCTTATATCACAAATTAATATCTGCCATATGAATATCTGCCATATGAAGTCAAGTATGTAATTAAAATCAATGTGCATGCATAAAAAAGACTCACGGTCAACCCCAACCCCTGACATCTCCAGATAGGTAGGGTGAGACCCTTGTCTGGAATCTTGGAGACCAACTGCCCATGAGTTTGGACCGGGCTGAAGCCAGTGGGCCCCATGGTCTTTATCAGTCTAAGGCAACTTCCTATGACTTTCCCCATGCACACCTTCCCCTTCAGACATGAAGTGAAGCATCTTAATATTGTTTGCTCATAGCATTCATTCAATACTATATTGATCTGAATGGTATTTAGGAAGGAAAGCTGGGTGAATAGAAATATTACAGTATTTACCCATCATTGGGATGGGACAAAAGATCAGGGCTGCAGCCTAAACCTTACCTCCTGGTTTCTCAAAAGTAGCCAGATACATGGACAGTTGAATTAAGGAGATTCTGCAGCCTTGCTGGTTTTTATTTTAATGGGGGGGGGGGACCAGCCCCAAATCTCTAACAATATACTTTTAAATAACTTAAATTATTGTGTTCTCATGGTACAGGGTATATTTTACGCAAAGAAGCTCTGTAAAATGCTAAACACAATATTCTACTTTCCTCTGACATACTCTGTTTCCTAATGTAATAATAATAATAATAATAATAATAATAATAATAATAATAATAATAATAATAAATTATTTATACCCCACCCTTCCCAGCCAAAAACCGGGCTCAGGGCTTGTTGTTGTTGTTGTTCAGTCGTTCAGTCATGTCCGACTCTTCGTGACCCCATGGACCAGAGCACGCCAGGCACGCCTATCCTCGCAGTTTGGCCAAACTCATGTTAGTAGCTTCGAGAACACTGTCCAACCATCTCATCCTCTGTCGTCCCCTTCTCCTTGTGCCCTCCATCTTTCCCAACATCAGGGTCTTTTCTAGGGAGTCTTCTCTTCTCATGAGGTGGCCAAAGTACTGGAGCCTCAACGTCAGGATCTGTCCTTCTAGTGAGCACTCAGGGCTGATTTCTTTGAGAATGGATAGGTTTGATCTTCTTGCAGTCCATGGGACTCTCAAGAGTCTCCTCCAGCACCATAATTCAAAAGCATCAATTCTTCGGCGATCAGTCTTCTTTAACGTCCAGCTCTCACTTCCGTACATTACTACTGGGAAAACCATAGCTTTAACTATATGGACCTTTGTCGGCAAGGTGATGTCTCTGCTTTTTAAGATGCTGTCTAGGTTTGTCGTTGCTTTTCTCCCAAGAAGCAGGCATCTTCTAATTTCGTGACTGCTGTCACCATCTGCAGTGATCATGGAACCCAAGAAAGTGAAATCTCTCACTGCCTCCATTTCTTCCCCCTTCTATTTGCCAGGAGGTGATGGGACCAGTGGCCATGATCTTAGTTTTTTTGATGTTGAGCTTCAGACCATATTTTGCGCTCTCCTCTTTCACCCTCATTAAAAGGTTCTTTAATTCTTCCTCACTTTCTGCCATCAAGGTAGTATCATCAGCATATCTGAGGTTGTTGATATTTTTTCCGGCAATCTTAATTCCGGTTTGGGATTCATCTAGGGCTCAGGGCGGCTAACACTAATTAAAAACACAGCAAAAACATAAAAATAATCAATTTAAAATACAATACAGGTTAAAATACAAATTTAAAAATTCAAAATTAAAACTGCAGTCTCATTTTCAAATAACCCACCAATAAAAGAATGAAGCATAAGTATCAAGTAGTCCTGAATCCTTTTATACGGCTTAGAGCTTAGAGCCCTCACCTTTGAAGGGTGCAGGCAGCCCCCTGTTTATGTTCAGAGGCACTGCATGAGTTGAAACCCAGTGAAAAAGTCTGCAAACACCCCACTCCACTCCGCCCCCCGCACCTGTTCAGGGTTACTGTTATTTAATCTTAGCATATTCAGTGTAACACAAGGTGCTTAGCAGAGTAGTGCAAATCACAACCCACCTCTTCACCCCATAGCATGTAGCATGTATTTTATTTCTTTAGTTATTGTAAAATCTTTATTATTCAGTCTTCGTTACAGCAGCAAGACCAGAGCACAAAACATAGAATACTGTGATGTGAACATCCACAGCCCACTCCATTAGATGGAAGGGGTGCAAGCAAACCACCCAGCTCCTCTTTCTTAACTTCACCACAGCCACCAGGTAGATAAATCTCCCTTATCCTTCTGTCTCCACTAAACAGGATTTCGCTTTCCGGACTAGCCCAATACTGAGTAGAGTAGTCTGGCTCTTAGGCATGGGGTGGACAGGAAGGCTTCAGATCCAACTTCTTTCCAAAGTTTAGGTGTAAGTGAGTCAACATTTAAGAAAAATGTTTTAGAAAAAAGTGAACTTCATAGTTTTGAGTAGTTACCCATAAGAGGAAAGAAAGGAAGAAAGGAAGAAAGGAAGAGAGAGAGAGAGAGAGAGAGAGAGAGAGAGAGAGAGAGAGAGAGAGATATGATTACATCTAGCTATCCCTATTCTATAATGTTTCCCTAACCAAGCCAATACTTATCACTTTGCATCCCTCTGTTCATCTTCTGGGCCTCTTCATGGTCCTCTCCTTTTTCCTTCATCCTACCACCCCAAACTATGCTCTCTGATGCTTCCCAGTTTGCTAGATCTCTTAAAGTGTTCCAGTCCTTTCTGCCCTTGTGACTTCTTTTTTGTTCAACCAAAAACTAAACATAAAATAGCTAAAAACCCTATCCCTTCCCAAATACACACCAATCTACTCCAACAACCAGAAAACAAACACAACGATAAACGTACAGCTCAGGCACGAAGACTCAGCAAATTCCTGAGTGAAATGGTGCTGAAAACTTGTAAAAGTAGGCGCCAGTCGAGTCACAGAGGAGAGGAATTTCCATCGCTGGGATGCTGCCACTAAAAAGACCCTCCCTCGGGTCTTCATAGCAATGAAACACATAATGCAATGTCATCCAACAATACAGAATGGTAAGAGGGAAGTGGGTGACATAATTGTGTCGTGTCACCTATTACATTACTGCATATTATGAAAGGGTGACTGTATTTGGCAATGTCTGGTTCTGTCTGCAGTGTCATTGTTTTGTTCCAGTCAAGGTTAATAGGTTCAGCTTAGTGGATAGCTCTGTGGTGCTGCTGTGTGCTTGGGAAATAAGCTATTTGATTACAGTGGGCACTTTTGAGATGACTCTTTGCTTGCGTCCATCATCCCTAGAAGAGTTGTCATTTGTCAAGACACTTGTCTCTTAAGGAGTCCACAAGAGAGATTAAAAATCCAATATTTCATTTGCTGTCTACTTGGTTTAAACAATAAGAAAAATAACTTCATTGCCCAAAAACTAACTGGAAATCTGGCAAGATGTGAGACATAGTCTTAAAATGAGGATATGACAATCTTTAGATAGGAATATTGTATGAAAAATTGTATATGTGTGATGAGGTACTATAGGCACCTGGTGGTAAGTTAATTTTTCCAATCTTCGATTCAGTTCTCCACATTTCTGCAGCAATTTTCAGTGTTTTATTACAATATAAATCCTTATGAAAATCTGTCAACATTTTAGTGTGAATTTCTCCTAATACATTTTTGTGGGGAGATTTGACTAACATATTTCTGTAAGCAATCTCCCCTAATACATTTTGGTGTGTTATTTTCACAAATATATTTATTTTTATGTATACTTTCCCCTAATATAAGCATTAAAAAAAGAACTGCAACACAAAATTCAGATAAGTGCAAATTTCAAAGGACAACTGTGTTCCAATTCAAATTTCGCTTGAGACATGCAAATAAGTTAGTTTGTCATTAAAATGGAAACAAAATCATATGTCTCCTCATCTCTAAAAACATTATTTTTTAAGATCACAAACAATCCTTTTCACTTCTTTCAACAAGTTTTTGCCCCTTGTCTACAAGTTGTGGACATGATTTGTTGTCACATAAAGTTTTGGTCAACTTTCAGAGTGAATATATGGATTACCCAAGAGATACATCCTTGTCATAATTCACTGAAAGTTGTTTACAATTTAATCACTCTTCTAAGAGTCTGATTTGGCATTTATTTTTCCTTGATTTGCCATTTTCTCTCTGAAGTGAATGAGTAAGCAATGCTGAGTGCTGGAACTTGGATACAATCTTCTTGTGAAGCTTGGTGCACCTGCCAATATGAGTTGCTTGCCATCTGCATATTCAGGTATCAGAGTAGATGACTCAGCAACAGCGCTTGGAAACCTTGTCATAACTCAGCCTGGTTTTTCTTCATTATATGATAGGCTAATTGCATTTCCCCCATCTGGATGAGGAAGAAAAACTTCACCATCAAGATTTATATTTTATAGTAATCTCCTCATTACAGAGTGTTAGGGACTTGCCTGTCAGGATACAGATTTAAGGGTGATCTAAGGGTAAAGTCCATGGCTGACTATAAGAATCAAAATGATATCAAGTGTTCCTAAAGTTGCCCACTAATAGTCCTTTGCAGATCAAGATATCAATTTTAAAGCTCAGAACTGGCTCACAAGCAGAATTCTGAGTCAGGGTATGGCTTGTATCTCATGGCCAGGATTTGATGCAGAACTGGAATTCAAGAGTTAAAAATAGGGGAAAGATCTACGGGTAAGTCCAATCAAAGGCGACTATGGAGTGCGACACACAGACAGCTTTCTGGGTCATGTGGCCAGTATGACTAAACTGCTTCTGGCACAACAGAACACACTGACGGAAGCCAGAGCACATGGAAATGCTGTTTACCTTCCTCTCACAGTGGTACCTATTTATCTACTTGCCCTGGCATGCTTTTGAACTGCTAGGTTAGCAAAAGCTGGGACAGAGCAACAGGAGCTCACCCCAACACACTGATTTGAACTGCCGACCTTCCGATTGGCAAGCCCTAGAGGCTCTGTGGCTTAGAATTAGATCTAACCCAGGCTAGAGTTCATATTGTGCCAGAGATTGTGTCTGCTCAGAGCTGGCCAATGGAGCTGTTCTAAATAGACGAATTGGTCCCAAGGCAGGTCACAATGATGTAAAATACAACATTAAAACCAATTTAAAACAAATTACATTCACAACAAGGTCCTAAAACAATATATCACAAGCATCAAAGATCAGGTTAAAATGTTGTGCCTCCATCAAATAATGAAAACTCTATGAGGAACGTGACACGTGCTTCCCTGGGGGGAAGGAATTCCGCAACTTAGGGGCTGCCACCAAGAATGCTCTCCCCTGAGCGACCACCCTTTGAGTTTCTGAGGATGCAGATAGAGGGCTTTTACATCTTAACCCATGAGGTAGAGTATGAGGTGAAATATTGCTCAGAAAGGGTTATTTAAAGGTCATTTAGCCCAGTGGACTTTGCCCATTGCTTGCTCAAGCAATTATCATCCTGCTATTTACAAGATCTTCACATCTTGTTTGGGATAGGATGACCAGATCTAAAGGGACAGAAGGTTCCTTTATCTTTTTAACAGTAGTGCAGTGGGAATTTTGGTAAGGATGGCTCTTTTCACTCCTATTCAGCAAACATCCTCCAAATTCTCTCTTCTACATAGTGGGTGTTTGGGGGGGGGGGCTGTATGCCTGAGTCCCTTCAAAATCCTGCATCCAACAAGGATTCATTTGCTGGAATAGCCAGGCACGTTTCTTGGTAATGACCTAAGTTCAGGTAAGAAGTGAAGTGGCTCTGTGTCAGAGGGCAAACAGGTGAGCCCCCCCCAAAAAAAAAAATATGCTCAAAGTGGTTTACAACAAAGAAACAGGAATGCATTTCAAACAAACACTACAAAAAAATTCATAATGACATAGCAAAACAATAACAACAAATTTGTAATAACATAGCAAAACAAAAATATAATTATATGCGAAAAATAACATAAATATAGCAAGATTACATAAGCAACGTGCAATATCCAATAGCAAAAATAACAAGAGAGCTTCAAAATTTCACCTTAGTTCTAGAAACGCCCCTCTCATGATGTTGTTTGCACACATCCACTTACACACACACACACACACACACACACACACACACACACACTTGTCCTGCTTATGCATAACATGTGTAACTCATGTCATTCTCCTATACCATGTTTACATGCACTGAACAATTAATCATTTGTCATTTTAAGAGCACTGCCTGCTCCTCTGTCAGGGAAACCCCTTTTCACCAAAAGCATACAACCATCTGTCCCTAGCCTCAGCGCGCTAACAGCATGCTTGGCAATTGGAGTGTTTATAAACATTCCCTAACACTCAGCAGCTGAGTCAATGGTTTTGGAGGTCTTACCTCATCATACAAAAGCTGGAGCATCGTAGCCAACAGCAAATAATAATTCAAATACTGCAGTTTGCATTGACCTTGCTTTTATACCTCTTGCTATCCTTATACTGTATTGGGAAAAGAACAATTTGTCCGCAAGCCTATGTTCTATGCCATAATCTGAAGCTTCATTCACCCCTTTACATCCATAGTAAGCATCCTAACAGATTGTCCAAGGTTGCTTTTAACTTTGCAACGAACATTTTTATGTTTTTAGAGGTTTAAATTGTTTCTAAATATTTAAAATGTGTTTTTATTCTATTTTTAACAGCTTTGTTTTGCCACCAGTATTTGCTACACTATACTCCTTTGGAACGTAATTTAATAAAGAATAACAATAATAAATAGAAAGTGTTCAAACAGATTGTCCAACACTAGCTTCATCTTTGGACTAGATATATAGTCATGCAGTATATTGAACATGCTCATTTTTTAAAAAAGGTGTACCATAAGCTTATATGAGGAGAGACTATCAGTTACTTCACATTAAACTTCAATTAATGAATCCTGGTGACAGTCACAGTCTCAGTAAAGGCCCCACTAGATTAATGTACTATTGAATCTGTGACTAAAAGTTTAGATCAATATCTATGGTTTTTTCCACAATTTTTAAAGCTCTTTTCAAATTGGCAAAGGCCACATTAAGTGCACTTCATCATTTTTAAGACACGAAGATTAGGTTTTGACTAATTGGTAGATTTGCTCATTATTTAAATGCAACTTGTTTGCCGTTCCATCATCTGTGTGGTATCCAGAAAGGCATCAGACTATCCCATCAATTTAGTTAGAAAAGAATAAATGAATAACCAGGCTGACAATTTCTCCCCCTGGGATGCTCCTTGACACTGCATTGTTTCCCCATTATTAATTACTTACATAAAAATAATTTGCTGCACAGGAACATCTACTCCTTGTTTAAAAGACTGGATCAAGTGTCAATCTGCTTATCCTTCTGTGTGCATTTCATTTTCTTAGCGTGATGGAGTGCCACTAAGTACTTCACTTGTTGGAAGGGATCAAGAAGAGAATGGATTGATGGTGTCACACAGTAACTTCTTGCCATCTGGGATGTCCACAGTCTGTGTCCATTTATCGTGCATGACGTCCTGCAC